>NC_047023.1:32375362-32747903 GCF_902652985.1 Pecten maximus
TAACGTTCACTGAGGACTCAGTATGAGTATGTGACGTACAGTAGGTACCGTCAGACGTATAAACGTTCACTGAGGACTCAGTATGAGTATGTGACGTACAGTAGGTACCGTCAGACGTATCAACGTTCACTGAGGACTCAGTATGAGTATGTGTCGGACAGTAGGTACCGTCAGACGTATCAACGTTCACTGAGGACTGAGTAAGTATGTGACGTACAGTAGGTACCGTCAGACGTATAAACGTTCACTGAGGACTCAGTATGAGTATGTGACGGACAGTAGGTACCATCAGACGTATGAACGTTCACTGGGGACTCAGTATGAGTATGTGACGGACAGTAGGTACCGTCAGACGTATCAACGTTCACTGAGGACTCAGTATGAGTATGTGACGGACAGTAGGTACCGTCAGACGTATGAACGTTCACTGGGGACTCAGTATGAGTATGTGACGGACAGTAGGTACCGTCAGACGTATGAACGTTCACTGAGGACTCAGTATGAGTATGTGACGGACAGTAGGTACCATCAGACGTATCAACGTTCACTGAGGACTCAGTATGAGTATGTGACGGACAGTAGGTACCATCAGACGTATGAACGTTCACTGGGGACTCAGTATGAGTATGTGACGGACAGTAGGTACCGTCAGACGTATGAACGTTCACTGGGGACTCAGTATGAGTATGTGACGGACAGTAGGTACCGTCAGACGTATGAACGTTCACTGGGGACTCAGTATGAGTATGTGACGGACAGTAGGTACCGTCAGACGTATGAACGTTCACTGGGGACTCAGTATGAGTATGTGACGTACAGTAGGTACTGTCAGACGTATGAACGTTCACGGAGGACTCAGTATGAGTATGTGACGTACAGTAGGTACCGTCAGACGTATAAACGTTCACTGAGGACTCAGTATGAGTATTTGACGGACAGTAGGTACCGTCAGACGTATAAACGTTCACTGAGGACTCAGTATGAGTATTTGACGGACAGTAGGTACCGTCAGACGTATCAACGTTCACTGGGGACTCAGTATGAGTATGTGACGGACAGTAGGTACCGTCAGACGTATGAACGTTCACTGAGGACTCAGTATGAGTATGTGACGGACAGTAGGTACCATCAGACGTATCAACGTTCACTGAGGACTCAGTATGAGTATGTGACGGACAGTAGGTACCGTCAGACGTAAGAACGTTCACTGAGGACTCAGTATGAGTATGTGACGTACAGTAGGTACCGTCAGACGTATGCACGTTCACTGAGGACTCAGTATGAGTATGTGACGGACAGTAGGTACCATCAGACGTATGAATGTTCACTGGGGACTCAGTATGAGTATGTGACGGACAGTAGGTACCGTCAGACGTATGAACGTTCACTGGGGACTCAGTATGAGTATGTGACGGACAGTAGGTACCGTCAGACGTATAAACGTTCCAGGAGGACTCAGTATGAGAATGTGAGGGACAGTAGGTACCGTCAGACGTATTAACGTTCACTGAGGACTCAGTATCAGTATGTGACGTACAGTAGGTACCGTCAGACGTAAGAACGTTCACTGAGGACTCAGTATCAGTATGTGACGGACAGTGGGTACCGTCAGACGTATAAACGTTAACTGAGGACTCATCATCAGTAGTTGACGTACAGTAGGTACCGTCAGACGTATAAACGTTCACTGAGGACTCAGTATGTGTATGTGACGGACAGTAGATACCGTCAGACGTGTGAAGGTTCACTGAGGACTCAGTATGAGTATGTGACGGACAGTAGGTACCGTCAGACGTAAGAACGTTCACTGAGGACTCAGTATGAGTATGTGACGTACAGTAGGTACCGTCAGACGTATGCACGTTCACTGAGGACTCAGTATGAGAATGTGACGGACAGTAGGTACCGTCAGACGTATGAGAGTTCACTGAGGACTCATTATGAGTATGTGACGGACAGTAGGTACCGTCAGACGTATACACGTTCACTGAGGACTCAGTATGAGTATGTGACGGACACTAGGTACCGTCAGACGTATAAACGTTCACTGAGGACTCAATATGAGTATGTGACGGACAGTAGGTACCGTCAGACGTGTGAACGTTCACTGAGGACTCAGTATGCGTATGTGACGTACAGTAGTTACCGTCAGACGTATAAACGTTCACTGAGGACTGAGTAAGTATGTGACGTACAGTAGGTACCGTCAGACGTATAAACGTTCACTGAGGACTCAGTATGAGTATGTGACGGACAGTAGGTACCATCAGACGTATGAACGTTCACTGGGGACTCAGTATGAGTATGTGACGGACAGTAGGTACCGTCAGACGTATCAACGTTCACTGAGGACTCAGTATGAGTATGTGACGGACAGTAGGTACCGTCAGACGTATGAACGTTCACTGGGGACTCAGTATGAGTATGTGACGGACAGTAGGTACCGTCAGACGTATGAACGTTCACTGAGGACTCAGTATGAGTATGTGACGGACAGTAGGTACCGTCAGACGTATGAACGTTCACTGGGGACTCAGTATGAGTATGTGACGGACAGTAGGTACCGTCAGACGTATGAACGTTCACTGGGGACTCAGTATGAGTATGTGACGGACAGTAGGTACCGTCAGACGTATGAACGTTCACTGGGGACTCAGTATGAGTATGTGACGGACAGTAGGTACCGTCAGACGTATAAACGTTCCAGGAGGACTCAGTATGAGAATGTGAGGGACAGTAGGTACCGTCAGACGTATTAACGTTCACTGAGGACTCAGTATCAGTATGTGACGTACAGTAGGTACCGTCAGACGTAAGAACGTTCACTGAGGACTCAGTATCAGTATGTGACGGACAGTGGGTACCGTCAGACGTATAAACGTTAACTGAGGACTCATCATCAGTAGTTGACGTACAGTAGGTACCGTCAGACGTGTGAACGTTCACTGAGGACTCAGTATGAGTATGTGACGTACAGTAGGTACTGTCAGACGTATGAACGTTCACGGAGGACTCAGTATGAGTATGTGACGTACAGTAGGTACCGTCAGACGTATGAACGTTCACTGAGGACAGAGTATGTGTATGTGACGTACAGTAGGTACCGTCAGACGTATAAACGTTCACTGAGGACTCAGTATGAGTATGTGACGGACAGTAGGTACCGTCAGACGTACGGACGTTCACTGAGGACTCAGTATGAGAATGTGACGTACAGTAGGTACCGTCAGACGTATTAACGTTCACTGAGGACTCAGTATGAGTATGTGACGGACAGTAGGTACCATCAGACGTATAAACGTTCACTGGGGACTCAGTATGAGTATGTGACGGACAGTAGGTACCGTCAGACGTATGAACGTTCACTGAGGACTCAGTATGAGTATGTGACGGACAGTAGGTACCGTCAGACGTATAAACGTTCACTGAGGACTCAGTATGAGTATGTGACGGACAGTAGGTACCGTCAGACGTATAAACGTTCACTGGGGACTCAGTATGAGTATGTGACGGACAGTAGGTACCGTCAGACGTATAAACGTTCACTGAGGACTCAGTATGAGTATGTGACGGACAGTAGGTACCGTCAGACGTATAAACGTTCACTGAGGACAGAGTATGTGTATGTGACGTACAGTAGGTACCGTCAGACGTATAAACGTTCACTGAGGACTCAGTATGAGTATGTGACGGACAGTAGGTACCGTCAGACGTATAAACGTTCACTGAGGACTCAGTATGTGTATGTGACGTACAGTAGTTACCGTCAGACGTATAAACGTTCACTGAGGACAGAGTATGTGTATGTGACGTACAGTAGGTACCGTCAGACGTATAAACGTTCACTGAGGACTCAGTATGAGTATGTGACGGACAGTAGGTACCGTCAGACGTACGGACGTTCACTGAGGACTCAGTATGAGAATGTGACGTACAGTAGGTACCGTCAGACGTATTAACGTTCACTGAGGACTCAGTATGAGTATGTGACGGACAGTAGGTACCATCAGACGTATAAACGTTCACTGGGGACTCAGTATGAGTATGTGACGGACAGTAGGTACCGTCAGACGTATGAACGTTCACTGAGGACTCAGTATGAGTATGTGACGGACAGTAGGTACCGTCAGACGTATAAACGTTCACTGAGGACTCAGTATGAGTATGTGACGGACAGTAGGTACCGTCAGACGTATAAACGTTCACTGGGGACTCAGTATGAGTATGTGACGGACAGTAGGTACCGTCAGACGTATAAACGTTCACTGAGGACAGAGTATGTGTATGTGACGTACAGTAGGTACCGTCAGACGTATAAACGTTCACTGAGGACTCAGTATGAGTATGTGACGGACAGTAGGTACCGTCAGACGTATAAACGTTCACTGAGGACAGAGTATGTGTATGTGACGTACAGTAGGTACCGTCAGACGTATAAACGTTCACTGAGGACTCAGTATGAGTATGTGACGGACAGTAGGTATCGTCAGACGTATAAACGTTCACTGAGGACTCAGTATGTGTATGTGACGTACAGTAGTTACCGTCAGACGTATAAACGTTCACTGAGGACTCAGTATGAGTATGTGACGGACAGTAGGTACCGTCAGACGTATAAACGTTCACTGAGGACAGAGTATGTGTATGTGACGTACAGTAGGTACCGTCAGACGTATAAACGTTCACTGAGGACTCAGTATGAGTATGTGACGGACAGTAGGTACCGTCAGACGTATAAACGTTCACTGAGGACAGAGTATGTGTATGTGACGTACAGTAGGTACCGTCAGACGTATAAACGTTCACTGAGGACTCAGTATGAGTATGTGACGGACAGTAGGTATCGTCAGACGTATAAACGTTCACTGAGGACTCAGTATGTGTATGTGACGTACAGTAGTTACCGTCAGACGTATAAACGTTCACTGAGGACAGAGTATGTGTATGTGACGTACAGTAGGTACCGTCAGACGTATAAACGTTCACTGAGGACTCAGTATGAGTATGTGACGGACAGTAGGTACCGTCAGACGTACGGACGTTCACTGAGGACTCAGTATGAGAATGTGACGTACAGTAGGTACCGTCAGACGTATTAACGTTCACTGAGGACTCAGTATGAGTATGTGACGGACAGTAGGTACCATCAGACGTATAAACGTTCACTGGGGACTCAGTATGAGTATGTGACGGACAGTAGGTACCGTCAGACGTATGAACGTTCACTGAGGACTCAGTATGAGTATGTGACGGACAGTAGGTACCGTCAGACGTATAAACGTTCACTGAGGACTCAGTATGTGTATGTGACGGACAGTGGGTACCGTCAGACGTATAAACGTTAACTGAGGACTCATCATCAGTAGTTGACGTACAGTAGGTACCGTCAGACGTATAAACGTTCACTGAGGACTCAGTATGTGTATGTGACGGACAGTAGATACCGTCAGACGTGTGAACGTTCACTGAGGAGTCAGTATGGGTATGTGACGGACAGTAGGTACCGTCAGACGTATAAACGTTCACTGAGGACTCAGTATGAGTATGTGACGGACAGTAGGTACCGTCAGACGTATAAACGTTCACTGAGGACTCAGTATGAGTATGTGACGGACAGTAAGTACCGTCAGACGTACGGACGTTCACTGAGGACTCAGTATGAGTATGTGACGGACAGTAGGTACCGTCAGACGTAAGAACGTTCACTGAGGACTCAGTATGAGTATGTGACGTACAGTAGGTACCGTCAGACGTATGCACGTTCACTGAGGACTCAGTATGAGAATGTGACGGACAGTAGGTACCGTCAGACGTATGAGAGTTCACTGAGGACTCATTATGAGTATGTGACGGACAGTAGGTACCGTCAGACGTATACACGTTCACTGAGGACTCAGTATGAGTATGTGACGGACACTAGGTACCGTCAGACGTATAAACGTTCACTGAGGACTCAATATGAGTATGTGACGGACAGTAGGTACCGTCAGACGTGTGAACGTTCACTGAGGACTCAGTATGCGTATGTGACGTACAGTAGTTACCGTCAGACGTATAAACGTTCACTGGGGACTCAGTATGAGTATGTGACGGACAGTAGGTACCGTCAGACGTATAAACGTTCACTGAGGACTCAGTATGAGTATGTGACGGACAGTAGGTACCGTCAGACGTATGAACGTTCACTGGGGACTCAGTATGAGTATGTGACGGACAGTAGGTACCATCAGACGTATGAACGTTCACTGAGGACTCAGTATGTGTATGTGACGGACAGTAGGTACCGTCAGACGTATGAACGTTCACTGAGGACTCAGTATGTGTATGTGACGGACAGTAGGTACCGTCAGACGTATACACGTTCACTGAGGACTCAGTATGAGTATGTGACGGACAGTAGGTACCGTCAGACGTATGAACGTTCACTGAGGACTCAGTATGTGTATGTGACGGACAGTAGGTACCGTCAGACGTATTAACGTTCACTGAGGAGTAGTTTGATACTAGTTTGTTGTAGGATGATATATACACCAGTGGTTTGCTTTCCGTTCAACAAGGACGACATGGTGTAAATCATATTATATACCGAGGAAAAGAGTATTGGTGTTAACTTTATGACAGTTGTATCGATCTGTATTATAAACATGTGCATATTATCAGCAATTACCGATACATTAGCGGAGTAATGTCCTCCTTAACAAGTATATAAATTACATTAAGAGGATAAAAGAGACATTCCCAGCCATGGACGTTTCAAATTGGCATCAGAATCACATCGTTCTTGTTGATTTATTATACTGATTTAAAAAAAAAAATTTGTGTACATAGCTATTGAAACTGGTGTTTTATACTTAAGTTGTTATACTACTTAAGGATTTGAGGATATAACTGTGTCGATACTGCTGACATGGGTAAACATTATAGTTTGTATCACATTCGGTTATGTTTATAGCTTAATTGCACCGCTCGCCTCTTGTTTCGTAGAACATAACAATATCCATCATGCCCTTCATGTTTCAACAGTAAATTTCTTTTTGCCAAAAAAAAAAAAACACACCAAAAAACAAAAACAAAAAACGAAGGGTTCTATTTTTAAATTAGAGTTTGTTGAACTTATTATTCTTTGTATTGTATTTGCGCACATCAAAATACCGCTCTATTTTACTCAAAATATTAAAAAGACAGCCTTATAAAAATCGAGGGCTTTTTGAATCAAAGATTTTATTTAGCTTAATCATGTTTTGCTTCTAGAAATAGTGTTGCGTTCGTTTACAGTCGTTTTCAGCAATGATAATATACCCACGGGGTAAAGGATATACTGTTTTAGATAGTTTAATGGAATTGGATGAAAAATAATTATCATCAAACCGTAACTGATATATATAAACTTACCAATGAGAGGTATATATTCTGACGTCGGAGGCATATTCTCAGCAATTAGTAACATGAAGACGGAGAAGGCCAGAAGCACCGTTAATCCAAGAGTGACTTTTTCTCCCGAGTCTGGTGGCAGTAGAAATCCTGTCAGAGTAAGGCTTGACAACAACATACACGGTATTATGACATTAAAGGCATAATATAACACTCGGCGTCTCAAATGAATGTAGAATGTTACATCCGGAAATGGCTCCGGGCAACATGGGTAATATTTAACGTTGCGGACTACTTTTGTATCGATGAGCGTCCATTCCCCGTTATCTACGTAATTTGACGTATCGACCTCCATGGTTCTATTTGTGACGTCAACTTGGAATCCGTCGTATGCCCACGATCCCATTTTCAGTATACACACTTGATCGTCAAAAGGAAAATAAGTGATATCCATTTTGCATGAACTACGCATTCGTACAATTGGTGGCCAGAATACGTTTCCATTCTGTTCTACCATAGCCAAGCTTTTCATATATCCTTTGTTATGGTTGTCGACGCTGCAAAAGAAACAAATCAAAATTATTACCATAAAAAACAATAAAGGAACATAATGTATGTCAATTAGTGCATTATTCACTATAATTTAAGTTTTATTTTAACCGATGCATGGCCGAGAAGATCAAGAACTGTTTTTTTTATTAAAAGAATATGGTCAGGAAATAATAAATTAATTGTCATGAAAATTGACATGATTTTTCTTGCTCTTGTACCACCATTTGTTTTGTTGAAGAAATTACTACGCCGTTCTATTCTCATTTTCTTTATATACAGACTTCCTTTTTGGACGTTAAAAGGGGGTTTATTTCAACATAGCACTGATATTCGTATTTAAGTTGAAAAACTAAAGGTTTTTTCAGTGACAGATTATGATCAATAGTAGATTCGATTCGAACTCTTTTTTCTTTGGATAAGGCATTGGCAAGTATGACTAAGTAGAATTCTGGATGTAATTGAACTTCCGATGGATACTTTACTGCTAATTGAGTAGTGCATAACGGGAAAAGAGGGAGGAATTTCATAAATCTAATAGAAAGTTGCAGCATCACATCTTTGTGATAAACAAAAGAAATGCGACTATTTACAGAGTCTGACATGTTATACGATTGGGTCTTATTACTCCTGCCATCACTTACACTATACATTGGGTAACCATTACCCAGAGCTCAATTGGTACTCTTTGTTTACAATGTTATTCTAAACATTTTATAGTAATCAAGATTATACGAATTTGGTTGTCCCATTTCAAATGTACTTTAACACTGTCAGAAGAACAATGCAACTGCATATCAATTACTATCTTTAGAAATCCAGACCAAATATACGGAAAACCATTTCAACGATAAATTACACGAATAGATGATATGTACTAAAATGGATTGTCAATCGTCGATGTAACAGCGATAACGCGTTGATTTGATTGCGAACAAAAGCTTGAATGTAACAATGTATGTCTATAAATCTCAGAAAAACACACAGTTGTGTTATATTGATATAAACGAGATATTTGCATCCATCTATAGTAATTGGACCATGCTTATTTTATGTATTTATTTTGAAATCGCGAAGTGAATTTTAAACCATCAAATTGGGATGCGTTCGTGTATATTTGGATCCATTTTTCGCCGCTGTTTTTAATAGTCGCGGTGTGTGATTATATAGTTATAATTCACTGAGAAGGTAATGACGTACTTCATGATCTCTCTGATACATGCTTTCTTACAGACTTCGATCGACACAGCGAAAGTTTCCACCAGACTGTGTCGTAGTTCTCAATGGAATAGGACTACTCATCACGTTCTACAAAACATGATCGTGGTATCCGGAGCTCACAACTCAGAGTATATGACAATGATAAAACATCAACGTTAAATAAAGGCATTGAACGGATCAATTACAGGGGAGACAACTGTGTGCTTATGATGTATCGGGGACGAAATGTTGGACTTGTTCTCTTTTTGATAATTTATGATAGTTTTGATATTTGAAGCAAACTTATTTTAGTCAAAGATTGTTTTAAATGTTAACAATAAAATATTACTGTATATATTTTGTAGAAGTATTGTATCCTCCCAAACTTGAGTGGTTTAAAACACAGTTCATATGTTTGTTAATTTTTAATAAAAATGAAGCTTGTGTTTGCTGAAAACAAAGGATTTAACAATTTAATATCAGAATCCATGTGCTTCATTGTGCTGTGGATCGCGTCAGGAAATACACAGTATAAGCATATATTGTCAATAACAAATGATGTAACGTTAGCTTCCGTTGCAGTTAGTGAAGTTTCGTGTTTTTATCGCTACATGTATAATGCCCGTTGCCAAATTAACCAATCTAGATAATATGACACCTTTATCAAATACAACACGGATCTCTGATTGGGCTTTGGCAATTGCAGCCAACTGCTAAAATTGATTTTAATGAAGCATGACAGTCTATATACAGACTTAATGCATAACAATTGATGAAAATCACACATTATCCTATATAGCAAGGGGGAGTACCCTGGGAATCAATAACAACTTATAGTATTTACCTACCACCGTAAATGTCCTCCTAGTGTCTGTACATACTGTATTGAGAGTAGTTTTGCGTGTTGCTGTCAATTTTGTAAATCCAATTTTTTTTTAAATTATTCCCCGATCTCTCATTTATAATGGCAGTGGGATGCATTCAGAACTAGAATCCATTAAATGCATGATAGAATGAGACACTTTAAGCTGCATAAACTACTTATCGGCAGTGGGCATGTTCCATATGACCTTCCCCCGGGAATTTGCGCCGGTGACATATTTATCGTCCCACGATTGAGTAAAGGCTGAGTTAATTACGAGTATGACCTTTACCAATTTGACGATGTATGCCAAATTGTAAAACTATAAAATGCAAATATGAACAATATCTGACCTGCGTCAAAATCATCATTCTTTGTAAATCTTAGGAATAAAATAATGTCGCAAGTAAAGAAAGCATTGTACCATATCTCCCTTTTACACATTCGTGAAAAACACATGTTTTTCCCAATAAAAAAGATTGCAAAGATACACATTCGTCAAAAGCACCCGTTGTAGCAAGTGAGATTCACCATAATTTAATATACTTGATAATTTTTCCATAATGGAAAAGTATAAATGAATACAAATATGAGTGCATATTCTTAACAGGTCCAACCATTTGCAAGCATTTAGACATTACAAGCATTTTAAAGGCAAACGTCATAGACTAGAAATCATCTAACACTGTTATGAAACAGTAATCACTATTCTTAGATGATCACACACACGAGAAAAAAACGCGAAACAATCGTTGAAAATGTGTAACAAGTGTCTGGTGCTGTCAAGATTAAGACACATCAGCAAGAAAAAATAGTAACTTGTTAAATTGATACTAGAATAGCAATATCAGAATGTAAACCATATTTGTAGTGTAGAATACGGAACGACAGCATGAACACTGGCAACTGTTCTATAAATACGACAATTGTGTTATGATTTTATATATATTCTATACCAAAAGTATCAAGGGTGTAACTGTCAATATCATATCTAGGCCATCCCTGCAATCTCCTGTAATTACCCGTAACGTTATTAAATTACTGAATGTAATAACCAATTTATAATGTTGACATGTAATAACCAATTTATAACGCTGACCTCAGGTGACTTTAATTCCGAATTAATTTCGATACAATAGTACGAGGTCATCTACCTCGACTCGCCTGTTCACTGTTAATCTGATCGTAGTGCGTATTGTATCATATGCTCCATGGACAACCTATTAACTCTTGCGTGAACTTGGCCCGCTAATGTCAATAGGGTATCGTAGATTTTAGATAACAATAATGTCTGATAGCAAGACCTACTTCTAATGGCGTTTCCTAGACTATGAAGCAACGTGATATCAGACGAGATCGCAGAGAAACGTGATTATTTAGCTTACGTGGGTTTTTTTAAATTTTCCCTTCTGATCAGTCAATAAAATTTTATGTTTAATATTCTATTGGATTTCAGTATATGCTAACCTTAAGTTATTTGAAACTTGAGAATTGACATTTGTATTAAAAATCATTGCACATGGTTGCATTTTTGTGTATTGCTAACAGCTCAGTATGTCATAAAAAAAACTATTCAAACAAAATAACTACTGTTTTACAATTAAAAGATGACGTTGACGCATTTTTAACTGAAACATCAAACGTGTGCATTCGTTCGTTTCATTGGTTTTAATCAAAATTTGTTTGTATTCCGAGTTTTTCTATTTGTTTTCATATAAGGCTATGAAAGGGTGTCCTATATCTGACAATATTATCATACAATTTATAGAAATGATTTGATATAATACAAGTGATCCAATAATAAGGTAACGTCATATCATCAATACAGTTAATGATCTGAATTTCAGCTTCGAAATATGTTTTGGTACATTTCCGTAGGATGGTTGAAATAACCATTAAGTTTTATACTGTATTAGGATGGTTGAAATAACCATTAAGTTTTAACTGTATTAGGATGGTTGAAATAACCATTAAGTTTTAAACTGTATTAGGACGGTTGAAATAACCATTAAGTTTTAAACGGTAATAGGATGGTTGAAATAACCATTAAGTTTTAAACGGTAATAGGATGGTTGAAATAACCATTAAGTTTTAAGCTGTATCGGGATGGTTGAAATAACAATTAAGTTTTAAACTGTATTAGGATGGTTGAAATAACCATTAAGCCTTATATTGTATTAGGATGGTTGAAATAACAATCAAGTTTTATACTATATTAGGATGGTTGAAATAACCATTAAGCTTTATATTGTATTAGGATGGTTGAAATAACCATTAAGCGTTTTACTGTATTGGGATGGTTGAAATAACCATTAAGTTTTAAACTGTATTAGGATGGTTGAAATAACCATTAAGCTTAATACTGTATTCGGATGGTTGAAATAACCATTAAGCCTTATATTGTATTAGGATGGTTGAAATAACCATTAAGTTTTAAACTGTATTGGGATGGTTGAAATAACCATTAAGCTTAATACTGTATTCGGATGGTTGAAATAACCATTAAGCTTTATACTGTATTAGGATGGTTGAAATAACCATTAAGCGTTTTACTGTATTAGGATGGTTGAAATAACCATTAAGCGTTTTACTGTATTGGGATGGTTGAAATAACCATTAAGCCTTATATTGTATTAGGATGGTTGAAATAACCATTAAGTTTTAAACTGTATTGGGATGGTGGAAATAACCATTAAGCTTAATACTGCATTCGGATGGTTGAAATAACCATTAAGCCTTATATTGTATTAGGATGGTTGACATAACCATTAAGTTTTAAACTGTATTGGGATGGTTGAAATAACCATTAAGCTTAATACTGTATTAGGATGGTTGAAATAACCATTAAGCCTTATATTGTATTAGGATGGTTGAAATAACCATTAAGTTTTAAACTGTATTGGGATCTGGTTGAAATAACCATTAAGCTTTATACTGTATTAGGATGGTTGAAATAACCATTAAGTTTTAAACTGTATTAGGATGGTTGAAATAACCATTAAGTTTTAAACTGTATTAGGATGGTCGAAATAACCATTAAGCTTTATACTGTATTAGGATGGTTGAAATAACCATTAAGTTTTAAACTGTATTGGGATGGTTGAAATAACCATTAAGTTTTAAACTGTATTAGGATGGTTGAAATAACCATTAAGCCTTATATTGTATTAGGATGGTTGAAATAACCATTAAGTTTTCAACAGTATTAGGATGGTTGAAATAACCATTAAGCGTTTTACTGTATTAGGATGGTTGAAATAACCATTAAGCTTTATATTGTATTAGGATGGTTGAAATAACCATTAAGTTTTAAACTGTATTGGGATGGTTGAAATAACCATTAAGTTTTCAACAGTATTAGGATGGTTGAAATAACTATTAAGTTTTAAACTGTATTAGGATGGTTGAAATAACCGTTAAGCCTTATATTGTATTAGGATGGTTGAAATAACCATTAAGCTTTATACTGTATTAGGATGGTTGAAATAACCATTAAGTTTTATACTGTATTAGGATGGTTGAAATAACCATTAAGCCTTATATTGTATTAGGATGGTTGAAATAACCATTAAGCCTTATATTGTATGAGGATGGTTGAAGTAACCATTAAGTTTTATACTGTATTGGGATGGTTGAAATAACCATTAAGTTTTATACGGTATTAGGATGGTTGAAATAACCATTAAGTTTTATACTGTATTAGGATGGTTGAAATAACCATTAAGTTTTATACTGTATTAGGATGGTTGAAATAACTATTAAGTTTTAAACGGTATTAGGATGGTTGAAATAACAATTAAGTTTTATACGGTATTAGAATGGTTGAAATAACCATTAAGTTTTATACTGTATTAGGATGGTTGAAATAACCATTAAGTTTTAAACTGTATTGGGATGGTTGAAATAACCGTTAAGTTTTATACGGTACTAGGATGGTTGAAATAACCATTAAGCGTTTTACTGTATTAGGATGGTTGAAATAACCATAAAGTTTTATACTGTATTAGGATGGTTGAAATAACCATTAAGCCTTATATTGTATTAGGATGGTTGAAATAACCATTAAGTTTTATACTGTTTTAGGATGGTTGAAATAACCATTAAGCGTTTTACTGTATTAGGATGTTTGAAATAACCATTAAGTTTTATACTGTATTAGGATGGTTGAAATAACCATTAAGTTTTATACTGTATTAGGATGGTTGAAATAACCATTAAGTTTTAAACGGTATTAGGATGGTTGAAATAACAATTAAGTTTTATACGGTATTAGGATGATTGAAATAACCATTAAGTTTTATACTGTATTAGGATGGTTGAAATAACCATTAAGTTTTATACTGTATTAGGATGGTTGAAATAACCATTAAGTTTTAAACGGTATTAGGATGGTTGAAATAACCATTAAGTTTTATACTGTATAAGGATGGTTGAAATAACCATTAAGTTTTATAGTGTTTAGGATGGTTGAAATAACCATGAAGTTTTAAACGGTATTAGGATGGTTGAAATAACCATGAAGTTTTATACTGTATTAGGATGATTGAAATAACCATTAAGCGTTTTACTGTATTAGGATGATTGAAATAACCATTAAGCGTTTTACTGTATTAGGATGGTTGAAATAACCATTTAGTTTTATACGGTATTAGGATGGTTGAAATAATCATTAAGCGTTTTACTGTATTAGGATGGTTGAAATAACAATTACGTTTTATACTGTATTAGGATGGTTGAAATAACCATTAAGCGTTTTACTGTAATAGGATGGTTGAAATAACCATTAATCTTTATACTGTATTGGGATGGTTGAAATAAACATTAAGCCTTATATTGTATTAGGATGGTTGAAATAACCATTAAGTTTTCAACAGTATTAGGATGGTTGAAATAACCATTAAGCGTTTTACTGTATTAGGATGGTTGAAATAACCATTAAGCTTTATATTGTATTAGGATGGTTGAAATAACCATTAAGTTTTAAACTGTATTGGGATGGTTGAAATAACCATTAAGTTTTCAACAGTATTAGGATGGTTGAAATAACTATTAAGTTTTAAACTGTATTAGGATGGTTGAAATAACCGTTAAGCCTTATATTGTATTAGGATGGTTGAAATAACCATTAAGCTTTATATTGTATTAGGATGGTTGAAATAACCATTAAGTTTTATACTGTATTAGGATGGTTGAAATAACCATTAAGCCTTATATTGTATTAGGATGGTTGAAATAACCATTAAGCCTTATATTGTATTAGGATGGTTGAAGTAACCATTAAGTTTTATACTGTATTGGGATGGTTGAAATAACCATTAAGTTTTATACGGTATTAGGATGGTTGAAATAACCATTAAGTTTTATACTGTATTAGGATGGTTGAAATAACCATTAAGTTTTATACTGTATTAGGATGGTTGAAATAACCATTAAGTTTTAAACGGTATTAGGATGGTTGAAATAACAATTAAGTTTTATACGGTATTAGGATGGTTGAAATAACCATTAAGTTTTATACTGTATTAGGATGGTTGAAATAACCATTAAGTTTTAAACTGTATTGGGATGGTTGAAATAACCATTAAGTTTTATACGGTATTAGGATGGTTGAAATAACCATTAAGCGTTTTACTGTATTAGGATGGTTGAAATAACCATTAAGTTTTATACTGTATTAGGATGGTTGAAATAACCATTAAGCCTTATATTGTATTAGGATGGTTGAAATAACCATTAAGTTTTATACTGTTTTAGGATGGTTGAAATAACCATTAAGCGTTTTACTGTATTAGGATGTTTGAAATAACCATTAAGTTTTATACTGTATTAGGATGGTTGAAATAACCATTAAGTTTTATACTGTATTAGGATGGTTGAAATAACCATTAAGTTTTAAACGGTATTAGGATGGTTGCAATAACAATTAAGTTTTATACGGTATTAGGATGATTGAAATAACCATTAAGTTTTATACTGTATTAGGATGGTTGAAATAACCATTAAGTTTTATACTGTATTAGGATGGTTGAAATAACCATTAAGTTTTAAACGGTATTAGGATGGTTGAAATAACCATTAAGTTTTATACTGTATAAGGATGGTTGAAATAACCATTAAGTTTTATAGTGTTTAGGAGGGGGTTACAATAACCATGAAGTTTTAACGGTAGTAGGAATAGTTGAAAATACCATGAAGTTTATACTGTATTAGCTGATGGGAAATACACCAGTTAAGCGTTTATAGCTGTATTAGGATGAGTGAAAATAACCATTGAAGTTTATACTGTATTAGGGATGGTGAAATACCATTAAGCCTTTAATTGTATTAGGATGGGTGAAATAACCATTGAAGTTTTAAATTGTATTAGGGATGGTTGAAAATAACCATTAAGCGTTTACTGTATTAGGGATGGTTGAAATAACCATTAAGTTTTATACTGTATTAAGGGATGGTTGAAATAACCAATGAAGTTTATATTACTGTATTAGGGATGGTTTGAAATAACCATTAAGTTTTAAACTGGTATTAGGATGGTTGCAATACCAATTAAGTTTTATACGGTATTAGGATGGATTGAATAATGGAAAAATTTTATTTTTTTTTAGGTGTTGAAATAACATTAATTTTTTTTAATTAAAAAATTAATTTTCTTATTAATTTTTTAAAAAATTTTTAAAAATTTAAAAATTTTAAAAAAATTTTTTTTTGGGGGGAAAAAAAAATTTTATTTTTTGGGGGGAAATAAAAATTTTTTTTTATGTTAATTAAAACCTTAAGTTTTTAAAAATTGGGGGGGTTGAAATAACCATTAATTTTTTTTTGTTTGGGGGTTTAAAAAAAAAATTTTTTAAGTATTGGGTTAAAAACCTTAATTTAAAAGTATGGGATTAAAAAAACCATTAACTTTTTTAGGGGGGTTTTTAAAAATTAATTTTTTTAAATGTTGGATGGGTTTAAAAAACCTTAATTTTTTGGGATTAGGATGGTTTAAATAAAAATTTTTTTAATTTTGGGGTTTAAAAACCTTTTTTTATTGGGGTTTTAAAATCCATTAAGTTTTTAAAGGGATTGGATGGTTGAAATAATAAGTTTTTTAGTATTAGGATGGGTTTAAAACCATTATTTTTTTACTGTTTGGATGGTTTAAAAAACCTTAATTTTAATTAGGATGGTTTGAAATAACCTTAATTTTAAAAAATAAGGTTAAAAAAATTGTTTTAAAATTAGGTTTTAAAACCTTTTAAAATTAGGATGGTTGAAATAACAAATTTAATTATTAGGTTTGGGGGTTAAAAAATTTTTGTTTTTATGTTTAATTAACCCTTTTTAAAATTTTTTTTTGTTTAATTTTTTTAAAATTTTTTGGGTGGTTGAAATAACCATTAAGTTTATGTAAGGATGGGGTTAAAAACCTTTAAATTTTAACGTTTAGGATGGTTAAAAAAAGTTTATTTTAGGTTTTAAATAACCTTTTTGTTTTATACTTTTAGGATTTGGGTAAAAATTTTTGTTTGGAGTTGAAAAATTTTAATTTTAAAGTTTTGGGGGGGAAAAAAATTGTTTTTTTTTATTTTAAGGGTAAAAATTTTTTAAGGGTTTTTTTTAAAAATTTTTTTAAAAAGGTTTGAAAAAAATTAATTTTTTGATTAGGGGAAAAAAAAAAATTAGTTTTTAGATTAAAAATTTTTTAACCCAATTTTAAGGTTTTAAAATTTAAATAAAAAAATTTTAAAAGTTTAAAGGGGTTTAAATAACATTAAATTTTATTTTAGATGTTGAAAAACCATTAAATTTTAAAGTTTAAATGGTTGAAAAAAATTTTTTTTACGTTTGGATGGTTGAAATAACCTTGTTTTTAGTATTTAAATTTAAAAATTTTGTTTTTTAGGTTAAAAAATAACCTTTTTTAAATTTTTTAGGGGTTTTAAAACCATTAATTTATTTTTGAGGTTGAAAAAAACCCTTTTTTTTTTGGGATTAGGATGTTGAAATAAACCCTTTTTTTTTTTAAAGGTTTAAAAAAAATTTTTTTTTTATTTTTTTGTAAAATTAATTTTTAAAAGGTATTAGGAGGGTTAAATAACCATTAATTTTTTTATTAGGATGGGAAATAACCTTTTTTTAAAAGTATTAGATTTAAATAACCTTTAAATTTTTCTGTTAGGGGGTTTTTAAATAACCTTTTTTTAAGGTTTAGGTGTTTAAAAATTTTTTAAATTTTTTGGTGGGTTAAATAACCCTTTTTTAATTTTTTTAGGGTTGAATAAACCCTTAAGTTTTTTTATAAGGGGGTTTAAAAACCAATTTTTTTCTGTTTGGATGGGTTGAAATAACCTTAATTTAGTATTAATGTTGAAATAAACCCTTTAAACTTTATGTATTAGGATGGTTAAAAAAAATTATTTTAAATTTTTGGAGGTTTAAACCCTTTAAGTTTTCGTATTGGTGGTTGAAAAACCATTAATTTTTTTTTTGGGGGTTGAAATACCCTTAATTTTAAAAGTATTGGATGGTTAAATCCATAACTTATATGTTTTGGGGGTTGAAAAACCCTTAAGTATTTTAAAGAGGGGTTTAAATCCTTAATTTTTTAGGATTTGGGGTAAAAAAAATTTTTTTTTTTGGGGGAAAAAAAAATTAAAAATTTTTTTGGTTTTAAAAAAAAATTAAATTAAATGTATTGGTGGAATAACCATTAGTTTTTAAAGTATTGGATTTGAAATAACCTTAGTTTTTAAAATGATTTGGGGTGGTTGAAATAACCATTAATTTTAATTTATTAGGGGTTAAAAAACCCTTAAGTTTTTTAAAAGTATTGGAGGTGAAAAAAAATTTTTTTTTAAATTTAAAAAATTGGGGAAAAAAATTAATTTAATGTAAGGTGGTTGAAAAAACCATTAATTTTTAAAATGTTTGGGGTGGTTGAAATAACATTAAGTTTTTTTCTTTTTAGGATGGTTGAAAAAACCATTAAGTTTTTTTTGTATTAGATGGTTTAAAAAAAGTTTTGTTTGGGGTTTTAAAAAATTTGTTTTTATTTGGGTTTAAAAACATTAAGTTTAATATTGGATGGTTGAAAAAACCATTAATTTTTAAAAGTATTGGGGGGTTTAAAAAACCATTAATTTTTTTTTTTATTGGGGGTTGAAATAACCTTAATTTTAAATTATGGAGGTTAATAACCTTAAGTTTTTTAAGTTTGGATTGTTGAAAAACATTTTTTAAATTTTTAAGGTTGAAAATAACCTTACCTTTTATTTTATTAGGTGGTTGAAAAAAATTAATTTTTTAAGGATTGGTTTAAATAACCTTTTTTTATGTTTGGTTGGAAAAACCCTTAATTTAGATTAGGTTTAAAAAAACCAAATTTTTTTTTAAGGGGGGAAAAAAAAATTTTTTTTAAGGTTGAAAAAAAATTTTTTAAAGGGGTTTGAAATTTAAAAAAAAAAATTTTTTTAAAAGTATTGGAGGTTATAACCTTTTTATTTTGGATGGTGAAATAACCTTGTTTTTTTGTTTGGATTTAAATAACCATTAAATTTTTAAAGTATTGGATGGTTGAAATAAACCTTATTTATAGGTTTTTTTTGAAATTTTTTAAGTTTTATGGAAAAATTTTAAAAAGTTTTTGATAGGTTTTTCTATTGGTATGAAAATTTTTTAATTTAATAAATTAAAATTTTTTTTCCCTTTTTTTTGAAATAAAAAGGTTTTTGTAATTTTTGAAAAAAAAAGGGTTTTTTTTATTAAAATGTTTAAAAAAAAAATTAAATTTTTTTAAATTTTTTAAAATTTTGGTTTGAAAAAAAAATTTTTTTTTTTTTTTTTTTTAAAAATTTTTTTTAAAAAATTTTAAAGGGAAAAAATTGGTTTTTAAAATTTTTAATTTTTTTAAAACCTTAAACTTTATTTTTGGGTGGGAAATAAACTTCCCTTTTTTTTTGGATGAAATAACCTTAATTTTCTGTATTAGGAGGTTGAAATAACCATTAATTTTTAAATGTTTGGGTGGTTAAATAAACATTTAAATTTTTAAGTTTGGAGTTAAATAAATTAATTTTTTTTTGGGGGTTAAAAACCATTAACTTTAACTTTTGGGGGGGGAAAAAAACCCCCTTTTTTTTTAAAAGATTAAAAACCCTTAATTTTTACTTATTTGGGGGGGTTTAAAAATTAATTTAATTTTGGGGGTTTTTAAAAAACATTAGTTTTTAAGTATTGGGTGTTGAAATAACCATTAAGGTTTAATTTATTGAGGTTAAATAAACCCTTAAGTTTTTTAAAATTTTTTTTGGGGTTTAAAAAAAATTTTAAATTTTGGATGGTTAAAAAACCTTAATTTTAATGTATTAGGGTGGTTAAAACCATAATTTTTTTTATTGGGGTGGTTAAAAAATTTTTTTTAAAAGGAGGTGAAAAAAAATTTTAAAATAAATGGGTTAAAAAACCTTTGTTTTAAAAATTTTTGGGGGGGGTTGAAAAAACCCTTTTTTTAAATGTTTGGATGGTTGAAATAACCATAAGTTTTAAATGATTGGTTTTAAAAAAATTTTAATTTTTTTTATTTGGGGTTAAAAAACCTTTTTATGTTGGAAGGGAAAAACCATTAAATTTTATTTATTGGGGTTTTAAAAAAAAAAATTTTAAATGTTTGGGTGGGTTAAATAACCATTAAGTTTTGTTAGGATTGTTAAAAAAACCATTAAGTTTTTAATGTATTGGTGGTAAAAAAAAGGGTTTTAAATTTTAAAAGGTTTAAATAACCCAAATTTTATGTTTGGGGGTTAAATAACCATAATTTTTTTTTGTATTTGGGGGGGTTTTAATTAAAAGTTTTAAATTTTAAAATTTTAAATAAAAACTTTGATGGGGATTTAAAATTTAATAATTTTATTAGGAAATTAAATAACCTTAATTTTTTATTAGGGGGGGTTAAATAACATTAAATTTTTTTTGGATGGTTGAAAAAAAAATTTTGTTTTTTTATTTTTAATAATTTTTTTTTTAGTTTTGGGGTTTTTAAAATTTTAATTTTTTGTTTGGGGGGGTTAAAAAATTTTTTTTTTGGGAAATTTAAAAAACCTTTTAATTTTTTTGGTTTTGGTGAAAAACCCTAATTTTTTAAATTTTAGGAGGGTTAAATAAATTTTAATTTTAAAAGGGGGGAAAATTTTTTTTAATTTAATTTTTTTTTTTAAAATTAATTTAAGTTTTAAATTTAAAGGGTTTAAAAAAAAATTAATTTTATTTTTTTTTTTAACCTTAATTTTTTTAAAATTTTTTTAAAAAATTTTTAAGTTTAAAAAAATAAAAAATTAAGGTTAAATAATTTTTTTATTTAAAAAAATAATTTTTTTTTATTGGTGGTTTAAAAAACCATTAAGTTTTAATTTTTGGTGGAAAAAATTTTTTATACGGGATAGGATGGTTGAAAAACCATTAAGTTTTTACTGTATTGGAGGTTTAAAAAAATTTTTAAAAAAAAGGGGTTTTTTAAAAAATTAATTTTTTAGGTTTGTAAAATTTTTTAAAATTTTTTTTAAAAATTAATTTTATTTTAAAATTTAAATAAATAATTTAAAAAGTATTAAGGGGTTTAAAACCCCCTTTAAATTTTTTAAAAGTTTAATGGTTGAAAAAAATTAAATTATTTTTGGGGGGAAATTTAAATTTTCTTTTAAATTAAATAAATTAAAAATATTTATTTGGGGTTTAAATAAAAACCTTAAGCTTTATTATTGGGGGGGTTTAAAAAAAAAAAAACTTTTGGATGGTTTTAAATTAATTTATTTTTTGGATGGTTGAAATAACCTTAATTATTAATTAAAATTTTTTTAAATTTTTTTAAAAAAAAAAATTTTAAATAACCCTTAAATTTTTTTTTTCAAAAAATTTTTTTTGTAAAAGGGGGTTAAATCCCTTAATTTTTTTTTTGTTGGGGTTAAATTTTAAAATTCTTTTAAATTTTGGGGGGGTTTAAAATAATTTTTTTAAAAAAATTTTGGGTTTTTAAAAACATAATTTGGGTTAAGGGAAATTTTTTTTAAATTTTTTTTTTTTTTTTAAAAATAAAGTTTTTTAAAAATGAAAAAAGGGGGTTTTTTTTAAAAAATTAAATTTTTATATCTTAAATTTTTTTAAAAAATTTATAAAATCAAAAAATTTTTAAGGGGAAAAAAAAGGGTTTTTTTAAAAGAATTTTACTTTTTATACTGTATTGGGATGGTTGAAATAACCATTAAGCTTTATACTGTATTAGGATGGTTGAAATAACCATTAAGCATTATACTGCATTGAGATATTGTGTTATTAATTTTATTAATCAATATCATAAACACTGTGGAAGATATCAAACCTGATATCAATCATAATGTTGATAATAACATTTGTATCCTTGACAGATCAGGGAAGTGGTTTTTTCTATACGGTGTCAGAAAAAAGGACTGCTTACTTTACAGTACATGTGAAGTCATTAAAGAAATTGTTGCCTCGTCATATCTGTACTGAAATGTTTCCTTAAATGTACAATTGATACTATATTTTCATGTAAAAAATTCTTAGCAGATATTAGCAGAAAACATCAAAATGCGTTGAGCAGCCGATTCAAAATGGTGCAGATTATTTTTGTTGCGTGACGTTTGATTTTGTTATCTATTTCTACAAATAAAGAATAGGGCGAAAAAAGTGATGGTTTCAAAGTTAATGTATACACTTCAACCGCCAACGATACATTTATAACGTACACTATAATATATAAGCCATGGGTGATTTGTATGTTATGTTTCTTAATCAAAGACTGACTATGATATACAATATACATAGTATATATGTATATAAATGTCCAAAGGAACGTGCTTACCAGTAGGGTATATACTAGCCTCTATAATAAATTACCTACCTATTATATAAAACAATATCTGGTAACCAAAGCAAGTCACACGGAATTCTAAAAATCTTTATATGAGCAAATTCTGAGACATTCGTCCATTGTAGTTTCTCATCCACCCACTCCTGGTCCAACCAGACGTTCGTTGTCAATATTTGGTTCTTCTCATCCTAAATTAGAAACAACAATTACGTAGTAGCATAGAATGTACGATACTTAGCAATTAAGGGTCCCCATCCTTTTTTAATCGAACACAGATAGTATAAATAAAAGTGTAATTATGATATGGCAGTAAGATTAAATGAAGAAATAAATATGATCGTTCAATTGAAAAATATAGACAATTTAAATGACTTATATATTTTACTTAATAAGCACTGATTGACATTCATTAGGAACGTCAGTACTAGCATGCAATAAAATGCCAATGAGAAGGAGAGGAATTATATATGTGACATACTTTCTATCATACTTCTAGAAAATATACTTCAATATCTTGTGAACTTTCGACGCGATGCAATTTGGTCTCTTTACTTCATTCATTTTCTTGTCTACCAATGCTGCTATGTCCAATTAGCGCCGAGGTCAACCCGCAACAAATATAACAAACAAACAAATATAAACAGCTTAAGATAGGTCAGATCTCCGAAGCTTTATCGTTTACCAAGCTTATACATGTTTACATGCCAGGTTTATACTGCCAAAATGTTTTTCTCAATATGTATGGTATATTGGTCAATGACATACCACGTCAAGCACTTGAGTTAGGGTGATTCCCAGTCGTATCACGACAGGTGTTTTGGCGGAGAAGACAGGGCGCGATGACCGGTCATACGTTTTCATTATCCGATACAATAGTCGTTGTTCCTCTGTCATGTCTTTCTCTGGAATATTTTTCGGATCGAATAATCCACGGCCGTCTCGGTCTGAAACAAAATCATGTATATCAAGTACAGTCTGATAGTTTCGATCCAAAATATCAAGATTTACATTAAATATGATCTAGTCGTCGTTGTTTGAAACAGGAGTTTTTACATAAAACATTGTCCTAAATCCTCTTGGCCTCTAGCGTATAGCCAATCAAAGTAACATGAAAACATTCTTGAAGACGCAAAAAAAAAAATGGTGGGGATAGGCATTTCCTATACCACACGCTGCACCTGTCTAGGTGCCCACGTCTAATTAAGAAAACTACTTCGGACATCCCTAACATCAGAGTAAAATGTTACATAATATATTACATTGGATATGCGTTAATTCACTAGTCATGCCCATTCATCACATTTAAACCTTGTGGAATCACAATATTTCTCATACTGAGACATAACCAGCAGTTAAGCTCGCTCTGCCCTAGTCACATTGATAGTTTCGGTACCGCACCCCATGAAGGCTGATGAATCAAACGACGTCTTCTGACAGCAAAGTCATTTGTGTACTAATTAGCTTTTATAGGACAGAAATAAACAACACAAGTTGTCTCTCAAACTATCTTCCAGTCAATCCTTTAAAACACTATACAAGGAGTGTTCGTGTGAAATGGAGAATATCTGAGCATAATAACGTACTTGAGATATCAAATATTACAAACATAATATTTTCTAATATTTTCATACGCTTACCTTCCTTCTAGCCGGATGACGAAAGAATATGTATCCCAAGTAACCTCTGTTATACTGTACAGTTGATTTTATCGGTGCTAATATTTCGCGGTTATTCTACTCGGACATTTGTTGCGTTGTTAAATATCGTGCAATCATTCATTGTAAACATTCTCCAATGCTATGAATTTGCTTTTTTTTTTTATAAATGACCGAAATAAATAGCGAAATGTTATCCCTCGAGGAAGTTACATGTATCAAGTTTAGAGTAATGAATGCATGTATTCATACTGCTAATTAATAATTGTGTAAATAAGAACTGATCCTTTTTGGATAGTTTTATCCCGAGGTGTACAGATCAGGGATATTCTTCCAAACGCTTCCATATTATATCTATACCATGGCTTAGTGACCTTATAGGAAGTGTCTAACAACACTTGGCAGATTGACAAAATCCGGCACGGCGTCTGGGCATAAGTAATCCGTGTCTATAAATGTTTTTTAAAAAGCATTATCAGTCTGGAAATTCCATAAACTATGTTTTCTTGTTGTAACTCCAAACCATGTGTGACTATATCTGGTCATTAAGGAATAGTCAACATGTTAAGACAACACAAGAAAACGATGGTTTTATCTTGGTTTATACATTCTTACTCGAGGCATTTTCTTTCTAATATATTTCCATTTGTTTGATAAATGTAATCTTTTTATAGACACAAATACATTAGGTTGAAATTTTAGATCCTTCAAACCAAGAATTACTGTTATGGATTCCAAGATTCCCCGCAGTATGCTCCTACCTAAGATGTATGAATTCCATTACTGGTGTGTGAGAAAACTGACGAGGCATTAGGGCCTTGCCATTAGCGTGGTTGTCCCATATATACTTATCTCAATAGACTGCGACAAAATGTACTCTCCAAATTTCCTTCGAACACTTTCCATTAGAGAGTTTGTTTGATTTGACTGGTCCAGATATACTATATGTTGGTGTGGCGATTTAATATACCCTGTATAGAAGATTCCGTCTACCTATAAAACCGTCTAACTACTTAAGACAGACTAAATGAATATTTCTGTAGCGTACTAACACTGATATCAGTAAGATGGTATCACATTAACTGGCGGAGACATGAATGTACTTATACTGAGTATTGTCTACATTCTAAAATGTCAGGAAGGTGGATTATATCAACTATACTGGATATGGAGTAGGTAGTTTCTGGGCTTGGCTGTATGGCAAGCTAATAAGTATTTACCCCAATACCTAGCAACCGTTTTATATGGGACTAATAAATGTATTTTATGTAATAAGTATGAGATACCTAATACGTCTAACAATATCTGAACAAAACATTGGTTTGACCTAGGTAATGTGTCTCCCCATATGATGTATTACATGTGTGTCTATGTATGTGTAGTATTTGTGTGTCTATGTATGGGGTATTACATGTGTGTCTATGTATGTGTAGTATTTGTGTGTCTATGTATGGGGTATTACATGTGTGTCTATGTATGTGTAGTACATGTGTGTCTATGTATGTGTATTACATGTGTGTCTATGTATGTGTATTACATGTGTGTCTATGTATGTGTAGTACATGTGTGTCTATGTATGTGTATTACATGTGTGTCTATGTATGTGTATTACATGTGTGTCTATGTATGTGTAGTACATGTGTGTCTATGTATGTGTAGTACATGTGTGTCTATGCATGGGGTATTACATGTGTGTCTATGTATGGGGTATTACATGTGTGTCTATGTATGGGGTATTACATGTGTGTCTATGTATGTGTAGTACATGTGTGTCTATGTATGTGTATTACATGTGTGTCTATATATGGGGTATTACATGGGTGTCTATGTATGGGGTAGTACATGTGTGTCTATGTATGTGTAGTACATGTGTGTCTATGTATGTGTAGTACATGTGTGTCTAGGTATGTGTAGTACATGTGTGTCTATGTATGTGTATTACATGTGTGTCTATGTATGTGTAGTACATGTGTGTCTAGGTATGTGTAGTACATGTGTGTCTATGTATGGGTATTACATGTGTGTCTATGTATGTGTAGTACATGTGTGTCTAGGTATGGGTATTATATGTGTGTCTATGTATGAGGTATTACATGTGTGTCTATGTATGTGTAGTACATGTGTGTCTATGTATGGGGTATTACATGTGTGTCTATGTATGTGTAGTACATGTGTGTCTATGTATGGGGTAGTACATGTGTGTCTATGTATGGGGGTATTACATGTGTGTCTATGTATGGGGGTATTACATGTGTGTCTATGTATGGGGGTATTACATGTGTGTCTATGTATGGGGTATTACATGTGTGTCTATGTATGGGGTATTACGTATGTGTGTCTGTATTGGGTGAGGTATGTATCTCTGTTCCGACGGACTAGGAGAAATATGGATGCCACGTTTCTGGTTGTAATGTTGCTTTGATAAGCTATGAATCATATAGCACACGGAGCAATTATTGTTTTATGATCGTTTTACCAATAAAATATATATCCGTTTAAACGTATCTTGCAACAAAAACACTTTACAACAGTAACTGTATTATACCTGGAAGCTCGGGCCTGATATTGGCTGTTCCTAATCAATCCTCTTAATCCTTCGATTGTCATTGTAAAGCTGGCACAGGACACAGGAATAACCCTTAGAGGCTCAACTATACAATTAAATGTTTCTATGTATTATTGTTTTTAACTTTGCAGTATATTTATCATATCGATTGATTTACAAAAGACGCACAGAATATATATAAAAAACAACTATAAACTTACCAATACAAAAACTTTCAGTGTTTGTAAAATGATTTCGGCGAGTAAAATAAGCTATAACAACACAAATGATCCTCAAATATGTGTAGAAATGTTCTCAGCCAGATCAATGGATTTATTAATCATGGATTTGAAAAGCAATAAAAAGTAATGGCATGCATATCGGGTTTTCTTGTGACTAATTGTGATAAAATCCATTCAAGATCTTGACACTTGAGCCGGGAAAAAAAAGAAAAAGAACTCTACACATAATAGAATTGATTTATTTTATAGTGTTTTGTGTCGGAATGCTAGTGGACTTCTGTCAATTAAGGCATGTCCTGTCGTGCCACGACGATATATCGAATACAGGCTTACAAATTTGATATACAGAAAGGTCAGTCTTGAATTCTGCATGCCATCGATGGTAGTATTTGGAGCAAATGCGTAAACAGGATTACGGTCTGATCCCCTCAGCAAACTGACAATAAACTACCGCAACAGCAAACATAAATATCGAAAAACCCAAACCCAAGCTATTGTGATTTATTGGCGAAACATAAATTTCAGACATGGTGAACTAATATATGAGGATTCGTTGTAAGATGGTATCATAACCGGGACGGGAACAAACCTATTTTATGTGCATTGTATGTACAGGGATTACAACTTGCCCAGACTTTATACGACACCGTAGCATGCAGTTGTGCTGTATAATAAACGTGCACCATTATGTTCATGTAAAAGTACACGCACGTCTTTGGCTTCAGTTGCGTACTTTGTCACATTCGACCCAGAAATAAAGTCATTGTTTCATGTACACACGTAATCTCACACGAGAGCACACCTAGTCCCTTTCTACTCACTTCCTCTTATAATAACACTGGACTATGTACAGATAATTAGTTTTAATTTCCTGATCAATGTCTGGCGAACCAGGATCTGTTCTATGTTTGTTAACCAATCTAGAATTAGCCTGAGATAGGGATTTCGGGATAATGTAATCAAAAACACCAGTTCCGCTACTGAGAGCTATGCAAAAACACTGTCACCGGGCAATGCACTTTACCACAAAACTGGCGATCATGCCAGTGCATGAACTACATTGGGGAAATAGACTTTGATAGGAAATGAAACTGTTATGGCTATAGTATAGGTTTTGTAAGGTAACAAAATTAGCAGCTTAGGTTTGTCTCTTGTTGAAATACTAAATACGAATTAAACTGAAGATACCGGTTTAAATTATTGTTCACGTGGCACAATTGAATAGAAGAAACAATACAGACCATATAAATGGAGAATTCTATCAGACAGCTGTTTCGTCCTTTTTTAGAATCGTCAGTCATGTGACAGACCAACGATTGAGAAATCTAGGGACGTTTACTTCATATGATCCTCCTATACATTTTGAATCAATCGTTCAAAATAAATACAGGCACATAAGATTAAATGATAATGTTTACTTCCGGCTTTGCCAAAACAACTGATGCGTGATATATAAAAACAACAGACAGGTACAATATTACGCTCTATTTAGATATCAAGTTCACACTGGGATATTGGTCTTTATTCCTAGTGTTGTGATATAGAAACACATCTTGACCGATGTAAATGCATATGCTATGGCATGCTTTACTGCTAAGATAACAGGCAACAAACCGTTTATCCAATAGTATTAGCTGTCTGGAGACGCGCTACATGGCCTTGCTATCTTCGGTAAACATTTGGTTCTCTTCTTACTACCATATTGTTAACATTTCTGGTTGGATACCGTGTCCAGTCACATGACATGCATGTTTTATCTACATTCCCTGCCGCGTATTGACCATTTTGTAGACTTACAGACTGCAGATAGAATACACATCGGAACAATTCGCCTTCATATCAATTTCAGGTTGTACCACAGGGCGCCATTTTGACAGGCCATATATCCGATAGTTTCGCATTTAAGGTTTAAGTGCCAGTACATCCTGAATTTCGGTCTTGATTATCCTAGGATTTGACTACTTTATGTATCTGCGAGTGTTTGTTGGTTCCTAGTGAGCTACAATAGTTTTGTACGTGGAAATCATATCAGCATAAATGTTTTTTTTCTACTAATGATATGACTCATGCTCCTGTAACAACTGCATGTCATGCTGTCTTCAAATTTTATTGCGTTTCTTCTTGTTGCAGAACTGGCTTTAGTGTCACCTATGAGAATCACCTGCTTCTTTTTTTACCTGTACTTGTACGAGTTAAAGTGCATTGTACAAAAGTAATGTTATAGCGGCCCCCTAAGGCAAATCTATCAACTACAACACTATTACCAAGAAAAAAATACCTCACACGTCAACTTGTATCGGGCTTCAGATAAACAAGTACGCTGTTTATTTTACCAGTATTTGAAATTCCTGAATAGTACAGACTCGTTATAGCATTATTATCATCTTAATACTTATATTTTAGTAAAAACTGCAACCAAGGCTTCATTCGCAAAATAGATATCCTTTTCTGGACGACTATTTGTTGTTATAATAAATTATCATGTAGTTTGCAATGATAATGACACGTATCTCTGTCAGTGCGCATGTCTTTTTACTTACGCGAATAGCAAATGATATCCTTAAACTCACAATTGTTTCTGCTGAATACAACTATATAAAATGTCAAAGATATATATGATTCTTTGGCTAATTGTTTTGTGTTTTGCTATCCATTTAAATGCAGTTTTAAGTATGACACGATTACAGATGTATCTGTACATATGATAACATGTTTCCTCACACAATATACATGGTTTTCTATTTAATGCACAGAGAGAGCGTCTGTACATTACTTTTTAGATCGGCAGACGTGTAAGAACAATTTATAAATGCTACAAAAATGCATTGCCTTGTTACTCATCTATAACCATAACATTTGTATTGTAAATTATTATAAGAGCATACTATGTATTCGGACACTCGTTGAAATTATAACATACAGGATTTAGATACTAAGAACGTCTTTATAGAAAACAATTAAGGTTGTACCTAGGTCAAGAGTCTCCTCGTTCATACTTTTGCTGTCACGTGACGAGACTGTACGTCAGGACGATGTTATTAGTTACCGGTCAGACAGTAAATACACCGGAGGAGAAACATGCCAACGTCAGTGTGTTAGAAATCACAGGCGCCGTAAGGACTGCGCGTGCAATTTAATTAGAAATTCAATCACCAACTAGACATTTATTTACATTTCCTTGATTGACATGTTTAACCAATCACATCTCAACATTTAGTAATAGCAACGAATAACATTACTAATTAGAAAGTATGTTTCACTAATACGTATCAAAGCATGTACATGTAGCTATCTTCTCTTTATGTTTTGTTCAAGGTGTCCCGATGTCGTCATGCACGTGATCAATGTACTCCCGGTCATCTATGAAAGTAGGAATAATTACATTAGTGGTTAGCCTACCTTATTTATTGGTTCACAATGATAATGTTTTCTAATTTGGTAGAGTTATGCTGCGATATAGATCTAAACTGGCAGAAACTCGTTAAATGGTAAACTTAATCTTTACGCTTTGTCTGCAGAACATGATCGAACTGTTGGAAACCGTTAATGAAAATCTGTGGGAGCTGCTGTTTAGCGCTAACACAGATCATGGATACTTTGATTCTGCATTTAATCGATGGTCACCAAATTATTCTTTATCCCGTCATCGTCAAGTTTTAAGGCTTAGATATCAATATATAGTATAATTTGGTAGTACGATACAGCAGAGTCAAATACGAATCAAACTACGCCATGCAGTTGCTTCAACCTTCTAGGACTTGTCGGTGGTGGCAAGAGGGGCTATGTGTTGATGCAAGGAAGCAAACACAAAAACAAAACTAACAAAAAACACCCAAAATAGGGCAAAAGACACAAAGTATTGATTGTAGGTGAAACCGACACAAATTATTGATGGTAGGTGAAAAAGACACAAATTATTGATGGTAGGTTAAACCGACATAAATCATTGATGGTAAGTGAAACCGATACTTATTGATGGTAGATAAAGACACCAATTATTGATGGTAGGTTAAACCGACACAAATTATTGATGGTAGGTGAAACCGACGCAAATTTTGGATAAAAGGTGAAAAAGACACAAAGTATTGATGGTAATTGAACAAGATACAAAGTATTGGTGGTAGGTGAAAAAGACGCAAAATATTGATGGTAGGTGAAAAAGACGCAAAATATTGATGGTTGGTGAAAAAGACGCAAAATATTGATGGTAGGTGATGGATGGTAGGTGAAAAGAACCGCAAAGTATTGATAGTAGGTGAAAAGAAATGAAGTATTGATGGTAGGTGAAAAAGAAACAAAGTAGGTGTTACATATCAATATAAGTATTACTTGTATATACGTTTGTATATTTGAATTTCGCGCGCTAAACTGTAACTTAACTTTTACCTGCGAGAACAAGATGTGCGCGCATGCTTGTAGGAGAACAGAGACAGCCATATACGTGTCAACACGTTTGATATCGGTAATACGGAAACTTGTTTAACACGCAAACTACAGCTTGCGGTGAGTACCAAAACCCGTGAAATATGTTATGATGTTTATTTGTATATAATACCTGTTGTTATTAGGCTTATATAAAGCTGTGTGGATAGACAGTGATATTGTTACCTGTGTCGGTATGTAGACTATGTGCCGCGGTATGTGTGTACACGTACAGGTGCACGGTAGTGTTGTTTACTATTCCAACTTTGTATCGCTAGGTAGGGTGTTTATTATCTTATATGTACGTGGTAGTGGTAGGAATATAAATATATTATGCATAATTAGTATAGTTATGAACAAGTTGTTTATACAGCGCACGCTCGTGTATTACCTGTTGTTACAATGGTATCTATTATTAGCCATTCCGCGACGGACCATTAAGGTGTCTCGTACCATACATTTACCTGTAAATATATGGGGTCCGATTCGGGATATTTTGTCAGTGTATTATTGTATATAGATAAATATTCAAGCTACTATATTGATTGTGATTTGTATACTTGTACGAGGTAATAAGACACTATATAGTGGGCTGTATATTATTTAAGGGTATATCTCTTATTGTAGTGTATATCCGGTCATGTGACGATAGCTGTCACACTGTCACACTGACGAGTGTGGTATTCCTTGGCCAGTGAGGTGCCTCTCCAGGATGGTCAGCGACCCTGTGCATTTGGCATGATCATGGAGGCAGGTCAGGTTGCTTTAAGGTTCCGGGGATATGGTGGCTCCTCAACCCCTACATAGGAACGTTGTACAGTACAGTTACTGTTGTGATCACATCGATGTGGATGACAGCCTACTCGATGATGAGACTGTTTATTGATATATTAGGTAGAACTCTGTCTACTTCTTCAGTAAATATATAGATGGCCTCTAAACAGTGAAGGAATACAGTCCTCCAATGGTTATATAAATGTATCTTGCCATATGTATTATTGTGTGTTATTTTAAAGTATGGAAGTGAGAGAGACTGGTATATTTTGTCATCCTGTTTTGTATATGATCATTGTTTGTATATAAAAGTGTATATAGTGTAAATCAACTTGTTTCTGTTGTACTTGTGGGAACTAGCAATTTGCTCATCCCGTTACAGTAGGGATGGTAGGTAAAAAAGAAAATAAAGTATTGATGGTATGTGAAAAAGAAATAAAGTATGGATGGTAGGTGAAAAAGAAACAAAGCATTGATGGTATGTGAAAAAGAAATAAAGTATGGATGGTAGGTGAAAAAGAAACAAAGCATTGATGGTATGAGAAAAAGAAATAAAGTATTGATGGTAAATGTAGGTGAAAAAGACACAAAGTTTTGGTTGTAGGTGCAGAACACTCAAAATGCACATCTTCGTGGCACCACACTATTCTCGAATGAAATACAGAATTACCTGAATGAAAATGTGTATTCACTCCCCGGACAATAGGAGGCATACTCATTGCGTGTGTTTTAACAATGTCTCACGTTGAAATGTTTCTTTTAAACTTTTAACTGAACTCCATATTATTCAGCAACACTGTCACAGTGTCACTTGACAATAAAACTAATGGTTAGACTTTTAGAATAATAGAAAACGGCCCTCTTTGTGTACCAATCAATATATATTTTGTACGAGCATGATTTTGTTTCTTATACTTTAACGAGTAAGAATCACGAGAGAAAATATTGGGAAAATTCTATAACCGAGAGCAATTTGTATAATATACTGTCTTGGAATCCATTGCATTTTCTGTTTACTTCATTTCCGGAAACGATAAATAAAACATTTGTAACCTGTTGTCGCATGTTTATCTCACGATCGCAACGCTGTTTACATGTGTTATCCATTTTACCTCACAATACAAAAGTGCTAACAATATTGAAGATATATCAGCACAGTTTAAATGTTTCTTGGTAATTGGAATTTGATCAACTGCGATTTTCCTGGTTTTTAATGGTATGGAACTCTTTTATTTAGGAGGTGCATACATGGTGGGAGATGTTCTCCCCTAAAACATTTACATACTGCACTACTAACAATATATATTGCTGAAACATGATAATAAATGGTCGTCAGTGTCCAAATGGATTAAAACGAAAAATGAAATGTCACACATGAAACATGCGTGTATCCCTTCCCACATTCCGCATTCCAATCGATCTTATTAACGGTAACTCGTCGCTGTGTAAGTATACACACTCGTCAAATTTTTCAGCATTAAACGTTTATAACAAGCGTTAAAATGTGGCCATATAAACACAATTAAGCTAAATGTTACCAGATTATATCAATAAATCTGTTTGCTTTCCTCTGTGTTTCAGTGGCCGTTAATTGGCTTCGTGTGGACACGCTGTATACACATCTTTAAAAGTTCTAACCTCTTATCATTGACCAGATTCACATATACACTCAGTGTTGTAAATATTCACTGTAAGGAATTACAGAGCGTGTTCAGTACAAAGTTGACGTGCTCATGGATAGATAACTGAGATAAAATCTCCGCGTGAATAAAAAAGATAAGCTTGGATATTTATATTATTTTAACACCAAACATATTCTTGTGTTATATTCCCAACACATTTGTATATTATGTAAAGATGTTTTCATTGCTAAAGTGATAAAATTACACCTGAGTCAACTTAACACAATGATACGTGATGACGTAAGCAATTTCTATTTGTTCATAAGTTTATCTATGATTGGTTTAGTGAGTACCTGTATAAACATATCTTGCTGGTTTATATATAATCATCATTCTAAGCTTACCTCTGTGTAGATACCAAATTTTGTGATCAAAGGAGAAAGAATGGTTTCGTTAGGTTAAAAAGACAAGCTGTTTAAGTTATACCGCATTTCATTTCATTTTTATTCATTTTTATTTGTTTGCGCTTTTTTTTTTATTAAGCTGCATCTAGACATTCAATAGCAAAGGAAATGTGACTCACATGTTAAAAAAACGCAGTAAGACACATAAAGTGGCAATTTCTATATTACAACATATGGTCATTGAATTCATAAAATTCATATGTTCAGTATTCTTGGGTAGTTTGATAAAGAAGGTACGGCTAGATATTTAAGCTATTTATAAACACACGGGGACCGCCGTTTAGTTAAATTCTTATATCTGTTGAATTATATTTTAGTTTCTATTGAAAAGTATTTTTAGAATTGTCATGTTTCCTGTAGATAATGAGATAATAAATACATATAATCGGTATTAGAGACCATACACATTAAAGGTAACACACGTTCCACTAGAAAGTAGTACGGATTTCCTCGAACGACTTAAGAAAGTCTTATAAAAACGAAAAATAACGGAACAAAACAAAAAGTCAGAAGTATATAGATTATGTAACCAAGTAAACTATAATCTTACTTTCATGCATTTCACTCTCCATCTGTCAATCTTTGATGGAGTTATATGCAAATTGAAACTGTTTTGAAAAGCGGTACTTGGTGCTTACAAAGTGTCTACGTAAAGCAGGCAATTCTTAATTCTTCTTTCGGTGCAATTTATTTGACAAGTTGTTGCCTATATCTGTTACTTTTAAGCAATTTGGCGAATATCTAACGAGTGTTCTGTTGTACTTGACGGCGAGATAAATGCTCTTTCGGGAAATTTGTCATAGCTTGAAATGTTTTACGCAGCAACGTGCGTTTAAAGTGGTATATACAAGCAAGATATATAATTTCATCGTGAATATGTTGTTAAGTCATTTACATAATCGCATAATTGATGGAATGTTTGTACTTTTCAGGTTATTGAGTCATATAAGTCTTTGTTGATAATTCGCTCAAATTCTTTTTCATATTTTAACAAACAGACATTAGAGGTTTAAATATAGGGGTTATAGCAGTTAAAACATCATTTACGCATCTTAGTTATCTAAATATTGTTGTATCTATTCGTCAGAAGATCATTTAAGGTGGCCCCGATACCAGTATGATTCCCATCACAGGACGACCATACACTCTAGGGACCAGGTCCTTACGAACCATTAGGCTTGTAATGAACGTATTTATTAGAATTCCGAGAGAGGATGTACACTCATGCGTTTGTACTACGTAGAGAAGCAAATCCCGAAGGTATCTTTTGTCCCTGGGTTATAGCCAGTTAAATGAGTGCGGGGAGGCTGGTGACAATAGAAAACTAACGTATCTTCTCAAATGGAACAAATTTCCATGACATTTACACTCAGTTAACTTTTACGGTGCTGTCATGGTCTTAACACTAGATAATTAATTTCTTCGGCTGCTTTGTAACATACAGACACGTACTACATTTAACACGCTGGGTCAATGCTGTTTAGAATCCAGTTCAGATCTAGCTGATTAAGGTCATGTGAAGGTTTTCACTGTTTTTCCTTAGTTGAATCATTTGATATTCAAATATATCAATCCTGGTTTAGTAGAAAAACAAAGAGGGTCATGGCAAGAAGGTATATATGTTCGAGGTGCGACCCGACAATACCCAAATTGTAAAGGATGTGTTACTGGCGGACCACGACGAAATAACATTTTTGTCTATACAGTGAGTAGAACACGTGCCATTGTGGACACTATCCTGGAAATCAGCAAACGATTAAAAACCCTATCACTATATTTCTGAAAAAAATGTTTACCTCCATGATTTAAGACGATACATTTTGATGAATATAGCATGGAAGAAAATTATTATTGTGCGCATTGGTCTAATATAATACGTAATGAAGTTGACCAATCGTAAAACCACCACGTAGAAGACACAAAAACACCACTTGTAAAAAAAAAAAAAAAAACACAAAAATACCACCTGAAGACTTACGTTTGCAATTTCCATGATTCAGTTATATGTTCAATTAAATAGTTTCATGGGCTGATGAATTGTGTTGCTCTTGAGACAAATTTAATGAACTGCGACTGCGAAGCAGTTTATGTTGAATTTGCTGAAAGAGCAACCCATTACGTCACCCCAATAAATCGACCAAGGCAACAATCAATCCTTATATTTTAATTAACACGGATTTTCCTAACAAATTGAAGAGGTACAAGTACCAGGTAAAGAAATAGTCCTTCATTAGATTATTGTCAAACTGTATTATTAAGGCAAAATGCGACAACGCAACACATTAACCATAAAACAATATAAAAAAATAGCATGATTTAATTGAAATATTAAGTTAGTTGTTGAATTTGAAATGTATTATAAAAGAATATTATAGAAGAATAATGACTACACTGAGTTATCCGGTTGTCTCCCGCTTCGATACGAACTGAGCAGCCATCTTTTCATTTCGAAATATGTTACGTAGTTGGCTATGACCTTGATACGAGCTCTAAGCCTGCAAGTGATTAAAAGGTGATGCTTCATTTATTGCATGTTTACTGATAGTTCTTTTTGATCGAATGTTTGGTTAAGCACAAACCATTAGACTTGCACAAGTTCTAATAACAGAAGACTTGTACCTCTTCATTTTTTTTTAGGAATAATGCGTGTTAATTGAAAAATAAGGATTGATTATAGCTTTGGTTGATTTCATGGGGTGATAAATGGAGTTGCTCTTGAGACAACTTCAGCATGAGCTGCTGTTGAATTTGTCTAAAGAGCAACTCAATCCATCACCCCATGAAATCGACCAAAGCAACACTCAATCTTTAAATGAAAAAGGCACTGAGATTGCATAAAATAATGAGTCTGTCCAAAGGATTTATTGAAAAATAGTTATAAAGCAAAAATGTGTCGTGGCAAAATGTGTATACGAGACTATTCCAGATCTCAATGTTTTGCTCCTATTGAACTGTTACACTTTTGTTCTGCCGGAAGAAACGTTCAACAGTACACGTCCTTGAATTGATAATATTTCAATTCCTTTTCCCCAGTGGATTCATTTACGACATAAAATCGGTAAAGCTTCGTGGATTATTGTCAGCGCAATGTTGGCATTCAATGGTCTGATCTGGTGCGTACTAGTAATTAAACGCTAAATGAGTAATGGTGACCGCCTAGAGGGGGGTAACATTTTCTGCATTGACATTAGTTGCACGAACCAGCCTTAACAAGACTGTCCTAAAACCACCGAATGATACAATTATCACCCATTATAGAACCTAACCAGAGCATGAACATGATCGCACATGATTGAATGCCATCGTTAAATATTGGTACGTGACGTCATCTCCTATGCACAGCGCCCTCTGGGAGTGTGTATGGTTGATACTGTCACGTTCAATCTTTATCGTAAGGAGACCGCTAATAATCTACAGACCACGCATCTCGCTAAATATATAGACGCTAAATCATGTATCACTCACAAGGAATATCTCAACCAAACATTGTATTATAATATATTTCAAAACTGATTGTGTTTACGTAATGTGAAATACAAGATATATGAATATATGACCCTTAAAAACAAGCATTGCCTGAAAGCAAGTCTGGACATTTTAACAGTGATTTTATCTCTAGTATCCTGAAATGGGTCTCCGTATATTGTACATTGATATGGATAATGCTTTTCCTAAATGGCCAAATGGGAAAAGCATTTCCTAGGAAACGCCTTGGATCCGATGACACAAGAAAAGGTTTTCTTTTTCAACACGTTTGCGTAACTGGTACAATGTGCAGTTAAAGTATGATTGTTCTGATTAGTTTGGTAATTATTATGTAGTTTATCTAAGGTGTGTTTCATTTGTGTAATATTTTTATTAAAAACGATAGTACTAGAACACACTTAGAAAGTGGTCCATAAACCACGATATTGCTGTGATAGAACGAAAGAGTTTCCTGTTAAAAAAACAACACAAAATGAATTCAAAAATTACGAAACAAGTGCAACATGTAAGAAACGACAATAGTTTTACAACAAGAATAATTTTCTTAAATCATCAAAGTCAGATGAAAATTTTCGAAAACGGAAGTATGTTTGCTTTGTCTTATAATACTTTTGGGGGGAAATAAAACTTTTATTTTTATTTTTGTGCTTTCCGATGAAAAAAACCTATTCAGTTAGATACCATGCAGAACACAGCAACTCTGCGATAAGCCAAGGACACCGTGTTAAAAGCAATTTGTCTTCAGTTTGTCATGCAAAACAAGACACCAGCCTTGGAATATCATATCGAGTATTCAAAAATCAATTTAAGACAAAGAGATCAGTATATCAACTCACTTGACATATGGTACTACATGATAACTTTCATATGCTTCAAGTTATACTATGAAGGAGCCGTGTATGAAGTACCATCAGAAAAAATCACACATTTCGACTCGTAGGCTAATGCATTTTTGCGACATGCTCCATGTTTAAACACGGAGGTATTGTATATCTATTATACACTGTAGGCTAATGCGACCACTCCAAGATATGTTTAACTAATATCTTTCTCAATACGTAACAACGTATACAACCAGATGTAACTTAAAATTAAAGTGGTCTCCTGAGAACAATTACATCGATGGTGTGTTTCTTGAGACACTATCCAGTTTTTGAATGAAAACCAGAAAACATAATGTCTCTGGAGACGCTAGCCAGTTTTTAAAAAAGAAAGCCAGAAAACATGCAAAGTAGTACAAGTCAAGCATGATGACATACATATAAAAGATGTTTCCATAGCTTCCAGGTTTCTGGTTTCAAAAATGATTAAGAAATTTGACATTTGATAAAATCATTATGGCATGCAGAATACATCACTCTTTGTCACAGTTTATATATATATATATATGCACTGGTATTTACATCAACACACTTCGTTTGACTGTCTTGCACAATTACACGGGTTTTTTATTACATATATACATGCCTAGTATATCGTTATCATTATTACAAAGCACTCAATTTGCTTTAAATATGTGATATAGTCCACAGGCCATTGGTGAAGTTATTTAATTTACAACATTTTGTTCAATGCAATTTCAATACACGATTTAGCGGTATGTTGTGTATGCATAGACCATAATCCTGATATACTTTCGACACATATGAAAACATGCTTGGTGGACTGTAATTACCGTTGTTCCTTTTTTGAGAACATTTCGTGGATTTCATGAATTATTAATTTAGGTGTGAATATCACGTGTACCATGGAAAGAGAATGTGCAAATGAACTGTACTTTACGCCAAAATCGATTATACGGGTCAAAATATGAATAACATGAAAAGGTACTGCACATATTGGTATACTGTGTAATACTGGATGTCATGACAAACAGTATTTAATCTGTCTTAAGGTTCATTTAAATATACACCCGTTAGCAATATTTATTACAGCTAGAATTAATTTTCTATTATCGTAAAACAAATAGATATGGCCTGATACTTAAAGTAAATAATACATCAAATTCAGTAAGACAGTAATTCATTTCACCGAGAAGAAAATCAAATATATACTCATTTTCCGCATAGAACTACTCCCGATAATCAGTATAAATAACCTCACACAACCCAGGAGTTTCCCCGACCACTATGCAATATCGCTAATAATGTAGTATATATTTGATTACGCCATATACGCTCCCTCGCTATGAGAAGGGTATCAGACATTTTGCGTGCCAATCAAGAAGTCTTATATCCGACAACGATTACTCTCATTACTTTCAATGTCGTATTTTATAGAAGAAATTGCGAATACAATATGCCCATTTTTATATAAATTTCCTTTAGTGATCAGGTAGGGTACGCCCCGGAAATGAAGTTGGAATTGGTTCCTGTTGCTAGTATGCACAAGCTATTGAACTATCCCTATGGAAACAACAATTATATTTTTTTCTATTTCGGATTCTTTCGTTGAACACAGATAGGTTTAAAGGATAGGACTTAAGGACAATTTTGCATCAGAGATGAGATTGAATGCATGTTTAAGAACGTATTTATTCTAAGCTTTAAGTTTTTATTTAATGTTGAATTTTATGATTGAAAATGCACTCTGTATAACATTTTATCATGTCAGATTTATTAATCAAAACTTGGCGCGAAAGGATAAAATAATAAGGATAATAAAAACACATGAAGTAAGTCACCGGGAACTTTAGGCGATCCCACCCAAATCAAGTGTTATTTTATCAAATATATTAAGTTGAAGAGAGGAATAACTTACATTTTAAAAATAAATTTTCGTGGAAAGGGTGTTGAAAAAGCGAAGAAATCCTCTCAATATTTGGGGTAAAATAATGATGGACTTCCCAAAAGACACCAGTTGACAACATTGTAGACCTGAAATTGCGAAATCTCCACTAGTAGTAGACCTACAGGCCAGACAAACAGTTCTACAGAGGGTTTACATAGTCATACTTTTTAAGATCGCCTCAATTTGGATTCGACACATCTAGTTATTGATGTCTTCGGTGTCTCTTATCTGGACCTGATAGAAATCTTCTAAAAAGAAAAAGAGAAAGAATACAACGCAATAGATAAATAAAAAGAAAAGAAAAAAGGAAACCATATCCCCACTGCTCAGGCTAAATGAAGAAAGACATACCTACCAAAAAACCCCAAAGCTTAAACATCGTCCTGTTTCTAAATTTATAGCCAGTAGGATACTGTATAGTAAAGAAAGGTTAATGATACTATATACGGAGTCTTTTTGTGGCATTATCTGATTAAAGGATGACATTAATTGTCTGTACAGGTTTGATTTTACGTACAACTCGGTTGACCTTAAAGTCACCATACAATGAAGACAGGGGATATTGGATTTAAAACAATATTTACTTTATTCACCGACAGTACTCATAGTTGTGCACATAGATTAGCATAGAATTACAATTTCAATATACATATGTAAATACTTAAACAATATCACTCGCAACGTTCTCAAATTAGATATAGACTCTCATGCTACATATGTTTTGCATTCTAGGCCAATAACACGCAAAAATTTCTTCATAATTTGATAAAATATTTTCATATACATAACTACACATTTTTAACACATGGACACAAAATCCTCTCCCGCTTCAGTTCCATCTAAATTAAATGTCAGCATCCCCAGTTAATAATAAAACTAACACCAGACCAATTACAGTTTAGAACAGGCGCCTACAGTGGGTCTTTTTATTTGTGTAACGTCACGATTGCGAAAGGTAAGCCTGTTATAATGCTTCTATATAGCTGTTTGACCAAGTTAATTTAATGTCAAAGAAACCTGACTGTGAACATTGAGTAACGGATACGATAATGACCTTCTGTGATATTGCTTTGATTATCTATTTCCAGAGACACTAAAGATCTATTTGAAATGTTCACGTTACTATTTTGGGATCGTTTTGTTCACAAATGACCATCATGAAAAAGGTTAAAATCATATAAACCATTGGGAGTAGCAAATTGTCTATGGCGAGGTCAGTTGCGTTGGCTTTCCATCAACAAAGCGGCTCCCTTGTCGAAATCTCTCAAAACAGTTCCCTTGTCGAAATCTCACAAAACAGTTCCCTTGTCGAAATCTCACAAAACAGTTCCCTTGTCGAAATCTCTCAAAACAGTTCCCTTGTCGAAATCTCTCAAAACAGTTCCCTTGTCGAAATCTCACAAAACAGTTCCCTTGTCGAAATCTCTCAAAACAGTTTCCTTGTCGAAATCTCACAAAACAGTTCCATGGTCGAAATCTCACAAAACAGTTCCCTTGTCGAAATCTCTCAAAACAGTTCCCTTGTCGAAATCTCTCAAAACAGTTCCATTTTCAAACGCAAGTCTGCAGTTGTATTTACGCTCGGAACAATCCATTCAATACATTTGTATTTTCCAATTTTCATTGCCTTGAGAGCCTTTTTCATTATATCTTAAATCCACTGAACATTCTTCATAAACTCTTTTGAGTTCGTGTTTCAAATATAACAAGGTCAAAGTCACTGTTATTATAAATAGGAAAATAGTTTTGTCATTGCTGTAGCGGCTGACTGAATTGTTAGAAGATGAAGTTGCTAGATTGATATGTGAATAGACACTGCTGGATTGATAACAAAGAAATACCAACCTCCAACCCAACCTCTAGTCCACCGCCATCCACACACATCCTCATTTGCCCACCCCCGCCCTTCGGCGTTCATATATTGAACCTCATGGCTGATGCGTGATAATTACGGCAGATATATTTGGCACTTGGGGCAATTGTATCGCTTCCAATGTGTTGTTGACAGATAACGATGACAGAATAAGTTGACGATAGAGCTAACATCGCGACAAGTGTTAATATGTTAATGTCATGGCCTGTTTTATCTTTACATCATCTTTTGTGCAGCATCAGATAGATGAAACAATGCCCATCCTTTAATGAGAACACATATATTGAATAGCTGGTGGCTCTATCAGATTCTGTGATAACTCGTCCGACATTGCTAACGATAAAACATGTTCGAGTGTAGGATCTCCCTAATTAGACTATGTTGTTTGTTCATCATATATGTCATTACATAATCATGTCGACCTTGAATAGCCTCACTACTACTTCTCCTTGTATGACTAGATTGGCACCGCCACGGAAGAGTCCGCATGCAAATAAGGGTAGTTAATAGAACACACCACCGGCCTCAACTCACACGTATTCTTAACACAAATAGGAAACAACAATTAATTGCAATGAATAAATTGCTTGCTGCAAATGTAAAATTTACTTTAACGAGTCGAGTTATCATTCCCGAGCAGATACGTGATCGGAAATCAATAGAATATGACCCCCGTGAGGATAACATACCCCCGGGAAAGACCATGGCCTACTACTGCCTCTATCGGAGAACAAAATACATGGTTATCAAACTAAAAGCCTTAACGTGGGGAATAATTAGATTATGCCATTGTTCATGCAAAATCATTTGATTAAAATAGATACTGTTTCTGTAAAAATACCAATACAACATGGTATGAATATGAAAGCTATCCGTCATAACAAAGAACGCTGTCGCACGGTTGTTGCATCCGCGTCCTGTTTCAATACCGATCTGGTAGGATGTTTAACTTTTCATTGGAAACATAGGGAGGTTGTTCTCCCGCAAGAATACATTTATAATATCGTTGTTAAGGCGGAAGTTTATTGTGTTGGCACTGTCCAATATTCTGTGCGATTTGGTAAAAATATTTTTATAAGGGTCGTAATCTACCGACTTCTCAGGGTGGTTTACTACGCCGGACAGGTGAAGGTATGAAAAATGTTTTTCTGCGCCTGCCTGATGCTCAACAATGTTTGGGAGGTAAACAAAGCTGGTCAGTATAATAGACAAGGAGATATGTTATGCCGATATGTGTCTGCGATATTACATTTCAGTGAACGGCATATTAAAGTGGCTTCCGAAGGGTCACACAATTAGGCACTACGCTGATGATCATTCAGTGCTGATAAGACATTTAAGAATGACAAATCTAAAATGACACCACCAGGGGACTGTCAGCCCAAACCTTGCCCATCGGGGAACTGTCAGTCCAAGAGGTGGCCGCAACCATTTGGCTGGAAGTGACCAAACCTTACTCCACGGGGGGACTGTCTGTGGCTGGAATTAACCAAACCTTACCCATCGGGGGACTGTCAGTCAAATAGGTGGACGCTACCATTTGGCTGGAATTAACCAAACATTACCCATCGGGGGACTGTCGGTCCTAGACGTGGCCGTAACCGTAAAGCTGGAATTAGCCAAACATTACTCCATCGGGGGACTGTCGTTTTAGAATTCAGGTTTTTATATAAAGTATATAATTTCCGTACATTTCCTATTAACTATCAAATTAGTTTTGATTCTCAAACGAGACATTACTTTTGAGCCTACGTGGATAGTGGGGAAAAGATACATTTTGGCATGGTTAATATAGATTTGTTTTATTGAATTTATATAAATTCATAAATTAATATCATTTTAAAAAAGGTCTTACCTTATTCGGGTCAGTTTGACAGAAAAAAGATGTCAATTTTACATATACAGATATTAGATAGACGTTTATCATTTAAGGTAGGATAATGGTCACATGATTATCGTGGTTTTCTTTGGATAACTGACCTTGAACCAACCAGCTGCAGTCAGACTGGCGACAATGGTGAACGATTACGACGCAAAACAAATTGATGTGTTGATGGCATGCAACCTCAGTGATCATGGAACCTTGGATATACTTCAACTGATTACCTTAGCAGTAGTTTCACATCTGATATACGATAAGGTCGAATCGGGGCTGTAAACAAACTCCAAAATTAGATCAGAAAAAAAATACTTGCAGAGACTTTCGACATTAACACGAAACCGCAATTCTAACTTTTAATCGAAAAAAGCGAGGGTACAAAATAGGAAAAGCTTGCTGTGGAGACATTTGATTAAATACGCGGAGAATATCAGATGCTCCGGAAGGGTAAACGTCTTCTGCTTCATCAACAGACCTCACCATACAAATATAGGTAAATTCCAGGTGCAAAGATAGATATCTATGTAATACCATGTTTTGCGTCAATTCAAACAATTATTTTTATTTTTATAATTATGATATACCTATCAAAGGAAAAAGAAAAAGCCAGTAGTGTGAAGACAATACTAATACGATTAAGATGATAAGTCAGTAGTGTGAAGACAATATCAATAAGACTAAGATGATACGTCAGTGGTGTGAAGACAATATCAATAAAACTAAGATGATAAGTCAGTGGTGTGAAGACAATATTGATAAGACTAAGATGGTACGTCGGTAGTATGAAGACAATATCAATGAGACTAAGATAATATGTCAGTAGTATGAAGACAATATCAATGAGACTAAGATGGTACGTCAGTAGTGTGAAGACAATATCAATATGACTAATATGTAAAGTATAATAAACTGATAAGACCGAAAGAACTTTAATATTATTTGTTTCATATATTTCATTAAACTTAAAATACATCCTTTCCCACAGATTATAACCTAATCCGTATAACTTTATATGTACACAGTCATTATTACCATATAATTATATTACACGTTAATCATTGTAAGACGTACAACTAGAAAACGGCACGTCGATTCCACCCTGTCATCACTTGAAGAACACTGATAATTCGGTCAACTATAGAGTATAACACTGGTTATCGATATCACAGTCGGATTACGTCATTTCAAAGAAAAAAGTCCAAAACAAACCCAAACCTAAAAGTTTATCTGGGACACAGTATTGTGTAATTTTACTGGTGCTACATGACACTAATGGAGAAACTGACTGGTTATTATAGATATGTGTGGAGAACCAATTCAATTAGATATTGTGACACAATGTTTCAGATCCAATCGATTTATTGCACACTCCGGTCAACTCTGTTAAACTATCAAATTTCAAAAAAAAATAATGACACGTTTTTCTTTTATAGATGCATATGAATTCCAATAGAAGTGTTTTGAAGGAAAAAATACTATTTTCAAGGAAGTTAAGATTGTCAAACGTCACCATTGTCTGTGGATTGATCAAACGACTTAACTGATTGACAATACGAAATGGTGTTTTCTGTTTTCTTTGCCATTGCTACCAACAAACATCAACTGCGACTCTGTTGGTCAATATTATATACTTGTTGGCTGATCTGGTCGGTCTAATATTAAAGGAATATTTTAGGAGTTCGATGAATACATTGAGATTTTTTCCCAGCGAAATTCGGCGTATACTATAGCCGTCTATTTTTCTCGGAATTTCATTCCCAATGTCATGGTTCTGAATTTGACACCTTATATTCTTCACCTTGTAATAATTAAACAAAATAAAAGGTAAAAGGTAAAACATATATTCGGAACTCGTGTCAGATATTTTCAAACACAATATAGGTAACTGTAAATTGCAAAACGTCTATTCCTGCTGGACTGTGTACTTTGTGATAATGTGACATATTTGATGTTACTGCTACATATAGAGTCAAACTTATATTTACATTAATGAAATAGATTGGAACTCCAGATGGGTATAATGTAATATTCGATAATTTCCCAAACTGTGTCGACATGACTAAAGGGGATAAATAAATATGTTTTAAATCGCAACATAATGTTGATATCTGTGTGAACGAATATATCTTAAATAACAAATAATATATCGTAAATAATCCAAAACAAAATAAAAGCACGAGGGAAAAATAACAACAAAAATATAGATTTAATGGAGACATTAAAACAAAAATGAGACGTTTAAGATGGGCAAGCGTTTTCTGTTTCATACAAATCTAGATTAAATCCAAGTTGTTAAGTCACATTCTCAAAACGAGGGTGGTGACAACGGAACCACTAGGCATATCAACAAGCATTGGACACGTCTGACCTCATATCGCTCAGGGAACGAGGAAATTCCCAATTAATTAAGATCAAGGTGTTAGCCATAAAACTTTCTCACGAGGAAATTAGCAAATCTTTACGATGTTAGACTAACATCATGCTGTTGGTTTACGTTATGATGATGTTTACGTTAATATGATGTTTACGTTGTCTATGACACTGATGCCGAGGAGGAATAGGAGAACAGATCAGCCTTGACACTCCGACCTGTACTGATTAAACTCATTCGGCCGAGGGTAATTCGACAGCCAGACGATTCACCGAGAAAATATTGAGTTTATCTGTAAAATCCGGATTAAACACATAAATCAGACAGATTACACACTTTTTATAAACCCTTGCCTCAAACGTCAAGGTTCAATTAACATAGCTCATGACATTACAACGCCACGGAATCTTCCAAATGTCATTGGTTATCCATGTCAAGCTGTAAAACAATGAATCAATTCGTTTTCATTAAAGAAATTCTAAAAATAATGTGCACTTGTCAACATTAAATATCAAAGTAAACACTTGGCATACATGGTTAGTAATTGCAAAATAGTGAACTATCGCCTGTGATAGCGATGAGAGTTACATGTGTACTTAACGAGATGTACACAATCTGTACTTAACGAGATGTACACAATGTGTACAGTTTATAACACTAAGTCATGCTCATGATTGAGGGCCTGTTGATCAAAGCTTGAGGATCGATTGATCAAATCAGATATGTAATGTACCTGATAGTTTTAAAATATACCAGCGCTATGCCATAGGTTCCTTACCTTGGCATCATATATAGAGACTTGGATCAATACAAGTGGGATGAAAATTAAAACACATTTCTTAACTTCGTATCTTAAACTAAATTGGTAAAGTGAAGTAAAATATCAGCATGAGATTAACGCACTCCTAAAACGCCTTTTTTGTGCAATCAAACTATTATATATAACATATATTATCAAAATACCAGGAATCAGAGTAAAAAGTGAATGAATGATGCATTGAATACAATAATGGTATACCGCAAAACAGTTTAATTACCATAGAATCCACCAAAGATAGAACGCCAAACTAGCGTTGTAGTATTTATATCAACTAAATGTGAGTCAAGTGTTTTATGCCAATTTACATCAATGTCTTAAAGTTTCGTTTTAAGTCTTTCGCTCATATAGATATAAGTACATTTGTACCTGCTATAAAGATCTCCACTTTACGACGTCTATTTGAAGACAACCGTTCCCGTCCCAGCCAAAGTAAGGTTTCCTATTAGAATTTTTGTCACGTCTGTCATTTCATTCATATAAATTTAATTGTACTTCAAACTTACAAAACAATCACTAAACTTTCGTTTATATTATAATCTCAATAACTAAATTTGCATTCATATGCCCTATACCCTAATTCCAGACACTAAAGCATTGAACAGTTACCAGATTCTAGTTTACAGTCGACATGAATGCAATTAGTGTGACAGATAAACAGAATTTCCTTTATTTATATACATGCTGTATTCCTACATTGTCGAATCATTGAAAATTTTGCACGCGCTCTCATGTGCTACACTTTATTTCGATTACGCCTATAGGCAGATGCAACACAGAATGTAAATATTCACTTTAAAACTACTTAACAAAGAACAATGATTAATATTGACAAAATCAAACATTACGTAGCATTAGCAACCGTCGGAAGCTCCTTGATGATGTTTTTGTTTATTTTTTATTTCTTAATATTACAGCAGATGAAGTTAAGAAGGAAAACCATAGCTATCGTGTCTTTTGTGTCACTAGTTCACAAAAACAATGCTAATTTTCGCTATGTCGGATTTTGACTTTTATGTGTGTATGGAATGAGGCGTTGTGGTCTTATGGTAGGACGCAGGGCAACGTGACTGAAGGGTCGCTAGTTCGAATCCCGGCGCGGTAGTCTAGTCGTAAGACGCAGGGCTACGTCACCGAAGGGTCGATAGTTCGAGTCCCAGCACGCACGGGCATTGTTTTGTAGATGTTGGTGCCGAAAGGACATGTAGATGTTGATGCCGAAAGGACAGCCTCGGCAGTATGGTCCCAAGGGAGTTGAGAAAGACATTGGCGGGTTGTTAAGTTCCAAACCAACGTATGATTATTTGTTAACCACTTTGAGACGACTGTGTTGCTGTGATAAAGCGCAATATAATAACTTCAAATTTTAATTATTGACCACCTTAAGTATGTAAAACTATGTTTCACAAGGAATATATCACATTTAAACAATAAAAATGACTCACAACAGAGTTCAGTATAGTCATGGACTAGACAATATCTGACATGTCTATCACATATCTGGACAAATATCGCTCAAAAAATACCAAACTGTCATATGCATTTGCATCAAGGCCCGTACCGTTTGTGTGATAACTCGATCGAATGCAGGTGGAACATTGTCGATAATTCCATTCGGTGTTCGCATGTACCGAATAACTGCATTAGTGGAAGTCTCAAATAGATTGAGAGAGACAAATGGCAAGCAATAAAATAGTGTGCCACGGCCAATGCTGATTTAATCATTCGGATCAATGATGGGTGCTTTAGGAAACACATCTTGATGGTCTTTTCTGGGGAATGGAAATTATTCTGACGGGTGACATTTTCAAATTCCTAGGAAAGTGGCAATTTGTAATGACATGATCAAATTTCTGACTGTAATTTAAACAGTTTATAAAGTGCTCTTTTTTCTGGTTATTAGCACTGTTATAAATCTGAACTTAGCTGTCAAATGATATCCATTCGGTTTTCTTGTGAGTAAAAAAAGTTGTTTGGATGTGTGGCCGCGCCGTAAAAATTAAACAACAGCCATTGATCTCTGAAAGCAATCAAACAATTAAACAAAAGCAGAAAAAACTAAATCTTAAACAAAACCAATGATTCTTAATGTGCCTATATATGTATTTGCTTATTTAGTTTGTTGACATATCCTCTTGATAATCCGTATTACATCATTGAATGGAGGTGTTAATATTCATCAAAGAGAGGTCGGACGAAGTGACTGGAATAAAAATTCCAGTTAATCATACCAAACCCTAGAATTATCATTAATATTTCACATAACCTTGGTTCTGAACAGGGAAATATTTTTAGAAATAAAGATTAAATTACCTTAACAAAGAACAATACCCCATTGTCACCACAAATCAGAACCGTAGCGACTTTATACAACAATCTACTCAGACCAACACCACGAATACACAAAAAACATATAAACCTATATCACTGATCAGACAGTTCGTGTGTACTTCGTTATATGGAACTGAACAGTTTTGTTATGAGAAAAATGCTGCTAACCCCATGATTTTATGTTTAAATAGCAACAAAATTCTAAAGTAATAGGGCTATTTCTGAATCTCTCGTCGGCGACACTGCCATCAAATCGGTTTAAATGTGTACAAAGTGCGATCAACATAAAAAATAGTATCGCACTAAATGACGCACAACAGGTTTGTATAACCTTCAGGTCAACTTTATATGTATATACATGTGTGTACAAAATTAATGTTGCTATATTTCTATGACAAGAGTTAGTCCTAAAAAATACTGCAGAGATGCGAACGTGTTTCAAGATGATCATATACCGTTTGAATAAAATGCTTCTAAATCCTAGCGATATTGTCGCTGTTTTATCTACAAGATAACACGGACACGTGATTTTTAAAGTACAAGGTCTTCATTCGGTTTAGTTTTCATGGAAGCATCGGATTAATTCAGACTTAGCACCTTGTTTATAGACGCCGATAGAGCTATACGCATGCGTGGTGTGACTGTAGAGTTCACAGGGACAACGAGTGTTTGACCATTTCATTAAGATGTATCGGTCTCCACATAATCAATGTTTTGAGCCGTAAGAGGTCTAGACCAACCTCGCAAATTAGCTTCATTAAGATAAATCAAATAATCTTAATCAAGTGTTTAAGGTCTAGAGCTTCAGCGAAACAAGGCCCTCCAGAACGTGTAGGTAAGTCTATCAACCTTCGTATCATTTAGTTACAAAGTACCTGCTCTTTTCTTGTTTTGTTTTTCTTTTTTTCTTGTGTTTTGTTGTTGTTTTGTTTTTTTGTTTTTTGTTTTATTTTTTGCTGTTTTTTTTTGTGGGACGGGGGGGGGGGTTCACATGACTGAATTGTATTATTATGATAGAACATCCTCTTCTAGATTTAATATGTTTGCTGACTTCGATTCCCTTCTCTTTCCTTCTGTTTTTGCACACATTTGACCCATATCACTGACACCTATTGATAATTCGTTATGAAGTTTGTTACTTAATTCCCTCCGAAATATGACATTTGCTTGTGACTTTTTTATAATCATCTGAGTAAATCGTTGTGTGATAGAACCAACAAAACGACATACCTTTCATTAGAATGTTTGTGAGGTTTTTTGTTATTTCCCACGCCTGTGATGGCTGTGTGTCAATGACAGAATATATATAAGAACATACCACCGGACTCGCAAAGGCGAGAAAGACCTGAGTTTTATACGTGAAACACAATAACGAGGAAATTCGCACGGAAGCGTGAGACATTATCTGTAGAAATTCTTATATAATTGAAAGGTAACGACATATTGATCATCCTAAAATGAAATCGCACGGTGTCAGGGGTCCAGTTGGACATTTAATGATATTCAGATTCTCGTTTATATAGTAAGAACACGAAAAAATGTCTAGATTGGTGATCCTTAACACAATTAATCGTCACTCTTACGGAGGTTTGGGAATACCACACGTGGAAATGATGTTGTTAATGGCGACATTTACCAAAAACTTGAGATTTGAGAAAACTGTACTCGACGTTCATTACACAAAGCATGTGCGTAAAGCGATTTTACTTTACGTAATATACAAACTGATGTAGGAGGATGACGTTAAGGTCTAAGTTAAAATAATATAAACATGTTACACAAAATATGCCAATGGGTGAGAATGGAGTCATACACTGTATATATAGAGGTCAATGGGTGAGAATGGGGTCATACACTGTATATATGGAGGTCAATGGGTGAGAATGGGGTCATACACTGTATTTATGGAGGCCAATGGGTGAGAATGGGGTCATACACTGTATATATGGAGGTCAATGGGTGAGAATGGGGTCATACACTGTATTTATGGAGGCCAATGGGTGAGAAAGGGATCATACACTGTAAATATGGAGACACATAGGTGAGAATGAAGCCATACACTGTATATATGGAGACCCATGGGTGAGAAATGGGTCATGCACTGTATTTATGGAGACCCATGGGTGAGAAAGGGATCATACACTGTAAATATGGAGACCCATGGGTGAGAATGGAGTCATACATTGTATATATGGAGGCCAATGGGTGGTAATGGAGTCATACACTGTATATATGGAGGTCAATGGGTGAGAATGGGGTCATCCATGTATATATGGGGGCCAATGGGTGAGAATGGGGTCACACACTGTATATATGGAGGTCAATGGGTGAGAATGGAGTCATACACTGTATATATGGAGGCCAATGGGTGAGAATGGGATCATATACTGTATATATGGAGGCCAATGGGTGAGAATGGGGTCACACACTGTATATATGGAGGCCAATGGGTGAGAATGGAGTCATACACTGTATATATGGAGGCCAATGGGTGAGAATGGGGTCACACACTGTATATATGGAGGCCAATGGGTGAGAATGGAGTCATACACTGTAGATATGGAGTCCCATGGGTGAGAATGGAGTCATACACTGTATATATGGAGGTCAATGGGTGATAATCGGGTCATACACTGTATATATGGAGGTCAATGGGTGAGAATGGGATCATATACTGTATATATGGAGACCCATGGGTGAGAATGGAGTCATACACTGTATATATGGAGGCCAATGGGTGAGAATGGAGTCATACACTGTATATATGGAGGTCAATGGGTGAGAATGGAGTCATACACTGTATATATGGAGGCCAATGGGTGAGAATGGGGTCACACACTGTATATATGGAGACCCATGGGTGAGAATGGAGTCATACACTGTATATATGGAGACCCATGGGTGAGAATGGAGTCATACACTGTATATATGGAGGTAAATGGGTGAGAATGGGATCATATACTGTATATATTGAGGCCAATGGGTGAGAATCGAGTCATACACTGTATATATGGAGGTCAAAGGGTGAGAATTGAGTCATACACTGTATATATGGAGGCCAATGGGTGAGAATGGGGTCACACACTGTATATATGGAGGCCAATGGGTGAGAATGGGATCATATACTGTATATATGGAGGCCAATGGGTGAGAATGGGGTCATACACTGTATATATGGAGGCCCATGGGTGAGAATGGAGTCATACACTGTATATATGGAGACCCATAAGTGAGAATGGAGTCATACACTGTATATATGGAGGCCAATGGGTGAGAATGGGGTCACACACTGTATATATGGAGGCCAATGGGTGAGAATGGGATCATATACTGTATATATGGAGGCCAATGGGTGAGAATGGGGTCATACACTGTATATATGGAGACCCATGGGTGAGAATGGAGTCATACACTGTATATATGGAGGCCAATGGGTGAGAATGGGGTCATGCACTGTATATATGGAGGCAAATGGGTGAGAAAGGGATCATACACTATAAATATGGAGACTAATGGGTGAGAAAGGGGTCATGCACTGTATATATGGAGGCCCATGGATGAGAAAGGGGTCATACACTGTATATATGGAGACCAATGGGTGAGAATGGGGTCATACACTGTATATATGGAGGCAAATGGGTGAGAAAGGGATCATACACAATAAATATGGAGACCAATGGGTGAGAAAGGGGTCATGCACTGTATATATGGAGGCCCATGGATGAGAAAGGGGTCATACACTGTATATATGGAGACCCATGGGTGAGAATGGAGTCATACACTGTATATATGGAGGTCAATGGGTGATAATCGGGTCATACACTGTAAATATGGAGGCCAGTGGGTGAGAATGGAGTCATAGACTGTATATATGGAGACCCATGGGTGAGAATGGAGTCATACACTGTATATATGGAGGCAAATGGGTGAGAAAGGGATCATACACTGTAAATATGGAGACCCATGGGTGAGAAAGGGGTCATGCACTGTATATATGGAGGCAAATGGATGAGAAAGGGATCATACACTGTAAATATGGAGACCCACGGGTGAGAAAGGGGTCATGCACTGTATATATGGAAGCCAATGGATGAGAAAGGGGTCATACAATGTACATATGGAGGCCAATGGGTGAGAATGGAGTCATACACTGTATATATGGAGGCCAATGGGTGAGAAAGGGGTCATACACTGTATATATGGAGACCCATGGGTGAGAAAGGGGCCATACACTGTATATATGGAGGCCAATGGGTGAGAATGGAGTCATACACTGTATATATGGAGACCCAAGGGTGAGAATGGAGTTATACACTGTATATATGGAGACCCAAGGGTGAGAACGGAGTCATACACTGTATATATTATGTAGTACATTGTTCTGTTTTAATTATAACTATTAACTTGATATGTGTTGAGAAAAAACTACTTTTCTAACATAGTGACCAAATTATTTAATTTGATTTAAAGTAGTTAGTGAAAATTCGACGACCAGTGACGACCGCAGACACATACAAAGAAACAAAAGATACCAATTGGTTTAGACACACACAAAATTGGTTTAAACACACGCACTATAATACTTGCCAATAACAATAACAATCAATTGGTAGAACAAGCATAAATAATGGTGAGATTACGTTTAATGTATGACTTATAAAACACCATATCCTTCTACTACAACACAATGAGCTTCCCATTTTCTCGACAAAAGTTGACTGCTAACAGAAAAAGGGGTTTCGAGAGATGCAGGCTGATGAACACTGCGTGGAAGTTCAAAGATACCAGTGGATAATATTTCATTTCCTTAAAAAATATAAAGTCAAAGATGTTCAATGTTCGTTGCTATACCTGGTGGTTCCATTATCACCATCCTTAATCTTTTTTTTGTGAATGTGATAAATACAATTTGACCTAGATTTGTATGTCGGATGTCGTCATGACCAAGATTTGTATGGCGGGTGTCGTCGTGACCTAGATTTGTATGACGGGTGTCGTCGTGACCTAGATTTGTATGGCGGGTGTCGTCGTGACCTAGATTTGTATGGCGGGTGTCGTCGTGACCTAGATTTGTATGGCAGGTGTCGTCGTGACCTGGATTTGTATGACGGGTGTCGTTGATGAAATAGAAGACGCTTACCCACGGGGACGCCTGGTCTTGTTCTTCTTGTACCTTTTTAAATGTATCCATACAAATATAAATTATGTTCATAATTCACACTGGATTTGGTCGATATAGTGTCAGAGTTACTGTTTCGTTTGCGTTTCGTTTCTCTGTACTTTGCTTCATTATATTATCACAGTTGGTGGACTGTGATTTAAAAAGGAGAAGCAAGGATTTATGAGTCCATGGAATTTTAAGGCATATATTATGTCACACACACCAAAAGTGCATTAGAACTGCTTGATAAAAAAACTATACAAAATGAGGCAGCACGCGCTGTATAATAAAGATGGCATTATCTAACACAGTAAACTATCGAATTTGTCAACATGATATAACTCGATGATGACGTGATGTAATTGAAAACGGAATAGCAACAGCATAGTTTGTATGGTGAAGATTAACTACATAGACAGGAGGGAAGACTTCATCTTATATCTATTTCTTTAAAATAAATTAAAACTTAAAACGAGAATAAAATGTTGAAGTGAATAGTTCTCGTGTGTCCACTGAATGTATTATAAATTGGAATTGCTTCAACTATCGAAATCCTTAGATGCCGCCTTCATATAGGTTGAGGTTTGTAGACACAAAACTTCAAAAATGTTATGGAGTTATGATTGCTTTTGGGATAGCAATTTATTGTTTCAAACTTGTGGGTCAATACAAATGATTCGCTATAAGCTGGATCCTTTATAAAAATTGAATGTCATATACACTTGATACGCTGACATGTTACTGTTAAGTTATTCGGGATAGGTGGGGAGGATGAGTCGAACATTTCCTGTTGTCGATAAATGTGTATAATTTGATGTCCATTCCTCTTCAGGTCGATTGCACACCAACGTATTAAGATATCATTGTAAATACAGACGATCTTGTACATGGATGGTGTTAGATGTTAGAGATACTGTCGAAGGCAGGTCCATGGTTCTATTAACTTTTGTTGACTTTATTTATACACTGATATACACTGACAGTGGATGCCCTAGCTACATGCCAGGTACTCCCTATCGATAAGGCGGGACCTCTCACCACAGACATGGAACACTCCTGTAACACCCTGTTGAGTGAACACGGTATATCGATGTTATACACTCTAAGTTCTTCCTCAGAGAATATACACGATCTCATATATTAACACGTTTATGATATACAGAAGGTGTATGATCTGGAAATATTTACATCTGATTCAAATACTTTGTAAATGATACAGAAATAAATAGAGTAGATAAAATATGTATAGAAATTCGTCCTACGGTTTCGTCCATTTGAGACTCGCCAGTGATGTAAGGGACATCATACAGCTGTTCGTCCTTTTGAAACTCGCCAGTGATGTAAGTGACATCATACAGCTGTTTCGTGATTCTAGCACTAGTCAGTGATGTAAGGGACATCATACAGCTGTTTCGTCCTTTTGAGACTCGCCAGTGATGCTAGGGACATCATACAGCTGTTTCTTCCTTTTGAGACTCGTCAATGACGTAAGGGACATCATGCAGCTGTTTCGTCTTTGAAAGACTCGTCAGCGATGTAAGTGACATCATACAGCTGTATCGTCCTTTTGAGACTCGTCAATGATGTAAGGGACATCATGCAGTTGTATCGTCCTTTTGAGACTCGCCAGTGATGTAAATGACATTATACAGCTGTTTCTTCCTTTTGAGACTCGCTAGTGATGTAAGTGACATCATACAGCTTATTCGTCCTTTTGAGACTCGTCAGTGATGTAAGGGACATTATACAGCTGTTTCGTCCTTTTAGGACTCGTCAGTGATGTAAGTGACATCATACAGCTGTTTCGTCCTTCTAGCACTTGTCAGTATTGATAGGGACGCAATACAGTTCTTTGTCCTTCAAGGACTCAATAATTTGACCGAAAGAAGAGGAAAAGTTGTGAAAATCAAAGAGGAAAATAGAGAATGTCATACATTGATCCAATAACTCAATTAATGTCGTAATTTTGCATAATAGATAATTAAAATAGATTAATGAATGACATATTCAGGAAAAGGTCCTAAGGAGATGTGATCAATAGGGATATCTTTCTTTATGAAGAAACATACCCTTACAACACACTTGGACGTATTTCACCTTGGTCTTTTTAATGGCCGCCGTATGTGATTAACTTTATATTTTCTAATACTGTCCTTAATTTTGAGTTAAAATTTGAAACTTGAAAGTTCTTTAATGACTCCCGTTCTGTTTTATTAATGTGAGCACTGTACAGGTTGTGATACTGTTTATCTACCACATATATTGCTCTACTTTACATGAAATGATATCTATGAATTTGCACTTTTAAATACATATTCCTAGTGTTAATGATTCAGTTTTAATTGACCATTCCTCGTGAACTGTCTCCATGGACAACCATTACTTGTAATTAATTGGTGTTATACTGGCAACGCGGTGTGAATCAAATCATATTTTGAAAAGAGTTCGATATGCTTAATATTTGAATGTCTTGTACGTTGAAAACCACAACTTAGTGCTGTTTGATATGAAATAAGCGGCATGTCAAACTTCGACATTATGGTAAAGATTCTCATAAATATCATATTGGTTGTGTCATATAACTTCTATCATATTTACTTTACTAACCTGAAGAAAATGTTCCAGAAGTGCCCTGAAGCTGTTTTGGGATACACGTTGAATGTCATGTTCTGATATTATGTTATATGTACACGTGGAATGTCATGTTCTGATATTATGTTATGTGTTCACGTGGAATGTCATGCTCTGATATTATGTTATGTGTACACGTTGAATGTCATGTTCTGATATTATGTTATGTGTACACGTTGAATGTCATGTTCTGATATTATGTTATGTGTACACGTGGAATGTCGTGTCCTGATATTATGTTATGTGTACACGTGGAATGTCGTGTCCTGACATTATGTTATGTGTACACGTGGAATGCCGTGCCCTGACATTATGTTATGTGTACACGTGGAATGTCGTGCCCTGATATTATTTTGTTTGTACACGTGGAATGTCATGTTCTGACATTATGTTATACACGTGGAATGTCGTGCCCTGACATTATGTTATACACGTGGAATGTCATGTCCTGACATTATGTTATACACGTGGAATGTCATGTCCTGCCATTATGTTTAACGGTACACGTGGAATGCCTCGTTTTGACTCTAAGTTATATTGTATAAGGGGAATATCGCGCCTTCATGCTGTGTTATGTAATAGACACGGGTGATTCTGTGTGATACGTTAAACATGTCGTGATTTTACGCTTTGTTACTTACTTCTGTAACGCTGCTGTCATTTACACTCAGTTTGAGGGGCCGCGGTGGCCGAGTGGTTAAGGTGTCCCGACATTTTATCACTAGCCCTCCACCTCTGGGTTGCGAGTTCGAAACCTACGTGGGGCAGTTGCTAGGTACTGACTGTAGGCCGGTGGCTTTTCTCCGGGTACTCCGGCTTTCCTCCACCTCCAAAACCTTGCACGTCCTTAAATGACCCTGGTTGTTAATAGGACGTTAAACAAAACCAAACCAAACCAAACCAAACACTCAGTTTGTCTGTTCCATTTTACATAGATCGCATTAACCTTGTATGAGGCCAAGGTACACTAGACGGCTAGTTAATTCCAGAATAATATGACCGATTTTCACAAACACGTGAAGCTACTGAATGTTGTCACTGAAAATGCGTGTTTATTCTCTTTATTGGGTTCTAAGAACACATTGTCTATGCTGAGTGTTAGGTACTATATATATCATGTCCCCAGCAGCTTTTTTCTGACGGGCCAATCACCGGACAATCTATTTTCAGCCACGCGCTTTAAGCAGGAAATAGACATGTTACGTACACCAGATGAAGCATAATGTTTATTTCTTTCTTGGTTAAGGTATTCGTCTGAAACGACAAAGGAGTGTGGAAAATATCGAGGAAATAATTAATTTTGACGTATGTATATACTTATGGTTTATAAGTTTTAGCGGTCTCACGTTTTAGAACACTATCAATTTTGCTAACAAATGAATGGGGTATTGAATTGTTACCCGTAGTATCCGTAGACAGTATTTTAAAATGTTAAATTGTGTGTCAATCATGACGCATGCCTAATAGTGTAACATCTATACTCCGTTCTTCTTATACCATTGCTATTTATACTACGGTCGAACCACAGGGGCCTGTAAAAACCAAGAGTCGAGATCAATATCAACATAACACTGTTATATTTATATCGATCTCGACCCTATTTTTGAGTATAATCATTATCACTACAAACCTTTGTAGCTCGCTAGAACAGATGTTGCTTCACACTGGAACCCAAGCGTCAAATCGCCACGCAAACTTTCTTAATTACTTATAATGTAAACAATTGATATATTTGACTAAAAGGTCGACGTGACCAAAACAATCTATATTCATTTATCTCCAATCATGGAAACAATCCGGTCAATTCTGTTAAAGCTCGGAATTAACAATTCCCTCACCGGAAGTAACCCATTCATTTTCGTTTTCTAAAGAGAACGACAGGGCCAATTTAAACGCATTTGTATATAACAAGACCATGTCCACGTTGGAGCTCGAACTAGCAATCTCTATCGTTCTAGACGGACACCCTGCGACTGTTTGCCTCGGTAACTTTCTCAAGAACGGAAGTTGCCGAGATGTGACGAAGAACTCTTCCACTATGGACTAAAGTTGTATGTTTCGTCACTATTGTTCGTAGGCGCCGTACGATAGCCTATGCCTACCACCTTTTAGACGAAAAAATAAAATTAAGTCGTACGAACAAGTTTAACAAGTCGTGTACGCACTAGATAAAAAGTCACACGAACGAGTTAAATAGTCACACAGGTACCAACGAGATAAAAAGTCATAATGTACCAACGAGATAAAAAAAAAGCACACATGTACCAGCGGGATAAAAAGTCATACATGTACCAACGAGATAAAAAGTCATACATGTACCAACGAGATAAAAAGTCATACATGTACCAACGAGATAAAAAGTCATAATGTACCAACGAGATAAAAAGTCACACATGTACCAACGAGATAAAAAGTCATACATGTACCAACGAGATAAAAAGTCATACATGTACCAACGAGATAAAAATCATACATGTACCAACGAGATAAAAAGTCACACATGTACCAACGAGATAAAAAGTCACACATGTACCAACGAGATAAAAAATCATACATGTACCAACGAGATAAAAAGTCACACATGTACCAACGAGATAAAAAGTTACACATGTACCAACGAGATAAAAAGTCACACATGTACCAACGAGATAAAAAGTCACACATGTACCAACGAGATAAAAAGTTACACATGTACCAACGAGATAAAAAGTCACACATGTACCAACGAGATAAAAAGTCACACATGTACCAACGAGATAAAAAGTCACACATGTACCAACGAGATAAAAAGTTACACATGTACCAACGAAATAAAAAGTTACACATGTACCAACGAGATAAAAAGTTACACATGTACCAACGAGATAAAAAGTTACACATGTACCAACGAGATAAAAAGTCACACATGTACCAACGAGATAAAAAGTCACACATGTACCAACGAGATAAAAAGTCACACATGTACCAACGAGATAAAAAGTTACACATGTACCAACGAAATAAAAAGTCATACATGTACCAACGAGATAAGAAGTCACACATGTACCAACGAGATAAAAAGTCATACATGTACCAACGAGATAAAAAGTTACACATGTACCAACGAAATAAAAAGTCACACATGTACCAACGAGATAAAAAGTCATACATGTACCAACGAGATAAAAAAAAAACACAGGTACCAACGAGATAAAAAGTCATACATGTACCAACGAGATAAAAAGTCACACATGTACCAACGAGATAAAAAGTCATACATGTACCAACGAGATAAAAAAAAACCACAGGTACCAACGAGATAAAATGTTACACATGTACCAACGAGATGAAAAGTCACACATGTACCAACGAGATAAAAAGTCACACATGTACCAACGAGATAAAAAGTCATACATGTACCAACGAAATAAAAAGTTACACATGTACCAACGAGATAAAAAGTCATACATGTACCAACGAGATAAAAAGTCATACATGTACCAACGAGATAAAAAGTTATACATGTACCAACGAGATAAAAAGTCATACATGTACCAACGAGATAAAAAGTCACACTTGTACCAACGAGATAAAAAGTCACACATGTACCACCGAGATAAAAAGTCATACATGTACCAACGAGATAAAAAGTCACACATGTACCAACGAGATAAAAAAAACACAGGTACCAACGAGATAAAAAGTCATACATGTACCAACGAGATAAAAAGTCATACATGTACCAACGAGATAAAAAAAACACAGGTACCAACGAGATAAAAAGTCATACATGTACCAACGAGATAAAAAGTCATACATGTACCAACGAGATAAAAAAAAACACATGTACCAACGAGATAAAAAGTCATACATGTACCAACGAGATAAAAAGTCATACATGTACCAACGAGATAAAAAAAACACAGGTACCAACGAGATAAAAAGTCATACATGTACCAACGAGATAAAAAGTCATACATGTACCAACGAGATAAAAAAAAACACATGTACCAACGAGATAAAAAGTCACACATGTACCAACGAGATAAAAAGTCATACATGTACCAACGGGATAAAAAGTCATAATGTACCAACGAGATAAAAAGTTACACATGTGCCAACGAGATAAAAAGTCATAATGTACCAACGAGATAAAAAGTTACACATGTACCAACGAGATAAAAAGTCATACATGTACCAACGAGATAAAAAGTTACACATGTACCAACGAGATAAAAAGTCATACATGTACCAACGAGATAAAAAGTCATACATGTACCAACGAGATAAAAAGTCATAATGTACCAACGAGATAAAAAGTCACACATGTACCAACGAGATAAAAAATCATACATGTACCAACGAGATAAGAAGTCACACATTACTAACGAGATAAAAAGTCACACATGTACCAACGAGATAAAAAGTTACACATGTACCAACGAGATAAAAAGTCCAAAGGTTGGGTAAAACGCCTATGGAGATTTAACATTAGCATCTGCCCAGCTTAGAATTTCAAAATACGATAAATACAAAAAGGTATTGGTATAAGAAGCTTAAATCAGGAATGGCTAGTTAAAGAGTTTATTCTGTGAAAAATTAACTAACGTGAGTTGCATTATAAACAGTCGTTACTCACTGAGGAATATGTTTATTCTAGAAAGTTTATCCTACTAATGCTCCGAGTTCAGATTCTCTCGTAAATAATGTAATAAGAAAAAAAAACAAATACATTATTACAGAGTCTTATCAAGTCCATTACAAATACATGTAGATTTAATATGCCACCGAATAACACATAGACTCTTGTAAAACATTTCTTAGAGAAGTTTATCCTTGAAAGAAAGGCTAGTTCCTACGATGGCCGACAAGAGCCTGGCAAAATGAAATGAAAAAACTGTAACACTTTTTTTCATGGTACATTTTTTTCACATCTTTTTGTACCATTGTATGGTACAAAAGATGTGAAAGCGAAGTTGAAATGAGTCAGTCGCTTTTGTATCTTTTTGTACCAAAAAGCGGCCGAAAACAGCCATGGTACAGAAACATATGAAACGGCCAGACATAAGGGTGACTGAGTTTGACAAATGACTCCCAGATAAAACTGTCATCACATAGCCTGCCAATTAGTATCCGGAATGTCTGGCTACTAAATGATCCAATCGTCATTTATACTGATGTGGGGCCTGCAAAATGGTCAATTGTCTATTTTAACTTTTAAATGACCTTTCATTTTAAAAATAACGTGTTAAATAATAATAAAAACTTCTCGAGTAAAAGAAACTATAGACACCGATGGGTTTCGTTATTACGCTTTTAGCAGTGAAATATCGAAAATTAATCATTCTATAAAAGTGGAAAATGGAAAAAGTTAAAAGATGATCCGGTATATTTTGCTATGAAAATGTAATAAACAGCATATCTAACAGCATCTTTAATAATATCAAAAATGGTAAAAAAAGAAATGAAAAAAGTGTAACGCGGTACAAAACCTTTCACATCATTTTGCCGGCTGATACCGGCTATTGGTACATAAACATGTGAATGTAAGCTGTGTTTTTTCCTAAGTAGTTTATAATCTTTCTGTAACACATATAGTACAAAATGATTTGAATTTTCACATCTTTTTGTACCATGGTACACTTTTCTATCGTACAAAAAGATATGAAAAAACTGTACCATTGAAAAAAGTGTTACAGTTTTTTCATTTCATTTTGCCAGGCTCTTGTCGGCCATCGTAAGTTCCTTAAATAGCTGGTCAGAAATATGTGGTCTATATAAATAGCTTACGAGAAGGATTTGGTCATGTGTTACTTCGTGTTTATATCTAATATGAGGCGATATGGAACACATGCTGCTATTTTCCCTCTCACTCCATGGTTTGTTTATACCTCATAAAATTAAATTATAGACGTCTTTATGGCTAAAGTCATTTCGTATTCCAAACATTTAACAATGTAAATATTTCAAAATGAAGACAGAAGTTGTATATAATACTTATACATGCTATCTGCCAATCGGAAGAGTTAAGTGGTTTGGCCGGAGTCTGTAGACTGTATAACTGCCCAGTCCATTACTCATGTTTTAATATACACACGTAATGGACTATTATGTAATCGATTATTGGAACATGTAAAACAGTTACTGCATCTTCATTTAATTATTTCATGATAGTACATATATGAATATACATTATCAAACAAATGATTTATTCTTATTCAGACTCATTTCCTAAATAAGTGTTTTGGCTGGACCTTAAAAATATATTTAAAGAAGAAATTGTCAATCTTCGGTTAGATGCACACAGGAAAATGTAATTTGGGAATGTCTTTTTCGTATGCACAGGGAAATTATTTTCTTGCATACTTCGCAGGATAATCTCGTGGATCGGAAACTCTTTCTTGTGCATACTTATTTCATTCCCTGTTCACTGTTTAATTTGATAACGTTATCTCAATCGTTCGTCTGACTATACGTAAAATGATTAAAATATCACATAACTGGCCTGTTACGCTATTTTATATCATACGGCCATGTCATAAAAATCATGAGAATATTATTGCGACGTTATTTTCAAACCATAACTTTTCTTTTTTTGTTGTTCATTGGTGTGTAAACTGCAATTTTATCTATATTCTAAAAGACGCGTGTCATGTTGAAATATCTGCTTTAAAAATGCAGTTCACACACCGGTAAACAACAAAATGATCTACATGTAATACACGCCTTGTCACTATGATCATGTCAGGATATCGGGCCGACCATCACTGCGCCATTGAAACGTACTTTTTACGAACGCCGATGTTCAAGTTCAAGTTCTTTATTGACTTTGAGTCTTCCGACTCATCAGTATCATATACATGTACATACATTGTAATATACAAATTTTACATAACATTGACAACATCAGACAAAACACACAAAAAACATAAATTCGTGCCAGAGACAATATACTCGGAGAGCATAACTATGTTAAAGAAGCTCTTTTGACATTTGCCACTTTGATGTATTTGGCCATTTTTTCTAAGTCTTTGGTATTTTGCCCGTTAAATAATTGTATCAATTTCAACATACTTGGTTTTTTAAAATAGTAACTTTTCAAATATTTCTTACGAATATCAGAATAACATGGGCATTTTAAAATAAAATGAAATTCATCCTCGACATCATTTAAATTACACACAGAACAAATTCTCAAATGTCGCTGGATATTTTGATAACGACCTTTTTCTACATTTAAATCATGAGCTGACAATCGAATTTTAGTAATTTCTTTTAAGTACCCTTTCCCTAATGGTTTTCTCAAATAACCCTGAATACCAAATTCATTGTCAAGACATGTATACAAAAATCCCTTTGAAGATGTTCTAATTTGTTCTATGCAATCCTGTCTGTTAATATCTAAAAGTCTGTCTTTAATTACAATGGAAGAAATATTGTCAATATTTTCTGTTTGCCATATATAGCCTAGGCCTATTCTATATAATTCGTTCTTGATATTTAATACCCATTTATCCTTATGCTCTAACATGTCTTTATAACATGATCTTAAAATACAATTATCAGTGTTTATTATTTTTATCCAATATTTAAAAATTCTTAATTTCCTTAATAATGTCAATAGATATCTACCTAGCTCTAAATAAACCATAGCATTACAAGTATTTTTCCGTACACCGAGTAATTGTTTACAGAATGAAGTATGTACTTATTCAACATCAGGCGCTTTATGAAAGCCCCATATTTCTGAACCATAACTTAAAATACTGTTAACATACGTATCAAAAACTGATAGTTGAGTTTCAATATTAAAATAATTTTTACGACATACATTCAAAATTGAAAACAAAGCTTTTTTCCCTTGATCTGCTACTTTTTGCTGTGTTTTTCTAAAAGTCCCATTGTAATTTAGCAAAATACCCAGATAATTGAATTCGTTTACAATTTCCAAATGACATCCGTGGCGCAGTGGTATAAGCTGCGGATATCTTTGGCTAGGCGATTGGGTGCCGTAGATCGCGAGTTCGAGGCCCTGTCACAAAGTCATAAAGTTGTCTTCCTGCGTCAATTGTGTTACTATGTTATATATCAGATTAGCACAATGGATCATGTGCACTATGTGTTGGTGATCCGAAGGTTAAGATTTATGATATGTGTACAATTCCCGTCCATGTATGTAATACATTGCGATCCGGGTATTCATATCATCTAATAAACGACTTGTCATTATGATCATGTCAGGGTATCAGGCCGACCATCATTGTTTGTCATGAATCCTGTATCCAAACTGATGAATCTTATTGAGAAATTATTTCCTGTGCTTATTTTTTGTTATTAATATTTATGCTATTCAAAAAAAAAAATGGATAACCGTCATTCATTCGACGTTATACGCAATAACGGAACAGTCCATAGTACATTGACGCCCGTGTTCGATCCTCTATTTATGACCTTTTTCAAATGTCGGAAAACGCCGTGTAACGCGTGGGACTTCCTTGTTTCATGTACGAGAAAATGTCACCTCACACCGGAAAAGTTTGTGTTTACCTGTCCAGAGAAATGCATAATTGGTACATGTACAACTACGCTACACTAAGTGAACTGAATAAGGATCATTCGGTGAAGACGTATATGAGCTATGTTAATTAACCTGACACATGGTACAAGCTTGGCGAGTCACGATATCCACGATATAAGTGTTGTCAACATGAAGAACTGGTGTCCTAGAGTGCGCTATGACGTCATTCTACAAACGTTGCCAATAACACTAACAAGTTTAATCCACTTTCAGCTTTTTACACATCGAGTTGATGACATTATTTCCGCGTCGGTTAACGTTTTGTGGCGTCCTGTGTTCAGCTGGGCAGTGAGAAAAATCAGTTAATCAATCGAGCACGTGTCAGTCAGTCAAGTACATATACTTTTTGATCTTTGATTTAATGAGCATATCTATAAATGTTTCTTTCTTCTAACATTGACAAAAGAAAGGGAATATTTAGAGTATATCTACTTTTAAACTGAAATTACACCTGAAGAGATATAAACTATAAATACCTTAATAAATAAATTACAAGAGACCCTTACAATAGTCTACATGTTTTACGAGTGCGAAGTAGGAGTGAAAACTATCAGAGTATTAGCCACACGAGTGAAATGTTTCTGGTATTACTGCAGATACTGTTAGATATTCTGTTTATTATATTTCTATAGCAAAATCTACCGGGCACCTTTGAAGTTCTCCCATTGTCGTTTGTAAGCAGTGTTTTGATTGGTCAAATCAGAAAAGTACAAATTTAATAACAGAGGAAAAAGTGATATTTTCACGAATGAATAATTTTCGATTTTTCACTGGTAAATACGTAATAAAGTGGTATATTCAGTTTGTTTCGTTTCGGGGTCAGGCAGCTCATAACTACGGCAATCTGACCTTCAACGCTTTCCCAGACAACGATAATCATCATTTCGTACGGTTTTACTGGTAGTAAAATTTGTTCTCCAATGGTCAAGTGTGAGGAAGACTCGACTTTATTCCGAAACCATCGAATGTATCACATCTAAAAGCACGTGTAATGGTATCACCAAATAGTTTGGGTCTCTAGAGATGACGGTTGATGAAGTCTAGAGACAAATTGTATGGTCACCATCGTTTTATCTTGTTGTGTGACGTGAAGTTCGACGTCTTAAAACACTCGATGATATGCTCAGCGGTTTCATTGTCGCTAGTGCTGTTCTCTACGTAACCAGACATCACCAAACGTGTGACAGTTCTCAAAACTGCACACTTATATGTTCTATGTGGCAGCATTTATATCTTCTTCTTTTTTAAATGATACATTGTATAGTAACTGATCTAAATATCAATTTGATTAACTTGTAAGCTATTGGATAGAGTGGAAGATAACAAACAACATCTCAAATAAACTAGATGTCTTCCAGACGAGATGCCTACGAAGAATCCTCAAAATATTCTGGCCACATACCATCTCCAATTCAGAATTATACAGGACTACAAATACAGCACCGTTGTCTCAGGAAATAAAGAAAAGGAAATGGCGATGGATAGGACATATATACAGGAAACACCCAGACACCATCACTAGGGTAGCACTGAGATGGACACCATCAGGCAAAAGGAAGAGAGGAAGACCAAAAGAAACCTGGAGGCGGTCTGTAGAGAAAGAAATGAAGGAGATAGGGTGGACATGGGGACAAGTACAAAAATGGTCCCAAGACCGACATCACTGGAGAACTCTGGTAACGGCCTTATGTGCGTCAACGCACGAAGAGGATTAAGTAAGTATTGGATAAAGGCTTTGTGGCTACATACTAAATGTCGTTAATCAAGTCTATTTAAAACAGAATACATCGCTTACAAATCTATTAGGTTTCTCTCTGTGTCTCTCCCCTCCCCCTTTTTCAAGACATTTTGGGGTTTTTATGCTTGATTTTGACCACAAATGAAGTCCGATTATTTAAGCATTGAACTGTTACCAAATGGTAGTATACAATCGATATGAATACAATTTGGGTGACATATAAATAGAATGTGGCCGTTAGGGCGACATGAAATATTGATATGTCACCCAAATTGTATTCATATTGACTGTATACTACCTTTTGGTAACAATTCAATACTTATATAAACAATCATAAAGATTAATTTTATTTACTGTAGGTTATGACGCGTTTAAATTTGCCGCTTACACTGACGTCATCAAGTTCAAATACCGGAACAGCAGAAATTTCCAGTAGAAATAATATAGTCCCTTCATGTCGTTATTGATAGCAAACACATAAAATGGTTTTTTTAGCAAATTTGGCTTAATTTTGTTTTTCATATACGTTTACAGATATCGTCAAATTGTTCACAATTGCATAATTTCTGATTGCTTAAAAGCAAAGCGGTTTTTCTGCGCAATGATATACGGTTAACATTTAAAAGTGATGCGGTGCTGAACGGGTATCGCACAGGACAGACTCGGATTCCTCGGAAACACTTATGTTTCTATCGATTTGATTTACATTTTTTTTTTCAGAAGAAAATCAGATCTAAATTCTAAATGAAAGTAGGTAAAAACGATTCCATGGATATTTCGTTCGAAACAGGTTCCAGTTTAACTAGTAACATCAGTGTCGCTAACTTAGCGGACGATGTTCAACTTCACAGGGGCTTGATTTTGGAGTGAGGTAGGCCTAGGCTTTGACATCAGTGAATAACCACAAAACTAAAATCCAGTAGATATCTATACATACACAAACGGAAACCATCGACTTTAACTTTTTCATGTATATACATGTATATGTTAATACTGTGCTTCTGATGTTGTCGTGTCTTGCATTTCTGAAAATTCGGAAACGAGCCTCTGTGAGTGTAACGACATTGACAATTTGATGAATTTCGTATAGATCAAGAATGGCGCTTATGAGATATTACCCTCATAACTTGTGAAGTTGCTTTATTTTTTGTGGTGGCTCTCTATACCGAAAGTAACTGGTGGCCATTGTTTTAACCTACAACACCCAGAGCTTTATTCCTAAACTGACCGAATCACTGTAAATTGTAGTATACAGTTTCATGAATACAATTTGGTTTACTAACGACATAAAGGCAAATGCAACACAGAATTTAAATATTCCCCTATATAGCTTGTCTTAAAGAACACATTCTACCATTTCCTGTGAAATCAAACAGACCATATTGTGAGTCCGCATTTTGAAATTACCACTAGAGAAAACCGGAATAATGCTCGCTTGATGCCAGGTAGACATTCGCTATATTTGGATCATCGGTGCAAATTCCCTAATGAACACAACTTTATTCGCACTCTGTCAAAATCAAGCTACTGGTACGGCGTTTTTGATTGGTCAGCGAAATTCTCCTAACCAATCGATTTTAAGTTGTGTTACCTTTTCGGGCATATCTCAGTATCTATTTCATACCTCGCACCACAGCATTTTACGTCATCAAGTGGTAACCACTTAAATTTGATTTTAATGTTCAGCGTTTAAATTCTATTCTCAGTTAAGGTAAATTGAAGCATTCTATATTTGATAAAAAAAATGTGTCATTTAGAAACTCATCACTTGTATATAAGAATTACTGATCTTTAATTGACATAAGTATAATAATATTAAGTAGTTTATCTATATCTATATCTATACCAAAACAGTTAGCCTAACCTTCACATTAAAACAATGTCCGCAGCATCATGAAATATGATATAAATAATCCACATGGAATGATGGCATTTTATATGGATTTATATCATGGAATGTCCTAAAATAAACCCGTCTATAAAACATGCCACCAATTTCGTTATTCTGGTGTTATCGTATAACGTGGGGATGTGACGATGTACCAATGTAGGTTATCGTATAACGTGGGAATGTGACGATGTACCAATGTATGTTATCGTATAACGTGGGAACGATGTACCAATGTATGTTATCGTATAACGTGGGAATGTGACGATGTACCAATGTATGTTATCGTATAACGTGGGAATGTGACGATGTACCAATGTATGTTATCGTATAACGTAGGAATGTGACGATGTACCAATGTATGTTATCGTATAACGTGGGAATGTGACGATGTACCAATGTATGTTATCGTATAACGTGGGAATGTGACGATGTACCAATGTATGGCTGGTCTCTCTGAAACAAACAGTAGACTCCAATGGGAGTATTGTCATGTTTCAACACTGGCGGTTCAATCATATATTTTACACCCCGTCAAACAGTATCAAATAGCCAGCGACGACATATAGGATATTGTATAACTAGTATGAGACAGTGGAACACTCTGATGTTCTCTGTAACATTACCGTACACTCAATTGTATCTGTCACGGTATTACTATACTAACACAATTTACCTAAAAACAGCGCTTAGATCGATTTCCGGAAAACGTTTGTTTGTCTAAAACAGATTTAGAACGTGCATTCCAGGAGACCTCTATTCAAATTCGGAAAAAAAGTATTGATTTCGATTTCGACATTTTGGTTCTTTAAACATATTGTTTTCGTCTCCGGCGTTAGTACACGTTTTTGCATGTCATTGTTAATAATCAATGAAAACAGATAAACAAATCACATGGAATTGTATATGGAAGTTGGCAAGACATTACGATACTTAAATTTAAAAATCCACGATTATTCTCCGTTTTATTGTATAAAAATGTATTATAATCTTATTTAAATTGAACTTCCGACAAATTATAATGTATGAAGTAATGGGGAAGACATACTTTTAATTGATTCTACACGTGAATGTTTCGTTTAATGCAGTGACAACCAGCCTTGGCCTTGTTTACACATGTGTCAGAAAATGATATTGTGTATGCATGTGTGTGTAGTGATATGCGGTTTTAAATTATCAATACATTTTCAAGTATGATTAAAATATTATCGGTTTTCATAAACAATGCACTTAACCTGTTAGAGTTGCCAGTAAGAATTACACTCAGGAATAAATTGTAGACCTCTACTCTTTAATATATAATTATAGAATATAGATTCTTCGGTGGCAAATGAAATATATATTTCAAACGTCGTTATATCTGCTGTACAATCCAAGGTATTGAGAAATAATTGGTATTCACTCTTAGATTGTAAACTAACATATTGATTTCATTGATATGCGTTTATTATATCTGTACTGGTGACTAGATTGATATACAGGATCGTAAGAAATAAAGTATAATAAATCAATAACAGAAGCATCCCTTACAGTATCTGGTAACCTTCAAAGCTATCGACAGGAAGCTGCAGAGATACCGAGCGAATATGAAAATAGAATTTATGAGACAGATCGCTTTAAAGTGTTTCCATTTAATGTTCACAAACCCTCTTAATGTGTTCAGGGGGTAAGGAAATCTCAATATTAAACAGTTACCCTTATGTCACCGTTCTGTGTGCATTGCAGCGATGCAAATTCACACCATGTGACCCACGTGTTATTGATCAATATGCTGTACGTAACACCTCACTCGTTTTACACGATATTAAAATTTAAATGCAAGATTACTGCTATGCATGTAAATAAATGTCACAAACAAATTCAAAATTCAAGCGTTTGAATGAAATCGAAGAGGACTTATTTAGCGTTGTAGGTTCCATAGACCATTGTTCTCAATGCGAAGTGCTTTCCTTTAGCTATAATTGCTTTTCGTTAAATGGACTAACATATATTTAAGACATACATGCTTTTTCATGCAAAGAGACAAATGACAACTAACAGAGGAAGTAATCGCTTTATAATAGACTACATAGCATTGTAATGAAGACCAGTGTTAACATCGCGTTATAATAGACTACATAGCATTGTAATAAAGACCAGTGTTAACTTGAGTTTGGTAACTCGATGATCCACCTGTATTTCCAACTCATGTATGTTTTATTAGGACGAGACGTTCCTGACACCATATGTACCTTATGAACGTGGAATAATCATTCTCTAAGCAAATAGAGCTAATTACTAGTCTTCGTTAATCGTGTTTGGTTCAGAAATTAAATTAAACATAAGGAACAACGTATATCTTTTGATTGTTAAATATTGATGAACGTGCATATCAGAAGAACGTTAATTAAGTTGTACGAAACGACATAGATATATACTGTTGTATGTGGTTAGTTTGTAATTAACTAAGGTATATGTTCGCATTAATTGTTCAGTAATTACATACACATGATGGACGTAATCTTAAAAGCCATTAAGTTAGTATGCTACCATTGTAATCATCACTAATGACAATGTGATTTTAGAGGTCAAGGTTTCCCATTGATAGGTATGTTCTACACATTTCTAAACAAATCCTCTCAGCACCGCCTGACACACATCTGTAGGGTTGTTATAGTTCGTACAAACAGTTTTTATTGTTACGTTTGACTGGAGTGACTCATGTGAAATGTATAGTGTTGTCACGTGGTATTTGAGTTGGACTATGACACTCAAGAAAACTGAAATGGATATCAGTGAACATATTTGATCCAACGAACACATAATAACAGACATGGTTGAAATGATGCGGACAAAAGAGAGATTGCATCGAGTAATTGTACGAAATGAAATTTTAAAGTGAAGATTTAGTGGCATTATATCTAATCATTTCAGAGGCGACGCTTTGTCAAGTCAAGCTTAATATCAAATCAAGCTTGGTATGCTTTTGGTTTGATCTAGCATACACCCATGACATTAAAATTAATTTGTCAACGTCTGTAATGAATGTTACATATTATTCTGTATAATAATGTTTGTGATAAAAAAAAACCGCTGTTTCTTAGAGGTGACAAGGTCAGCTGTATCATTTTTACGAATGCAAAAACAACGATTTGTTACCATTTTGATGCATTCTGGAGGACAGTTGTGTCATAATCTTGAATAATTTAAAATTTGAAACAGAATAAGGCACTGTTTGTTCTTAAGTCATTAGTCAGTATAGTCACCGATATAAAACTACGAAATACAATAGTTTTAGTAAATCTGTTACTGTTTTATAAGTGTTAATATCAACCAAGGGGATATATAGTTCTTAATGTTTTTGTAATTGTTGATACTATCCCAGGGGATATATAGCTCTTAATGTTTTTGTAATTGTGAATACAATCCCAGGGGATATGAAGGTCTTTGTTTTTGTAATTGTTAATACTATCCCAGGGGATATGAAGTTCTTTGTGTGTCTTTGTAACTATTAATACTATCCCAGGGGATATGAAGTTCTTTGTGTGTCTTTGTAACTATTAATACTATCCCAGGGGATATGAAGGTCTTTACATGTTTTTGTAATTGTTGATACTATCCCAGGGGATATGAAGTTTTTATGATTTTTCTTTCTGAATCTTAAAAATATTGATATGCTTTGCTGATTCTTTCAACAGCGACAGAATACCGACATAGAAACGAAACCATTCTTACACCAAGTCGATAAAACCAGGTCCAAATATGAAGACAAACGATCGGTTTCCATGGATACCATTGAACAGCCACAAAGAGAATAAGATCAGGTGTTCCGTAAGATTAAGCGCCTTTTGTCATCGACGTCACCCCTTATAACGCATACTACGCTAAAAGCATGAGAGCACACTGGCAAAGGCACGAAACCTGAACGCCTATCAGAACGACGACTACCAAACATATTTCAAGAGACAAACAGTCAATGACTGTGAAAGGTACAAAAGTGACTTCGAAGCACAGTAAAATAAGACTTCAACATGTTTTCATTGATCTTTTCATTGATTGAACAACCATGTACTTGTAACAAAAACCTTATTTCCATCATAAAAAGAAGAATTTAACCAGGCAAACCACGGAAATTACTACAGTTAATCAACTACATAGTGTCCATCTCTCACCGCCCAATCGATCATTCCAAGTGGTCGCCAACAGAAGGCTTACATACCCATATGCTCACAGGCTATCATATTAAACCAAAATACTCTCTAATCCATTCTAATCTATGTATATTGCATTGCAGCTAAAACGATGAAATATACTTCCCAGATACCCCGGTGAATACTTGTTTGACTGATACATAGGTTTAACATGTATAACTTGTTCATATCTATGTTTTCTTTCTTAGTATCCATTCTGCATGAATTGCCACGTCCATGTTACTAGTATCAATGACCAGCCTTAGAAGGATGGAACCCCAATTTCATTAATCATTTTGCCAAAGTGAATTATTCATAAATTCATATTTAAAGGTACAATATACATGTGTTTTCTATGTACAACTCTCTATTTCAGTGTTTACTTGCAATGTAAACAATATAAAGATCTCTTTTTTCTTCTTCTTTTGAAATTATTCAATTTGAAAAATGTTTTTACTCTTCAGAATTTCACGAATGCTGGTATACCTTTTTGATATAGGACTATTCCTTAGCATGTCCACATTGCGTGCTACACTGATACTTATCAATAAAACATACTTCAAATAATATGTTCAAAGCCAAAGATGTATTTCTCTGAAACAATCCCGATGTTCAAACATACCAAAAACGGCCTGCTCACACGCGCTCACCAAGTCAATAGAGCATTGTAGGTGTGCACGTGTACTTGGATCACTCATACATCAAAATAGATGATGAACGAGTGGCACGTTTTTACCAAATAACCGCCCTGTCAAAGAACATTTTAAATATATACGAATGAAAGTGTGTAAACGAAGGTTTATTTCTGTGTAGCATATCAAAGTTAATGGTGTTCGCATAATCGATGCTAAAATTCTGGGTCTTGCTCATCCCAGAGGACTTCCAAATCAGACGATTAAACATATTTGCTTAAAAGAGTATTGACAAAAGTGTGAGGTGTTTCGCGAGTTCCTTTGAAAAAAAACCAATTGCATCTGCCAACGGCAATTTATCCTACAGTAATTTAGCCTAAAAGTAGATTCATTCGTAACTCTGAATCAAAAATGGAACAAGTGGTCCCATTTACCATGGAATTTGTATTAGAGAATTGATTCCCTAGGGACCCAATTACTAGTCTGGCCGCGTGAGAATAATTAGGGTCCACGTGAGACCATGCGCCCTGTGAACTTCTGTAATGGTGCATTGTTAACAAAATATGTTGCGTAAATTCGATTTGTGACCACCCCACATTCAATGAGAACTCGTATGCGGCAGAATTTAGTGATGTTTCTACTCGAAAAGAAAGCAAGGTCATGTGACAGTAACTCTCTTCTGTGAATATGGGAAATGACATCAAGTTGTAGATTTAAATTCAAATTTTCTGTAAAGATCGAAAGAAATAAAATAGATCAATAATGCTTGTATTGTAAAATGCGCTGCAATGAGTTTTCGGTACCATCAACAGCACAGATTTCCTGTATCATATTTCAAAAAAAAGTCCATGTTTACTATATAGTTATCCTAAATAAAATGATTCCGTGCTACTAAATTAAAAAAAAAATGTAAATATCATCTTACCTGTTCTGCATGCTCTTGTCAATCCAATCATGATAAGTACGTTGACGAAAGCTGATCCCCACCTGAGCCATGTCATTGTCACAGGTGCCAGACTTTTGGAACTAGCGCCCAGCTGTAATCCGCAATGTATAGAATCTTTATCTGTAGTTCATTCAGCAGCTGTACCCCATACAGGAGTTAAAACCGAAGTACATCATCGTAGTAAATTGCTTTTCCCTCTCTATAACTACGCGGTACATGTGTGATATTACATAGCGTTCACGTTTGTGGCGAAATCAATGTGTACCTATGGGCGGCTGCATAAGTCAATATTGAAGCTTATCGGCTGTGGTATAGACAGAGCACGGGTAACGGTGGATGCCCATGTGTCCGGCAGATGTCGGGAACTGTCGGAATCATCAGTATCCTTTGGCGTTTGTTTTCAAAACTATGTGTCAGGAAAATTAATTGTAACCAGTTAAAGCTCAAAGCTTAATATATTTGTCAGTTCATCGTATATACAACATAATCAAGCGTCTGTTTTCCCATAGGTGTACGTTCAGATTGCAGTGTTCGGGAGCAGCATATCTTATTTACATACAGAGTGAAGACCGTAAGGCCATGTCAACTCTCTCGGAAGAATAGCATGTATGTGTAACCTGGCCAGATTGCCAGTGACACATCAGGCCCACGTTCTTATTGTCTGTGCTAATTACCAAGATGTGTCGCCATTGTCTTTGACTAATGCGACTGGATTTATTGGAATTGATCGCACTAGCTTCAAACGTTATGGCCTATAGTCCACTAAGCAAGCGTTCTGGCTTTCAAATATTTTTTTTCTTTTTTTTCTCAATCACTTTGGTGTAACATTGCCTAGACCCCGACATATGAGAGGAATATTAAAGATTATATAATTATACTTGTCATCACCTATGTGGTTGTATACATGAAGTAGCGCGAGTTTAAGGTATAAGTTTTGACGCATTTATCATCAAGAATTTCTTTCTGTCAATCAAATATTACCTCTTGTGTTGAGATTATGAAGGACATTTCTGATATAATCTTATCATTTGACCAGAATGCAGGCACTCATGCTTTGAGTTAGAGCTCTTCACCAATTCGAATCTCTTTGAGACGACATTCACAATCGCCATAGTTCTGAAAAGAGTAAATGACATGGAAACCGTTCGTTAGAGCCTGGCATACGCCTAACAATTGTCCTATTCAAATGTGTTAATTCCTTATCTTCGCCAATCGCACTTGGATTGCGATATGTTCAGTGCTGGACCTCCTAACAATGTAACAGGCACATGTCTTTATTATATAAAGTCAGCAGACCTTACAGTTACAAACTGCCTATCATGCAGGATAGGGTTTGAGTAAGTGACTGTACAACAGGATATGTGGCAAGTCATCGTCTGTACTGTAAGATTAGTGAAGAGTCATAGTGTGTTTTGTTTTGCAAAACGAACCATTCGTTCATAAGTTCAATATGGTGGAAGATGAAAGACTTCTGTTTTAATAAAACATAATTATATAAACTCCTGTATTACCAGCTGAAAGCTGTATTTCATCAGTGGTCTGTTTGCACAATTAACTACCTTACGAGATCGTTGTTTTTCCTTGTTTCGTGATTCAATTTGCACATTGGCATTGAAAACTAAGTTGGTTGTTCTTTTTACTGGATCAGATTTAACGTTGCGATAAATACATATATACATTGTGCCTTACTTTTGCAACTGTCCTTCATAGACCCATCTCGGTGATCCGCTACAGCAGGAAAATAGAGTTAGACAATTCCTTTGACAATTAATGATGACTGTAATAGTGTTCGATAACGTGTAGATCATAGCTTCATAGTACTGTGAAACTAATCGGAGATGAATAATTATGTGTTATGATAACAAAATAGAATAATCACTCTGAACTATTTCATGACGAATGAAAAGTTAATAGTTTGAACTGTTACCTGACTGCCTATGTAGATATAAATTAAGTATTTTCGAATGTTTCCTAGGAAAATTTCTTGAAAATCGTAACTGATCGGCGTGCAGCATCCGAACCTGCCCAATCATTCAAATGCTTATGATTAATATAAGACTCTTTCATATGTGTATATGTAGGATAGGGACATTCCACCCGAGGGGTCACAAAATGTGGTGAAACCCGAGGCTTGCCGAGGGTTTTACCACATTTTGTGATCCCGAGGGTGGAATATCCCTATCCTACATACACACATAATGAAAGAGTCTTTTTCTCTCATATCATTACCGAATTTCTGGCGAAAGTGTCCCTCAGCCATCCATTTTCTTCAATTTTTTAATTTCTTTATTTGACGTTTTTACTAAATATACTTGTGATATTCTGAAAGATCATACCCTATTTTTAGCAAACAACGTTTGCACACAAATTTCATTCATTTTGTGGTTAAGTGATGAACGAATGAACAATTCGCCGATAAAAATTACCGTACCTTGACCGACTTTTACGTGGCCGTGATCAAATTGTCAACATCCGAGAAAAAGAAGTTCTATCAACAATACTGAAAGCCAACGCTGAAATGAGTTTCCCAACTTCACATATAATTTGATTTGCACCTCGACATATTTAATCATTTCACAGAACACACTGTACTTTTAAATGTCAAGTCAATTTTTTTTTTATAAAATACTACGTCACTGCATGACGTCACGACTGTCATTGGAATTCCATTCATAGTTCAATGAGAGTGATGTCGATCTCGATCGCCATGACGCGGCGATGTTTCGTGGCTGGTAATTTTAAATTCACTGTGATTTTGGCAACTTCGTGTGTGAACCAGCGAACAGTGACTCTATACGAGTATTCGATCTTTTCTGTGACATAGGCTTATATGTGTTTAACCGGTTGTCTTGATGGAATGACGAAGGTAGGTCAGTCGATAGGCTAACGATGATCATATTGAAAGGCTAGGATGGCAGTTAGTTTTCATGGTTACTCTACACAAATATAGACTCTGAGTTACAATTGAAATAAATATTTTTTATATGAACATCGAGGGGTGTCATTTTTACCGAATGTTCGTTCATTTAAGAGCCAATTCCCAACTTCCAAATACACAGGTTACTGAGTAGGCCTAACAGTTACTGACAGTACCGTAGAGTAAACAAATTCCAGGGCCCCCTGCTGACGCAAACGGAACCATTTCATAGGTTGTGACGTTTGACATTTTCTTTTTTATATTTTTTTATGTATGGCTTTTATTTTACTTCCTGTCATTGCCAGGTGATTGTGTGTGTTTACACGTTTTTAATGACAAATGACAAATCTGTCGGGTAGGCAAGTCTGTATTGTACTGTAACTGTTACAACAGGCCTGTAACGTTAGGCGTAGTCTAACTGTTTGTTACAGTAACGGAGTTATATGTTCGCTCAGATGAAATGTCTAATCGTTTAACCGTGTAGCCCTATTGATTTACTGCTGATATGATATATATTTATCTAAGAATGTATGTATTTTTATAGTTAAGTCCAACGTTTCAAAACCGACACCGACGATAAGGACTGTCGGATGTGAACACAAGCAGACGACGTTGTGAGAGTTGTCCCCCTTGAACGCAGATTAATCCGCGCGCGTGAAATGCTATGTAAGATAGATTTATCTTACATAGCTATCTTACATGGGCAAACTCTATCCAACATGGCGAGATATGAGAGAATGAAGTGTCTTTCTGTTCACGATTATCGCTGAATAATATGGCTGCTTCGTGACTCTAAAATATATCAGGCAAGGAACTTTTATTTTCATTATCTAAATGGACTCTATCTGATTATCCTGGGTTATTAAGGTAAAAATGCAATTGTTTCATGCTTTAAATGTCAATATCAATCGCAAGTAAAATCCTAATTCCCCTTGGAATTGTGACCAACCATATGAACTGTTTCTGGAGGCGGCAGGGGAGATAATTTTAACTCTCTCTCATCCTCAGTCAATATATGGTTCTACCAGGAAAGTATAACACCATATTGGCCTGAGAAACGGTCCATTATTGGTAAATATCAATCATAAACAGCAATATGATGCCTCCAATAACTAAAGCAGCGCCTCATGTATTTTACAAATAAATATATAGCTGGTTTCTGGTCTTAAACCGTGTAACAAAAAGTCTTTTTGAAACCTATTAATACCGATGAAGAAGTATTCGCTATTACGAGCAACAGGAGCTTTCTTCTTTCGTCGCAGTAATACACTCAATGATCGCGTCGTTTTGTAATATCAGAATTTATTAATCTTTTTCGTACCGACGATAGGGGACTCATGGGGACCATCAGTTGACCTTAACCAGGTGATGGATTTGGCTGGATGAAATTATACACAACTTGTAGACGGCTGGCGTATCGAGGTGTCTGTAAGCTGACACTATGTGACATAGCTAGTCTCTGACGTCAGATACTTCGTATTGACATAATTTATGAGAGACTCTGATGTATTCTATCGCACGTGAGGTTCCATTGATCTTGTGTTGTTTATGTCTTTGTAAAATATCTCTTTTTTTTTTGCAAAAAATGTTAATAACAATGATATGCAACACTAAGACATCGCCTCATATTTTTTTTTTTTTTTTTTTTAAATTAATATATAGCTGGCTTCTTGTCTTAAACCAAGCTTAAGTTCTTTTCGAAACCAGTAATCGCCTATGAAGAAGTTGTCGCCAAATACGATCAGCAGGTGCTTTGTCTTTCCAGTAGCGGCTATTTCCAATTTGACAGCAATATACCTTTGAATCGCCTCGTTTGATAATATTAGAGTTTATTTGTCGTTTTAACCCCGGCGACAGCAGACGCTAGGGGGCAATCAGAAGACCTAAACCAGATGATGGATTTGGCTGGATAAAGAGTTATACACAGTCTGTAGACGGTTGGAGCATCGCGATATCTTTATACGCTGACACCATCTGCCAGATAGTCCCTTGTCTCATGTCAGATACTTTGTAATGATAAAAAACATGATAGAGACGTATTCGAACGCACCTTATTGGAAGCAGCTATTTTGTTCCACGGATCTTGTGTTGTTGACGTCATTGTTTGAAATCTAAATGCTACGATAAGTGTGAATAAACGTTCTGTTTTGCAACGAAATACTGTCGATTTATTGATGTCCGCGTGCTCATTCAGCGAATAATTTAACATCATAAACGTACAAATGTAGTATTATCCATGTGAGTAAAGCTAATACTATAATTTCACTCCCATTACATTTCAGTCAATGTTGTCAGAGATACTTTTGCATGTATCATTTGCGGTTAGCATATCATCCTTAAAGAACTACAATGCGTTTTATTTTATTTATTTATTTATTTTTTTGTATTTGTTTTGTTGTTGTTTTTTCCAATACCGTCTCTATTTTTATCTTAAGCTATTTCTCACAAATAACTGTGTTTAATGACAACTAATCAACACACTTAAGATGTGTTTGGGAAATTGGAACTCATTTTAGGCTCTCCGTATCGTCATAAAACATGACAAGATTAAATCATATTGTTATGGTAATTAAGGACAAATCGTCAAATAAAAACGAGTAAATTTAGGTCATCATTCACTATCCATAAATCTGAATGCTCACATGCACGTAAAGTTCTCTTGAAAACTAATATTGAAAATTACGACATTTATTGAAAGTATGGGTCATTTGTTCATCCCCGCTGATATTTTACAATGCGTTTGACAAACATTCACAATCGTTTCAATGAAGCATACGTTTTTGAAGTTAAGTCATGGTCGACTCCCATGACTATTGTAGGTCCTTCACTGATGGGTTGTAGAAGGACGTATTCCTTCACTGATGGGTTGTAGAAGGACGTATTCCTTCACTGATGGACTGTAGAAGGACGAATTCTTTCACTGATGGGTTGTAGACGGACGAATTCCTTCACTGATGGGTTGTAGAAGGACGAATTCCTTCACTGATGAGTTGTAGAAGGACGTATTCCTTCACTGATGGGTTGTAGACGGACGAATTCCTTCACTGATGGGTTGTAGAAGGACGTATTCCTTCACTGATGGGTTGTAGAAGGACGAATTCTTTCACTGATGGGTTGTAGAAGGACGTATTCCTTCACTGATGGACTGTAGAAGGACGAATTCTTTCACTGATGGGTTGTAGACGGACGAATTCCTTCACTGATGGGTCGTAGACGGACCCAATTCCTTCACTGATGAGTTGTAGAAGGACGTATTCCTTTATTGATGGGTTGTAGACGGACGTATTTCTTTATTGATGGTTGCAGACGGACGAATTCCTTTATTGATGGGTTGTAGACGGACGAATTCCTTTATTGATGGGTTGTAGACGGACAAAGTCCTTTATTGATGGGTTGTAGACGGACGAATTCCTTCTCTGATGGGCCGTAGACGGACGAATTCCTTCTCTGATGGGTCGTAGACGGGCGAATTCCTTCTCTGATGGGTCGTAGACGGACGAACTCCTTCTCTGATGGGTCGTAGACGGACGAATTCCTTCTCTGATGGGTTGTAGACGGACGAATTACTTCACTGATGGGTCGTAGACGGACGAATTCCTTCACTGTGGGTTGTAGAAGGACGAATAAATTCACTTATGGGTTTCAATAAGACGAATGCCTTCAATGATGGATTGTAGACGGACGTATTTCTTTATTGATGGGTTGTAGACGGACGAATTCCTTCACTGATGGGTTGTAGACGGACGAATTCCTTCTCTGATGGGTCGTAGACGGACGAATTCCTTCTCTGATGGGTCATAGACGGACGAATTCCTTCACTGATGGGTTGTAGAAGGACGAATTCCTTCACTGATGGGTTCTAGAAAGACGACTCAGCCTTATGGTGTAGTTAGGTTTATTTCGGCTACTGTATCTTACTTATTATTTTGTTGTGAACGGTGATGATATCCTGTATGCCTTGTAAACAATAATTTGATAAATATACATTTTGTGCACCATAACTACTGTATGCAGTATTTTATTTTGAATCATTTCCTGTTAGGTCAATATATATATATATATATGTCACCATGTCACCTGACATTGAGGTGATAATCTAAACTATTAATTTATACTGACAACGGAATATTTGTTAAATGGTACTGGGTGGAGATATTAACGGAATAAGCATAACTCCCATTAATTTTGGAAGCTTACGAGAAGTAAGCACCCGTAATAGATCGGCTATAGAAAGCCTCTCACGACATTAGATATTCATTCATAAACATGTGTATTGTTCAGCGTGACACCATGCAGGGTACCCGAATCTAGATTAATATCTATGATATAAACTGCCTAGGTGACAAATGGTTGGTGTGAGAAAATATACTGATCCATAGCTGAATTTATTTGGTCATGCACGTCATGTTTTATCTGGAACATTAAGCCACGTCGCTTTATCTATAGGTGTTGTTATTGAGATCACGTACTAAAGTCTCTGATACTGATTGGACAACCACATTGTGGTGAAACACTCTCATCTGTCAACAGAATCATGACAACCATTTTCTAAATGACAATTGTCTCATATCATGCGTTCCTTCAACATAGAGAAAATAATGATTTAAAAAATAAATACATAAAAAATAGATGCTGCATCAGTAATTCGATTCTATCTCTCATTCTATCTGGTATTAACTGGTATTATATATTGTAACTGTGGTCAGAGCGGCACAGCCATACATTGATAACACAATAAAGCATTCTGTACAGTATATACATATTTATTTACAGTATTTATAAGACTATTATATAGACAAAATACATACACCCTCACACTCATACCTATAGAAAACGCATACGCTTACTTTACACTAAATACATGACAATAACTGGCCCGTATACGACTAATACATGACTGATATACAAATAGCTTGCTTATACGGCTTATTGATACTATAGTTACCATTATAACATATAGATAAAACAATAACTAGTTATAGAAATTTAAACATACACGTAAACAACTCAGTCACGCACGAGTGGACCGCATCAACTATAAATGCTTGACCGGTCTCCTACAGGTAAATACTATAATCCAATCGGATAAATACATGGGCAATATAAACCAAAAAGGGGCAAACACTTACTGCACAGTCAGCTTTCTGTGCTTTCACTCATATGAGACAAATATAACAATGTCTCCAATACCTCGAACGATCCTCCGTCCAGAGCGTGCCTTACCGATCGTCCATCATCTGGTATCTCTCGCGCCTTATCGAAAACACTTACCTGACAGAGAGGTCCGACTTATAGGTAGCGCACCACTAAATACAAACCTTACATACATACCACATAGAAACACCACAGAAATACTTACCATATTTACCAATCGAGTATTGCGAGCGTGACACATAAAATGTTCTAATGTCCGTCATGGAAGAAAACTGGTATTGAATTTAACGCTCTTATATTCGTCATGGAAGAAAACTGGTATTGAATCTAACGTTCTTATATTCGTCATGGAAGAAAAACTGGTATTGAATCTAACGTTTTTATATTCGTCATGGAAGAAAACTGGTATTGAATCTAACGTTCTTATATTCGTCATGGAAGAAAACTTGTATTGAAACTACATTGTAACGTTCTTATATTCGTCATGGAAGAAAACTGGTATTGAATCTAACGTTCTTATATTCGTCATGGAAGAAAAACTGGTATTGAATCTAATGTTCTTATATTCGTCATGGAAGAAAAACTGGTATTGAATCTAACGTTCTTATATTCGTCATGGAAGAAAAACTGGTATTGAATCTAACGTTCTTATATTCGTCATGGAAGAAAACTGGTATTGAATCTGACGTTCTTATATTCGTCATAGAAGAAAACTGGTATTGAATCTAACGTTCTTATATTCGTCATGGAAGAAAACTGGTATTAGATATAACGTAAAGACGCGCCCGCATAATCAAGAATGTGCCACTGTCGTGTAGCCAGACATATCCGTCCCTTCACTATAATAAATCCAGCGCATTCATGATTAACAATCTCTCCAAACACCGTGATGGACATGTATTTTTCCGAAAAATTCAGTCAAATCTAGCTGACCTTGCAGTTCAGAAAATATTCAAGGATATGTAAAAATCGTAAAATATATGCACTGTTTTAAAGATAGTTTGCGTGTTTTACAACAATAAACTATCAATTATAAAAAAAAAATGAAGATGTTTCCGTATCTGAAAAGCAAATATATTTCTATTTTTCCTGCAAAGTTCAATTGTTCTCCGTTTGTCTTCTTACATTTACTTTTAACTTAAAGAACAAAAACTACGTATGTACGTGGGTTTTCCATTAATCTGACATGACGGATGCTATTTCCTCATGTAAGCTATCTCTTACCAGCACGGAAGGTCTTTCCGTCCGTTCTTCCAATGGGTTTACTTGGACTAACTAGTGTGAGAGGTCTGATGTCCTGGTTTATTTGGACTAACTAGTGTGAGAGGTCTGATGTCCTGGTTTACTTGGACTAACTAGTGTGAGAGGTCTGATGTCCTGGTTTACTTGGACTAACTAGTGTGAGAGGTCTGATGTCCTGGTTTACTTGGACTAACTAGTGTGAGAGGTCTGATGTCCTGGTTTACTTGGACTAACTAGTGTGAGAGGTCTGGTGTCCTGGTTTACTTGGACTAACTAGTGTGAGAGGTTTGATGTCCTGGTTTTCTTGGACTAACTAGTGTGAGATGTCTGATGTCCTGGTTTTCTTGGACTAACTAGTGTGAGAGGTCTGATGTCCTGGTTTACCTGGACTAACTAGTGTGAGAGGTCTGATGTCCTGGTTTACCTGGACTAACTAGTGTGAGAGGTCTGATGTCCTGGTTTACTTGGACTAACTAGTGTGAGAGGTCTAATGTCCTGGTTTATTTCGACTAACTAGTGTGAGAGGTCTAATGTCCTGGTTTATTTGGACTAACTAGTGTGAGAGGTCTGATGTCCTGGTTTATTTGGACTAACTAGTGTGAGAGGTCTGACGTCCTGGTTTTACTTGGACTAACTAGTGTGAGAGGTCTGATGTCCTGGTTTTCTTGGACTAACTAGTGTGAGAGGTCTGATGTCCTGGTTTACTTGGACTAACTAGTGTGAGAGGTCTGATGTCCTGGTTTACTTGGACTAACTAGTGTGAGAGGTCTGATGTCCTGGTTTACTTGGACTACCTAGTGTGAGAGGTCTGATGTCCTGGTTTTACTTGGACTAACTAGTGTGAGAGGTCTGATGTCCTGGTTTACTTGGACTAACTAGTGTGAGAGATCTGATGTCCTGGTTTACTTGGACTAACTAGTGTGAGAGGTCTGATGTCCTGGTTTACTTGGACTAACTAGTGTGAGAGGTCTGATGTCCTGGTTTACTTGGACTAACTAGTGTGAGAGGTCTGATGTCCTGGTTTACTTGGACTAACTAGTGTGAGAGATCTGATGTCCTGGTTTACTTGGACTACCTAGTGTGAGAGATCTGATGTCCTGGTTTATTTGGACTAACTAGTGTGAGAGATCTGATGTCCTGGTTTATTTGGACTAACTAGTGTGAGAGGTCTGATGTCCTGGTTTACTTGGACTAACTAGTGTGAGAGGTCTGATGTCCTGGTTTACTTGGACTAGCTAGTGTGAGAGGTCTGATGTCCTGGTTTACTTGGACTAACTAGTGTGAGAGGTCGGATGCCCTAGTTTACTTGGACTAACTAGTGTGAGAGGTCTGATGTTCTGGTTTACTTGGACTAACTAGTGTGAGAGGTCTGATGTCCTGGTTTACTTGGACTAACTAGTGTGAGAGGTCTGATGTCCTGGTTTACTTGGACTAACTAGTGTGAGAGGTCTGATGTCCTGGTTTATTTGGACTAACTAGTGTGAGAGATCTGATGTTCTGGTTTACTTGGACTAACTAGTGTGAGAGGTCTGATGTCCTGGTTTACTTGGACTAACTAGTGTGAGAGATGTGATGCCCTGGTTTACTTGGACTAACTAGTGTGAGAGGTCTGATGTCCTGGTTTACTTGGACTAACTAATGTGAGAGGTCTGATGTCCTGGTTTAGTTGGACTAACTAGTGTGAGAGGTCTGGTGTCCTGATTTACTTGGACTAACTAGTGTGAGAAGTCTGATGTCCTGGTTTATTTGGACTAACTAGTGTGAGAGGTCTGACGTCCTAGTTTACTTGGACTAACTAGTGTGAGAGGTCTGATGTCCTGGTTTATTTTGACTAACCAGTGTGAGATATCTGATGCCCTGGTTTACTTGGACTAACTAGTGTGAGAGGTCTGATGTCCTGGTTTACTTGGACTAACTAGTGTGAGAGGTCTGATGTCCTGGTTCACTTGGACTAACTAGTGTGAGAGGTCTGATGTCCTGGTTCACTTGGACTAACTAGTGTGAGAGGTCTGATGTCCTGGTTCACTTGGACTAACTAGTGTGAGAGGTCTGGGGCCTGGTTTATTTGGACTAACTAGTGTGAGAGGTCTAATGTCCTGGTTTATTTGGACTAACTAGTGTGAGAGGTCTGATGTCCTGGTTCACTTGGACTAACTAGTGTGAGAGGTCTGGGGCCTGGTTTATTTGAACTAACTAGTGTGAGAGATCTGATGTCCTGGTTTACTTGGACTAACTAGTGTGAGAGGTCTGATGTCCTGGTTTACTTGGACTAACTAGTGTGAGAGGTCTGATGTCCTGGTTTACTTGGACTAACTAGTGTGAGAGGTCTGATGTCCTAGTTTACTTGGACTAACTAGTGTGAGAGGTCTGATGTCCTGGTTCACTTGGACTAACTAGTGTGAGAGGTCTGGGGCCTGGTTTATTTGGACTAACTAGTGTGAGAGGTCTGATGCCCTGGTTTATTTGGACTAACTAGTGTGAGAGGTCTAATGTCCTGGTTTATTTGGACTAACTAGTGTCAGAGGTCTGATGTCCTGGTTTACTTGGACTAACTAGTGTCAGAGGTCTGACGTATCTAGTGTGAGAGGTCTGATGTCCTGGTTTATTTGGACTAACTAGTGTGAGAGGTCTGATGCCCTGGTTTATTTGGACTAACTAGTGTGAGAGGTCTAATGTCCTGGTTTATTTGGACTAACTAGTGTGAGAGGTCTGATGTCCTGGTTTATTTGGACTAACTAGTGTGAGAGGTCTGATGTCCTGGTTTACTTGGACTAACTAGTGTGAGAGGATTGTGACACAGATCTGATGCCCTTGTTTACTTGGACTACTTAGCCTGCGACGAATATGACATAGATCGGATTTAATATTAAAAAAAACTCTGATCAAGGTTCGCACGTAACAGGATAATACAAAGACATACAAGATATGTACACATTCCAATATTAATTAAATAACATTGCATCATACAGCTGTCACTCGTTAGTGATGATAAGGGTCTGGAATGTTTATACCTTTGTGGCGACGAAGGACACTCAAATTTAGTTGGAAAGCGTGTTAAAATCTGATGGAGAGGTACAATTTCCCTACATAACTTTATATGTTTCGTAATCTTTAATAATTCAAAACAATATCAAGTACGTGTGTTCTGTACGTGTTATGTAGCTTCTAAAACGCTGTATGGTAGGACTTCCCATACAAACATTCAAAGAAAGATTTCGAAGTTTAGTTTTTGTCGCCACCTATGATCAACACTTTATGCTTTTATCAAACTGTCGCACAGAGGGACGAAACATGCATGATGTCCCTAGGATCATTGACGAGCCCTAGAAGGGCGAAACACCTTTATGATGTCTTTAGAATAACTGACGAGTCCTAGAAGGATGAAACACATGTATGATGTTCCTAACATCATTGACGAGAACTAGAACGACGAGACAGCTGTATGGTGCCTCTTACATTTCTGACGAGTCCTAGAAGGTCGAAACACATGTATGTTGTCCATAGCATCATTGGCGAGCCCTAGAAGGACGAAAACCTGTATGATATCGCTAATATCTCTGGTGGGTCCTAGAACGACGAAACACCCGTATGGTGCAGTTTAATTCACTTAGGCTCCACTGTATCTAACTCTTAATTTGCTTGGTAATGTGCACGTATCAGGTGTGCCTTTTGTATAATCCTTCTGGTGGACTGATCAATGCCAAAATCTGGATAGTAGGCTGCAAGAGATCAATATCTCAATCAATTTCATTATTTTCAATACTTGTTTTCAAAAGTTCTCTATGAAACGTGTATATTCAGAACCGCGCCAATATTCAAATGAATTAAAATGTGACAGACAGGTCACAATAACTCTCGAGGACTCTGTGGAAAACCATCATCAATCCTTGATTACAAAAATCACAGTAAAAACCATTTTAGACATTTTTCAAATTCATGTATTCACCCTGAGAGTCTTTTCCCATGGTCATTTACAAAAATGTTTAATCTACCGTGAATATCGTAAATAATATGCCTTTATACCCTATAATGCAATCCCACGAAACATTTTAGGTTAAGGATTGGTTTTGAGGGAAGTTGATAGAAGTCGGAGAATGTTATGATTATGATCAAATCCCGTCGGGCCGCTTTGATGAGTAATACAATTGAGGATGCCTTGTAAAACTTAATTTTGCTATAAAATGGATTCATCAGAGTATTTTGATTAAAACCTCTGGGCTTTCCGTATAGATTTTAGATTAAATTTCATTTAAAGGAAAGGATTAACAATGTTTTCAAAATTAAACGGAGATTAAACTGCAAAACGATGTGGGCAAATCGGAACGATGGCGCTGAGGTCATATCATGTGAGAATTGTTTTCCGATTGAAATTGAAAATACTAATTACCAATCGTTAATCGAAAACTTGTTCGGTTGTCATAAACACATAGTGTCATTTGGTGAAACATACCACATTAGACTGTTTGATAAAACTGATCAGAATGTTTTGGATTGCAGATTCACGACATAATGCAATTGAGTACACCAGTATCTTGTTTTAGGGACATATTGTGTAGGCACATGTAGTCACATCATTCGTGAAAATATCAGTGAGCAATGTATGAATTACTCTAGGTCAAATACGTGACAAGGGTAAAATGTGTAATTCTTCAGGGAAAATAGCTCTGTTTACAGTATTTTTAGTCCAATGTGAATATTGTCATTAAAAATTGTGTAGTATGTACTTGCATGGCAATAGTTGTGTATGGAGTAGTCATTGCCAAGTCTGCAGTACCCTCTAGAAATGTTATTTGTACTATTTTGCTTCTGTGTACTTTGATCTGTAGAACCTACAATTATAAACGTTTTCAGGGATGGAAATAACATATGATACCATCAGGCTTTAGAAACGCATTATGATATTTTGTTTCATTCGCAAAAATATTCGATTGCAAATCAACAAACAAAATCATGTATAAATGTTTTATGATGGAGTGTTTATCAATCTAACTTTCTTTCGGAGAACACATTTTAGTCAACATTTTAGATAGATCAATATCGTGTTTTTTCTTTGAGCTTTGAATAGTATGCAGGATATAAATGACTTTGTCCCATGTGAAATTAGGTTACGAATACATTTTGCTCCTACAGCAATTGTATAAAAAGAGAATGATATTATATCAAGTCTAACAGTTATAATCCCTTTTACATTTTAAATGAATCATGTTTCCCGTATCAATCTAAATAGTATCTGGGGATATATAACTGAAAAGAGATTTCAAAATCTTATTCCACCTCTGGGACCGAAAACAGGCCTGTGTAACGTAAAATTGGACTCAATTAATCCTGTGTCTTGACCCACTATATTTTGGTTTGGTAATGTTTACTTGCGGTAGAGATGGAATGTTTTAAACATTTGTTTCTGAATGTCATGTGAAAACGATATATTATCATGTTTCTTTTCTTATCTATATAAATGAGAAACGACATTTTTATTCCCTGAATTATAAGAGAAGAAAGGAAAATGTATCGAACATCCCATTTCCTGATTTATCTTAACAATTTTGGCCGTTGTTAATGTATATCAGTGGGTGTGTTTCCTATCTCTGAACCTTGATTCTCTATCAACGTAATGACTGGTGTCTGGAACCATATACGAGAGTTAAACTATTAATGTGCTGTAGAACGCTTGAGACAGATGTAACAATAGGTTATCCGGAGAAATGTGTGTCTAGCATTATTTCTGTTGCTATGTAACATTTATAACCCATTGATTACTGCTTATTGTAATAGAATCATACCTAAACATATATATTGGGAAACAAATTAAATCGTAGCTCCTACAGAGGTATTATACCATTTTATATTATGCTAATGCTTAATGTTTTCTCTAAAAGCCTTTTGGCGTTGATACCTACATGTGTAAGTAGTTTTTTAGTTTGTTTGTAGTTTATTTTTGTTTAGTTTGTTATTTATTTTATTTATTTTAATTTTTTTTTTCACATTTTTGCGATTTTCTTCTAACGAACTAAAATTCGAAATTGTTACAGTTTTATTTTTGCGTTGATTTTTTTAAATATTATTATTATTATCATTTAATTCTAGATATTCATCAACTGTCGTAGATTTATATTTAGTTTGATGTTGATGTTGAGTGTTCCACCAAGATTGTTCATTACTCACTTGTTATTCATTGTAAACCTCTACGAGCCAGTCCATGTATAGTTTATAGCTATATATTATAGTTAGTATAATCCTCTATGAGCCAATTTATGTATAGTTTAATTTATATATTTATGTATGGCTTATAACTATATAGTATAAGTACTGTAATCCTACCATCTAGCTGAGTGACACTAGGGAATATCTTTCAATTCTCATATGGGGTATTTTAAAGTAATAATGATACTTCAGCTTAATTCCCCTACTCAAATTTCCCTTGGAAAAATTATTATGGCTATATTATATATTATTATAAATTTAAATATCATATATATGTTTAATACGTGAAGAGACCAAGGCTGTTTTCAACTACACCAGTATCTTCCATGTTTGTGCTTTTTGTTTGTCTATGTTCCTGTAATAGTTTTGTTTACATTTATGTGCCACACACGTGTGAGAGAAAGATGTAGGCATGTGTTTATGTTTGTATATTAATGGTCAAGATGGATATAAGTATGTTATGTTATGTTACATTTATGTTATAAATATGTTATGCTTATGTTACGTCTTATGTGATATATTCCATGTTATGTTACATGTTATGTTTATTTGTTATGTAGTTGTGTTGTGTTATGTTGTGTTATCTATGTTATGTTATCTATGTTATGTTATCTATGTTATGTATGTTATCTATGTTATCTATGTTATCTATGTTATGTATGTTATCTATGTTATGTATGTTATCTATGTTATGTATGCTATCTATGTTATGTTATCTATGTTATCTATGTTATCTATGTTATGTATGTTATCTATGTTATGTTATGTTATCTATGTTATGTATGTTATCTATGTTATCTATGTTATCTATGTTATCTATGTTATGTTATCTATGTTATGTTATCTATGTTATGTTATCTATGTTATGTTATGTATGTTATCTATGTTATGTTATCTATGTTATGTTATCTATGTTATGTTATCTATGTTATGTTATCTATGTTATGTTATCTATGTTATGTTATGTTATCTATGTTATGTTATCTATGTTATGTATGTTATCTATGTTATGTATGTTATCTATGTTATGTATGTTATCTATGTTATGTTATGTTATCTATGTTATGTTATCTATGTTATGTATGTTATGTATGTTATCTATGTTATCTATGTTATCTATGTTATGTTATCTATGTTATGTTATCTATGTTATGTTATGTATGTTATCTATGTTATGTTATCTATGTTATGTATGTTATCTATGTTATGTTATCTATGTTATGTTATCTATGTTATGTTATCTATGTTATGTTATGTTATCTATGTTATCTATGTTATGTTATGTATGTATGTATGTATGTATGTATGTATGTATGTATGTATGTATGTATGTATGTATGTATGTATGTATGTATGTATGTATGTATGTATGTATGTATGTATGTATGTATGTATGTATGTATGTATGTATGTATGTATGTACGTATTGTATGTATGTATGTATGTATGTATGTAAGTGTATGATGATGTGTGTGGGTGTGTATATATGAAGTGAAAATTATTTATGAACTGTTTTGTTATTGACAAAAATAAAACGTGTATCATATTTATTATTGTTATTTTCTAGTGTAACTGGCTAATTTATTTTGACAGAATGTTTAGAGTTTGGGTGCGTGGTATTTGTGTGTGGAGTGCGGTGAGTGAGAGCCCCCCTGTGTGGGGACATGCTTTATATTGAGGCCCCAACCTTGGCAGCCCTCCAATGTTTTACATGTCTGGGGGAATAAAATGTTTTTGTACCTAAAAAAAAAAAAAAATTGTTCATTACAACATGGTGCGGAACCTTCCTTCATTTATACAGTAAAAGTAAATAAGAATCATTAGAGGGGATAGGGAGGGGTCGACAGTTGAGAGGATTTTTCTTTTCTATTTTGATTGGGTTGCACCGTAGTGGCCGGTATTTTGCGTTTCAAATCAAATGAAAAAAGTCTTTCATATGCGAGTGAATACATCCGGGCAGTCGTATGATATACATTATATGGTAGCAATAGTAACAGTAGCCATACACAAAATCATTTATCAAACTTTCGTGTACCGGAAATATTCTTGTATGAGTATTTGATATTCGAGATGGCCAGTTTCTTCATTTAATCCGGGAAAAGAAACCGTTATTTAAAATGAGAAAAATATCCGTGAAACAGTTCCTTATTCGATTATTTTTTTCACTTAAATAGCTAGTAACTGGGTTATCGCCTACATGACTCCGCCTATTACTAAGTTTCGTCGCACTGAAATATCCAACTCGCCTGTAGAACTTAGCCTATGATAGACCAAATGAAGGTAATATTATTTGTATTAGCTTACTTACTCGTTCTTGAATTCTATTAAATGGTCTTGTGGTGTATGATTAGCGTCATTTTGGACTTCTGGTTGGTCACCAAACCCAACCTAAATAACTTTTTTTTATTATCGTGGAACACCGTTGTTAATAAGTCAACCATTAGAATAACAATACGTTAATTGGCGAATATATATAGAAAGGATTATCGCAACAATAAAGCTTATTTCTCATTGATTATTTGGTTTTACAATAGTTAATTGGAATTTATAGAAGAAATGTAACCCGTGGAGGCCAACAGAGCACCGAATAACAGCGTTGTTTTTCTAGCAATTAACCTTTATAATGTACATGTAGAATTGACGAAATTTATAGATCAAAGGTGATACCAAACATTCTTACAGATGTGTGTTGGTATACATACATGTATAATATACTTCTAATTATAACAATATACTAACTAATATAGTCATTTCATGTAAACGAATAGGGATAGCAATAATATGGACCAATGTAGTCTTTATTTCTCAGCAAATTGACAGCTTTGTCTACACATCCGGTCAAATGTGTCTCATGGAATTCATCTGGTATAAACAGATGAAATACCCACCTTATAGGGTTAGGGACTCTCATCTCATGAAGCTGGAGATTATCTACCCTCAAGGTAGGGAAACATCCTATCATTCCACATGGAACCCCACATGGTCAGTCTTATAGATATATCCTAACAACGATGATATACACTCTAGGTGTTTTGTGTAAACATCTGGGGCAGCAGTTGTGATGATCAAAGCATAACATAGTAGACACAGGCGTGATTACATTATTGTAATCGAGGTACGTTTAAATGTGAACTGAGTAACAGATATATCGCATGCCTTATAAAACTTTACCATAATTTGCTTCATCCGTCGTCACCACCGTAGGTCTCAATTTGAAAATGTGACCTAGATTTGTATGGCGGGTGTCGTCGTGACCTAGATTTGTACGGCGTGTGTCGTCGTGAACTAGATTTGTATGGCGGGTATCGTCGTGACCTAGATTTGTATGGCGGGTGTCGTCATGACCTAGATTTGTATGGCGGGTGTCGTCGTGACCTAGATTTGCATGGCGGGTGTTGTTGAAGAAGCAAAAGACGTTTATCCTTCCGAAAACATATTTCCTTATTCTCCTTTTTGGACATATACAAATGCATATGCATATTAATAGTGTTTTTGTCCTGGTTTTATCGACGTTTAATTGGAATTTTGATTTCACTTTAATGTCAGTGTTTTTCTACGACTCATCAATGTGCTATGTAGAGGAAGGAAACAAAATTAAAACCTGACTCCATTAGTAAATCAATTTGATAAACAAATAATTTCAAAGGTATATATCGAATATGTGTGTTATTCTGAACTGGTGCTCTTTTATATGATGTGGCATTAATGATAACGGTAAACATTATGGAATAACAAATCCACCAGCAGCTTACCACCTACCGCTCTAAAAAGATTCTTAAAAAAGAAACATCAGACAGTTTTTATGTTGAAACCACTAGAGTAACATATTAGTAATGGTCGCCGTAATGTTATACTATCTAATGACTAGGGCGTTAGGGCACAACTTCTAATCACGAGGACAGTAGCAGTAGAATCTCACATTTCTATCAGTGGCTCACTGATTCAGTGTTGGACTGGCAATAATTACTGGACAGGTACGAAAAGGTCGATGAGTTGTAAAACTTCCAAGCATGACATAGCAAACTGCGTTTTGTGTTGATCAGACACAGGCGTGATATCTAACGATTAATTAGTAGTATTAAGTTTGTGTATCGTAAATTAGTGGATTATCTATAGGTTACCTGATACTTCCAGTAAAACACTCTCTCACTTCCATATCGTCTTTCTTTAGAACTTAATACTTCTGAATAGCCTCCTCCTTACGTCAACAATATGATGGAGGTCGTAATATTATCCCTTCCTGCGCTCTCAATCTACAGAAACGTGTTGTTACCAAACTGTGATTGTTTTGTATTATTACATACCGCGTGAATTCGGTTACCGTATGTGCCTATGCTGGTAGGGCATAAGAATTTTACCTTCTATCTCCATTTCGTGATTTCTAAGAGACGGTTGAACTTTGGAGTATTTATACATATACGGTTTATTTCTAATGTCCTAGTTTCTTTGAATATTATGTAAAACATTTATGTATATAAATATGAGTCCGCCCATTCCCGTATTCACCAAAGCCACATATACTCGGGATTAATGAGAGTTCATCGTCTTCATTCCTTACTTCCTTAGCGGATCAGTTTTCATGGCAAATGACTGATATAGATAGCATCTTAGTTCTCCAAAAACACATGCCTATATAACACGTAGTAAACGAATTAAATAGAGGTTGCACAACGAGTGGTTGTTGTATATGGTATTTCTGTCACTCGAGTTAGATATTTTTCAAAAGTTAAAAAACACCAGCTTTACCGAGTGTTTTTTGTAGCTTTCGCAAATTTACTAACGAGAGTGAAAGAAATACCATATACAGCAATCACGAGTTTGTGTGACCTGTTCTACCACAACAGAAAAGCTATTCCGAAGAAGAATTCTTTTCAAAATACCATGTGTAGTGTAAGGCTATGACCTTAATTGAAATAAATATATAAAAATATGCAAAATTTACAATGTCGGAAATGTATGGAAATATTACAATTTATTAGAAATCATAACAATGATAAGCAAGTTTATTCTTTTCAAAGCAATAAATTGATAGAAGTCTATATATATGTTCAAGGAAAATAACAAAAACAATTGCGAACTACTTCTTGTGCGTTATCATTTCCGGGACATCGTTAAGCGGCCTTCGGGTGTTAGCGTATCAAATTATATTGACCAACGTGATTAAAAAATAGTCCCCGGCAAAGGTCACCGTGCCAACCAATCAAAGGGAGTTTAGAGTTTATCCCACGTGTGGTATAAACTGAATGTTACTCAATAGTTGTAATGATTTTTTCATGACTTGGGAGTTGAATAACACTAATCTATTGTGGTAAGGGACAGCGGTGGCCGAGTGGTTAAGATGTCCCGACACTTAATCACTAGTCCTCCACCTCTTGGTTGCGAGTTCGAAACCCACGTGGGGCAGTTGCCTGGTATTGACCGTAAGTCGGTGGTTTTTCACCTGGTACTCCGGCTTTCCTCCATCTTCAAAGCCAGACACGTCCTTAAATGGCTGTTAATAGGACGTTAAACAAAGTAAACCAAAACCTATTGTGGAAGAATCTTGTTTCCTGATGAGTAACAAAACTAGTGTATCAAATGATACCGATTGGTCATTCTCGCAGAACAAATCAAAATCAAGCAAGTATTGTATCTGTCTATTTGAATCAATGTGATATATTTCATACTAACCTCTATCTAAAATAAATTCCTTCTGAATACAATGTGATATATTTCATACTAACCCCTATCTAAAATAAATGCCTTCATCCCATTTTCCTTTACCATTTTAAACATTGCCATCGATGGACATGGTACACGACCTTTGTGAGAAGCTAAAAAAGTAGTGATACATGTCATATTATATAGCGTTCGATTTCAGCGGCTAATGAACATGGATTTCACTCAGATGACATGGAATAACTTCTAACTATAAATTACGACTTCTTTTTTTCTCACATCAAAATAATTTTCAAACTCGGAGCAGCATGTAATGAAACCCTCTAATGATACCATTCCTTCGTCACAGGAAATGACAAGACATTTAAGTAGGAACGGAAATGCCAAAAATAGGCTTTCAATGTGCCTATCACATTTCTGGAACTCGGAGACATCAAGCATTAACGGTAGAAAGTTGAGATGATTTGGTCTGACCTAACATGAGAAAGCAATGCTTGGTATTTGAATAAGATGAATTTTCTGTCAATCACCAAAGGTTATGTACTTTGTTTTGATTTTTCAAATGTGTCACAATCATATTTTTTCACATATGCAAAATACTGTAGTATTTGTATACATGAATACATTGCTACATGCATACAAAATATTGTTACTGATCGGGAAAAAAAAAACGTCATGTAAGATCAAGATATAGCAAACATCTGTTTTATTGTGACATTTTTGGAATATTATTTTTCAACATTTTCAGAAAAATTAGGTTTGTATTTTTTTCCTTTAGCCTTTTCTTTAATAAGTATTACAACTATATATCGAATCGCTTAGGCAGTAAGAGATGTTTGTCTCAGCTGTCTAATACGTATGCATAGTTACACAAAATATATTTTTACTTATCACTCTCCGAAGTATGTATGTACAATAACGGAGTATTGTTCCAAGAAAATCCTATTTATATGCGTAGATGTTGCAAAGGTACTGAACTAGTAACAAAATTGATAACTAGTAATAACAAGACGCGAATGATGACTGAATTTATTCTGTGGATAATTGAAATACTAATATCATAATTAAAAGTATTAATATAATTTCAATACACATTCATACTGTGAATCAGCTTATCAACAACACTCCCATGTTACGTTTTTCAAACATAGTAGACACCAGTATCATTTTTAGTTATTACCGAAACTATCAAATTGAAGGTATTGGATGTGTAATCCTCCCCTAGTTAGCATTATCCCTTTCCGTTTGATTCATTTACATTATTCCATAGTCTCTCTGATCCCATCAATCCTACATGTCCTGCTTTCTGAGGAACCAGTTTAATAGGGGTAAATGCTATCTGATTAAATATAATTAATGTGTTTGATAACGTAGTCATATTATGTAACTACTGACGTTATAAATTACACATAATTAAATGGCAGTACTATCGTAAGACATTCATTTATCAAACCTCTCTTGCCATATACAGCCGGTAGCCATGGTTTTCCGCCAACACCAATTACTAGGAGTGCATTACCATCTACCTCTATCGCGGCATATTATAAAAAGTGATGGATACTACAAATTAATTGCATCAAAAATGCTACATTGTCATCGACGGCAGGTTCATCTGAGAAAATTCTAAATATTTTATGGAAATTCAAAGAAAGCAATCAATCAAAACCTTAAAAGTCTGAATCTCCAGGGAAATTAAACTCCCGCAAAAATGTGATCCGAATGATATGAATAGCAGAACTATAATTACATTTTACGCTTCTTAAAGTGATATCACCCCGATACCGTTTGTAAATTCGCAGATTAAAGAAAGGGTCGTTAGGTTTGATATACGTCTATGAGGATGCTGAAATGAATCACCCATACAATTCAGTCTGTTATGAACAGACCTCATATAACAATGTCTAGTGAACTTTAATACTTTTTATGAACTGTGATATTGTATTCTGAGTAATGATGGTGTCCCCGATCAACTGTAACAGCGTTAAATTAACAATGTTATTGTGCGATGATAATGTTTATTTTTTTCAGTGGTAGTGTTGAGTCAACTGCAATGTTCAAGCGTTCAATGGAAGTCGACATATTGGTGTTCAGTAGATATAAGTGATCAGAGAAACGTTATTAAATAGATTAATTGGAGATATTTTTTGATAAAAATTGAGAGTTCATTTTCCATCTCTGTGTGAAAATAGACTGCTATTTAAAAATGACCTAATGTAACAGCGATAGTATTGGCTATATAATCGGTATTATCTTAAATCAGTATATGCTTATCTCATGATGTATGTATTTTTGGACACATACTTTTTCGCATTTTAAGTGTGGGTTAAAACTTAAATGAAATAAGGCATTCCAAATCAATGATTTATTTTTCTTAAAAATTCTAACTCGATAGTAACCAAATGATTATTTAATGTTTCACAAGCAATAACGTCCAAAATGAAACCAAACTGGTCAGTAAGATACATTTTTAAGAACTCCATTGGGAGTTCCTTCATGTGCAAAATAGATTAAATAATGATTATTTGTCAACGGTCAAATTTTATGACGTCTCATACCTATTCGATAAATTATTTCTGGAATCTTCAATAAGTGGTTCTCTTAAACATTTTCAAAGTCAGCGACGCAATGTCTGAAAACATATCCTCCTTTCTGGTTTAAATGCCACGTAAGACGATTCTACGCTCGTGCTAAGTTCGTGCTATGGTGATATGACCATTGTGGCGGATCATAAAATGCGTGATTACGTTGTTTGTTCTCCATATCAAAAGGTTAAGAGTCTCGCGTGTTCGCCTCAGCTACCACTTCATGACGACAGAATCATCGATTGCCGAACTTGTAGTTTCTATGTCAAACACCAACCAAAAACATCTTGTATATCGTTATAAGTACACCCTGTATAGGTGATAGAATATATACATTTAAAATGAATTATATAGATGTATATTTAAATGAAACTTTCAAAATATTTCCCTCAGCAAAAGTGTATGGACTACATATATCAGGGTTGGGGTACCGTTGGTTCAGCCCCTAGTAACAATTTTCTGCCCTCACAGATGAGGGTATAATCACTCACTCTCAACGTCATAAAGATTTTTTTTTCTATTAGTTTGTATTTTAAATGTGTAGATTGCTGTTTTAATAGTTAGTGTAAGAATATCAATTTGCCAGATGTCTGTCTATGTATCTAGTAATTGAGGATCAGCAATGACTATCCATGGTTATATAGCTTTGTGATAAGGTGGTCAAACTCGAGATAGTCATACTTCCGATTTCGAGATAGTTATTCATATGTTTCCCCTCGTGTTATCGATTTTGAGTTAGAATCATGGTTATGTCATTGTCGGTTTTCCTAATGATGTCCAATGCTGATACATTACATTGATTTGTCTATCTAACTATTGTAGAACTAACTGTCGTACTTATTGTAACACATGCTGCAGCCTCCCTTTCATATTTTCCTTATATGGACAATTGTATCTCAATTGTAATCACAACATAAGAAAATTGACAAGTAATTATTACGCTGTGTTAAGGATGAAGGGTTTGGTTTGTTTGTTTTGTTTTTGTTTAACGTCCTTATGTAACAGCCAGGGTCATTTAAGGACGTGCTAGGTTTTGGAGGTGGAGGAAAGCCGGAGTACCCGGAGAAAAACCACCGGCCTACAGTCAGTACCTGGCAACTGCCCCACGTAGGTTTCGAACTCGCAACCCAGAGGTGGAGGGCTAGTGATAAAGTGTCGGGACACCTCAACCACTCGGCCACCGTGGCCCCATGTTAGGATGAAGGGACAAACCGGAGGAACTGGTATATAGTAAGATGTATAAGGCGATGGTGGAATGATGGTGTGGGGTTGTTAATAATACAGAAAGAGAAAAACATGGTCTTTTAAATGAGAAAGTGTGTCAAAGGTTAACGGACGATAGAGGATACGTGAGATCTACAGAAAAGATGGAGACCGAACGATAGCTGATATATGTTATAATGATGCGTTGTATCAAGGACGGAAACAACACAATATCAGGTGTGAAATGTAGATGGGTCAAAGACCGTAGGATTAAAGAGAATATCGTAACAGATCAGGGGATATGTTGACTATCAGATAAGTTTTAAGTAAGATTTGTGAATTTTTATATCCTTGAAATAACCAAGTTCATATCAGCACATGCACTATACACAATTAACACTGTTTTTGATTTGTTTACTTAAAGGCAAACTAAACAAAACATAACCTTATAAAACGTGACTATTTCATACAAAATTACCTTCGTCTGAAAAGGTCTGTCTATGGGGATGATGATAGGCCAGCCGTCTACCAGCTATAGAACAACATGAAACGCCCATAGGAATCGCGTCTGATACATGGTCATATGATACGGCTGGTTTGTTGCCAATCCATGTCATCTAATATTAGACAAAAAGACAATCGTTTATTCTCTAAACAGACGTATGTATCCACGAGTTCAGCATGACAATGGATTGGTCTGATCATATCATACGTATTACAACTATACGTATTACAACGTATTAAAGTCGCAAATATGCCTAAAGCTGATGTCACATATCTTCTACGAGGACCGTGCGTCGATTAAAACGGATTTTGGCATTTTATTTAGTACCCGTTAATTTTTAGAACAGTGGGGCACTTTTCATAATCGTACGGGCGCCATGGTGCTAAACTGCTTACTCCAAATACTTCCGTCTTTCCCTCTGACATTCAGGCTTTGACTTATATATTTGACAACAATTGTGAAACAAGTTCTATCAATATATAACCCTCATGGCACGGATGGATTGGAGAGAGAGGCTTCATTGTGGGAACCGGAGTATAAGGGAAACCTATGTGGTCCCATTCCTTTCCATGCCAGATCGTGTAATCGAACCTCAGTCACCTAGGTGAAGTAAGAGTCTGTTAACATTGCGCCTTTTAGATGTCAAAAGTTCACCGCGTTGACGTATGGCGTCCTACTGACTGCAGTGCAATCCGACTTAACCTGTATGACTACTGTACTGTGATGTAAGGGACCATTGAACTGATCCTTACGATCACATTGCAAAATTTTTAAAAAGTTCTATTCCGGTCGTCATTGAAAATCCAAGGATAGTTCATGGTTTGAAAATTATATGGACTGTTCAGATATATGACATTTGTATTCCCCACGGAAGAGCGAAAATGACAGTGCTAGAGAGCTTTATTGGAGAGATTATCTTTGTTAAATAACTTCCTTCCTCGATGAAATCTGACACGCAATACATGAAAGATTTAAATACTAGAATGATTTTAATCGGATGCTTACCAATTCAAAAGCAGCAGATGTGTCCTAAGATATGGTAAGAACAAAAACCGGCGCCATTGGTAATTTTATTTGATGAATTGATTTTATTGCTATAAATAGATGTGTCTGGTCACTGGATAAAAACAAAATGGCTAAAAGCTTAATAGGCAGAATACAAGTTTAAATGCCAGAGATCACGAAGAGTCGAGTTTATAAAGATTGCAAATGTTCCATAATCAAGAAATTATGCTCTGTGGGGAATAGGGAAATCGGTTTTAAAATAACTTTCTCTGTATTTTACAATCCTTACTTCAAAGGTTTTGGAAATGGTTCCATTCGTATAGTCATTCCCGGGCGGTCAAACATCTCCAAATTGTCCTTGTCCCTATTATATCTTCATTTGATAGGGATTCTGCGTAAATACACATTCTCTTTTGCATCGCTTTCAGTCAGCAATTTGATAAATAATCTGATTTGAACATGTCCAGGAGATGTTGAACCGGTATGGTAACGCAAATGTGAAGTACATTGTGGCAAATATGTAGATATGTGTCTGCCCCATGTGCCCTTAGGTAGATATATGTCGTAATAAGGCAGAAAAAGCCAAGATATTAGTCCAATTAAAACAAATATCAAATTCCTTATCTTCTTTAAAGATGCTACATCTCCGACAGAGAGTAATCATAAAGTAATCATAGCCGTTTGACAAAATACACTATTGCATATTTTTGATTTGATCCAAAACTTAACATAATTACCAGCCTTCGTTAGTGTGATAGTATATGTTTATCTTTTGAATTAAAAGCGGATGAACATTGCACACCGAAGAAACTGTATATGTATTCCTATATGTTGAATGTAATTTTCGCAGCCGTTATTATTGTATTTCTAATTTGTTGATATTAATTAGATATACCTTTCGTGTCATTTTATACACTTTTTTCAGAAGCAGCGTACATGTATACGCTGTCTGAGATGTAACATATTTAACTATATGTCAGGTTTCAAAATTTGCGTTCTAAACAAGAACAATTTTCAGGCATATAAATCAATAAATCTTTAAATACAACACTTTAAATATGGATCATCAGGCTTTAATAATTTAATATTGGCAAAGTTGGGGATTTTGAAGACGGAAATGCGTATCAATATTGCTCAGTGGAATCGAAATCCATTCAGATGTCTTTGGTAAAATATGCTTTGCCATTGAGACTTCCAGAACAATAATAATTAATGCATTTTGTTATATTATGATATTACAGGTCTACAGTTTTATGTCGTGCGCGTACGAAATCCATTGTTCTTGTTGTTTCAATTTCCAACTGGATTATTTCAAGCATTGAACCCGCAGAATAATTGCCATTCAACTGAAGAAAGTTTGTGGCTGATATTTCGGCTGAAGAAATCAATTCCGTTATCTGGTTTTCAAATGGAGGAAGAAATGGAATTCGTCATTCATATTTTAGTAATATTTCATCATTTAAATGCATAGATGAGATTCCCCGGACATTCAAATAAATCACATGTGTAGTTCATTGTATAAGTCATACGAGAGTAAAATTACCTACATACAAATGTAGATAAATAAAAGGGTATGTTATTTACATCTATCATTTTGACTGATGGTAATACATCTAATTACACTTTGATAACTCTCCTGATAAGCAAGTTCTTGTTAAATATGGGAAAAACCGTCAACGTTTACCATTTCACTAAGATACCTTAGATCATTTCGTCCCTTTGCCCTTTAGCCTGTTACACCATATATTAGTACTATTCATTCCAGACCTTTTGTTCTTTGCGTTTTCTAATTAAAGGCAAAGACGAAAGTACAATAGGCAAGACTTGATAAGGATAAATTCTTCCTAACATCCAGACTCCAAGAATTACAAACTGAAAGATAAAAGTGGTAAAATCTCTTCAAGGAGTACAAACTTAAAGACAAAAGTGGTGAAATATCTTCAAGGAGTACAAACTGGAAGATAAAAGTGGTAAAATATCTTCAAGGAGTACAAACTGGAAGGGGGTCTATATAAATATAAATCCTTTCTAATTGAGTACGACCATACCAAGCATTAACGTGTAATTCTAAATACAGCTATTTGACAAACAAAAAAAACCATTATGAATGTTACCAAAGTGTAATTATCTAACAAACATGACAGTGGACTTGATGTCAACACAAATAATCGTAAACAGTATGCACGCTGTATCTGTACAGAGACCGGTTTGTTGGCAGTATAGCTTCTCGAGGTCTTGGGTCGATTTGTTGTCACTTTCTAAAGACGTGATATCAATCAAATACCACATCACTTGTCCAGAGAATCGAACTTATCAGCGCATCTGAAGTCCACTTATTACGTATTTTTGTTGCGTTGTCGCCAGCTTGAGATGGACGGAATCAACTTGCTTAGCCTATCACGTATCTACCGCCAAGTGATGAAATTATTCAGACGAAAAGTCCGGAAAACAATGTTAAACATATACAACATTACGTGGCCACTTTTTATCAAACCGGTTCTACACGGTACTATAAATGTCACTAGCCCAACGACAAATCTGAAGCAATTACAAATGACACATTATACTTTAAAGAGTTATAAGAATTAAACGTGATTTTTGGGATTTAGTATGATCATGCGCCATCTTCATTGACGACGATATATTTTTCTCAGCTAAACAAAACATTAAACACTTCCTGAAAACGTAAATCAACTATTGGTCATGCATTTTGGCGGCATTTAGGTTCTCAAAAACATCCGGATACAAAAACATTGCACACTTTAATAATTCTCATGTTCCTATTTCTAATTTCAACTTGTTCTGGCTTGTTGAACCTTAACTTTAAACGACGACAACATAAACACTGTGTTTTTCTTTACAAAATAGCCTCAGGCTTTGACTCTGTAGAAATAGCTAGTCACCACATTACTGTCAGCATTTCCTCTTGGCAGTCAATATCTTTTATGTGAGTGGCAAGGCGACTATAAAATTCACGCCAGAAACAATGATTCACTGAGGTAACGTCATTGAATACATTTCAGATCTCAATGTGGACACACCAATGTCAAACGTTTGGGAATACTTGAAGTTAAATCCTTGTTCGGTAGAAATCAGACCTTTCCCACACTGTGTAACGGTATAAAGCCTCGGTGATATCACGGCGGTACTACTGATGGTCCCATTTAAACGAACTACCAAAGGAAGTAAATCAACTGATGAAAAAGTGTTAGAAATCCTATGGATAGTGTGTGTGGTCCTCAATATCTGCTTGTTTGCCTATTTGAAAATCTAACATTGGACTTATGAATATCAAAGTAGGGAGACAATCTAGTCTGAGCAATTCTTTACAAAAAAACGTAGGGGTTGGTGGCCACTTTAGGTATTCAGATGAAAGCCATAAATGTTCTATACTCATATATTACAATTGTTAAACACCTCCAATTTAACCGCTATCGTTAAATGTTATGCAGTGTAGATTTGGACTATTCATGGTTGTGTTTTACATTGAGAGAAATATCAGTGCATTAGAAGACTTTTGTCGATATTTCAACGAATAACTGCCACTACAAAAAGACACAATTATATTAAATGTATTTGCAATACGATGACTACTGCCAAAGCTCTAGTGTTTATTAGTAGATTCATATTACTTTGAAGGCATTTTGTTATCCTACAGCGATAGTACACATCTTCTTATGAACACTACTATTACTGTTTAGACTATAGAGCAGGATATACCTGACCGTATGTTTCGGAATGATGAGAAACACGGAAATCTATCATTTTGAACTAGAAAAAAATCACGACACCGCAATATTCGGTTGTTGAGGGCAGAGCGGTTATGACGTACATCTTCTGTCACATATAAGTGACAATTCTCTCCATTTGTAAAGCCTATTCTCAAAAGACGAAAAGCGTCTTTGGAATCAAAATAAATTTACCTAAGGGGGTGATCATCCATATTAGCCCTGGTGTTTTATGGATCTCCGTCACCATTTCTCATTGCTTTCATCGCCTTTGCTAAACGATCGACGGCCCTATGGAATTCCATATCGTTCACTGTCCGACCTTCTGGAACCATTGTACGAATTCTAACAGTGTATGAAGTATATACAACTTAAAACAGCAAGTGTTATAGAGAAAACAGAGCTAGGATCGACAGTACCCATAATTAACGCATGCTTTCATTTGTAATAAAAATTACACCATTGTTATTGTGGTTATTTTTAACTTAATTGGTTATATACATTATGACCTGTAACGCGACAAAATGTCACGTGACACCCACTAAGCTTGGCCAACTGTTATACTCTTATATTACATAAGAAGTGTGTGCGAATTGCTGAGATGATATAGAAAATAATGCAAAAAGCTCAAAACATAAGATAGATTATCATTATTTATTCAAAGCAAAACTACATCTTGATTGCGGGAAAAAAATTGGAAGGACAATTGGTTTGTATATTCGCAGAAGGTTTAGTTTCAATATATTAACGATCATCGAATTTATCGCCGAAAAAAGTGCTTCAGAATGTAAACAAGACGAAACTTTAAACCCACGACTAGTTCGGACTGAGGAAAACACGAAATATTAGCCCTGTGAAATATAACAACAGTCCTGTATGCAGACAATTGTCAATTGAATAAAATCCGATTCATACCATACTCGGTATATGCTCTTTTCAATATATAGGACTTAATATTCGGGAGTTTCCAGCGCAGCTTGATATGATGAAAAAGCCAAAAGAGGTAGGGATATAAGTGATTTCTCGCTCTGCATTTCCTCCTAGAGATTCACGTATTTGTGGTGAAATTCTTATTGATCGCTTGTGAGCCTTTTTAGCGACGTTTTACTCGGAGTGCTCCTAATCTAGTTATACGTGTATCTGGGATTCACTTTGACAACTAGTGATAACTGCCTGATTAACAAATGGCTTGCATCATTGTGTCCGCCTCTCCCAGGATCTACGACTACAATCGCCCATCCCCCTAGCCCTCATAGTCGGGATCTTAATCCAATCTGTATGCCTTTGATAGCTAGCATGTAGTTCGTTTATAAAAGTTGTTCGATCATCACTGATTGGCCATTACGTACTGGCGCACGCGAATGGTAATTAAGGTAACATATTGGTGCACGTCATACACGACAGTGACATTTCACACGCTTTAGCTCATTAGCAGCCCTCATATAAAAGTTTTCTTTCTTCAGAATCACGTCGTCAACAATCTTGTCTTGGACATGGTTTTCTATGGGGTTATCAGAGACATTTCCGGTGTCCTCTATGTATCCATGTATGTAGCTTATATTCGTTATAGTTACCTATTGCTTGTCTTAACTTTTCGGTTACAAGTGACACTGAGTATTTTGAATATTTCGCGAAGAGGATTTGTGAAAGGCAGCCGTTCACCTATCACGCCTTAATCGCCTGTGAACATTAATCATATTCTTAGATGTCCAATACAGTTCAATGTAACAAAATGGACAAAATGGTCAAAAGAGACGTTTATGCTTTTATAAAGTAAAATCTGGTCAAACAAGCACTCGCACTACCTGCTATAGACACTTGTGACCATAACGGCATGGTTATTTTGTGCAATATGACTGATCCACATGAGCTTTTCCTGAAACATGCTTTTTATGTCTGTTTTGCCGAAATTAACACGTAGCTTAATTAACGAATTAAATGTCTAAATCAAGACCCATGGATAGCCATAACACATATTAACAATTGGTCAAGTTACTTCTGTTTAGTTGCAACAGAATAGTGACTTTTAACCTGGATAAATATCACTTGATTTACTGTTTACATGAACCTTAACCCCGTGTTAGAATAAACTCCAGTTACAAGGCTATCGCTTGTTTGGCCTCAAATGTTGTGAAGATTTATCCTGCTATATGAATCCCTTCACTCTTAGTTCGTATGCAAGAGATGAAAATTGACGTATCATATCTCCTTAACATAGTCAACATTATAGGGACAGGTGCAGGTTCCAGAAAAATCTGAGACCGATCACCAGTAGTCCACTACCTTGTGTCGATTTAACATCAGCATAAATATCAGACCTAACGGAAAGGAACACTTTTTTAACTGATCTAACAAGCTATATTAAATTAATACGGCCTTATACCGGTATGTCCCCTCGGCCTTATATGTCCCCCCGGCCTTACATGTATATGTCCCCTCGGCCTCCTTTAGCCAATAAGTGCAATTCATCGTAACGAAAATCAATGTCTGTAATACATAGTAAAACAGTGTATATCTGATTTGACCTAAATTTACATGGCGGGTGAGGTCGACGATGCAGAAGACGGCTACTCTTTCGGAACTTCTTGTCTTATTTTCCTTGTACTAAAACTATTCCAGTTTGAAGTGAAACGGCTCACATGTTGAATAAACAAATTAAAAAATACCTTTCATTATTTTGTTTTCATTGTCATAATCGTAATTAAGTAGATATTGACGATAGTTTTCATTGTCATAATCGTAATTAGGTAGATATTGACAATGACAATGACAATATTTTATTCTCATAAACATATAAAGTGTAGAGAATTATATACATACAAAATTTGTACAGGACATATGATATAATACATCGATACATTTGTTAAGCAAGAGATTATCTTAAATATTGTTGAGTCGTATACTTATTTCTTTAATTAATTTCACAAGTGATTTCAATTCATCGTCTACTACAAAATTAAAAAGTGTATTAAATTTGAATGTACTTGGTCTTTCATAATAGTATCTAGATATATATTTTTTTCTGTTTAATGCTATTTGATGATCGCTGCAATTAAATAGATAATGGAATTCGTCTCCTATTTCATTCAGGTTACACAGACTACAGATTCTATTTTCTCTTGGGATGTTATTCCATCTTCCGTATTCGATTGGTAATTTAATGTTACAAGTTCGAAATTTACAATAAGAATTAGCTAGCTTAGGAGGGAGGTCAAGTAGATATTTTTCTAAACTTAAATCATGTTTATAAATTCTGTAATTGGTCCCTTTCGGAGAATTGAAAACGTCATTTTTCCAATTACATATGAACAAATTTCTTAGGGTATGAAAAACAGTATTTTTTAAGCAGCGTATACTAGTAAATTCATGGTTTTCAAAAACATCTAATAAATTACATTCTTCAAAAATGTTTTTAATATAGTTAGACCATTGAGCATTATAATGTCTTAAAATTTTGAAAAATTTGTTGCTCAATTTATTATGAGTTGAGACCATCATTTTGGCCCAAAATCCAATCATACGAACTTTTATATTTATACTTAATGGAAACCTTCCCAATTCTCCATATATCATAAAGTTTGGTGTAGATGTTTTTAATCTAAGGATATGTTTACAGAATTTCAAATGTAGACGTTCTAAGAGCTTGGTGTCACAAAACCCCCAAACCTCACAGCCATATAGTATAATCGGTTTGATTGCTTTATCAAAAATATCCATTTTACAATCGATGGACAGATTATGATTTCTGCATTTTGAAATAGCGCCATACATGGCCCTAAGGCCTTTTTCATGTAATTGTTTGATATTCAAATGTGTAAAACCATTTCTAGTGAAACAATTCCCGAGATATTTAAAATTTTTCACAATTTCTAAATTATTGCCATCATAGGTGAACTGTATATTTCGTGACACCGTTCCTCTCCCAAAAACCATTATCTTAGTCTTGTCAATGTTAACTTTAAGATGCCACAATTTTGAGTAGGTGTGAAATACGTTAAGTTGTGTTTGTAAATCTTCTACTGACTCTGCAAGTAGAATGGTATCATCGGCATACAACATTATATACAACTTGAGATAGTTTTCGTTGTCATAATCGTAATGAGGTAGATATTGACGATAGTTTTCATTGTCATAATCGTAATGAGGTAGATATTGACGATAATTTTTATTGTCATAATCGTAATGAGGTAGATATTGACGATAGTTTTCATTGTCATAATCGTAATGAGGTAGATATTGACGATAGTTTTCATTGTCATAATCGTAATTAGGTAGACATTGACGACAGTTTTCTGCCAAGTCATTAGTATCGTACCAATAATAATTACCTACCGATTATCAACATATCAATCGCATTTCTCGCGTGACATTCAAAGTGTGAAGAAGTATCTTAGATCCTGTGCGTTGAGCAGCCAAGAACTTCAATAAAATGTGGTTTAAATCATGTGTATTGCTTGATAGTCTTTGTAATGAAACACCAATTACGTTACATTGCGCCAATCATTCACTGTATCAATCAATGTCTTATTAAAACATGTGCATTACTGACTATAGATCTAGGTTAAACAGTTTTTAATGGTCGATTACAATTATTCCTTACACTAAATGGCATAGTTTCAGTTAATCAATACGTTCTCGCCGATTTCAATTCTTAAATTCCTTCGCCCGGCACTGTGTCAAGGTCATGGCCAATGCCATCACTGTAACGGCCGTAATGATTTTCATTGTTCTACAATAAATCATCATCCCGATTATTGGACAGTTTATAAAGCTGACATTGGCCAAGGTCATTTCGTTGATATCTGTCGGTATTACCAAATCATCTGTGAAACAAATACCCTTGTATGTATATAATAAATTATGATATCCGAGTCGGAACTGTTAAGTGGGTAAATAGGAATCGGGAACAGATTGAAAGTTTGGTATTGTATACATGGTAGTGTACAAATAATAATCAGACGGACGGACGGAGACTGGCGGTAGGGTATTGTGCGTACAAAGGGGTAAATAATATCCGGACGGACGGACGGACGGAGCCTGGCGGTAGGGTATTGTATGTACAGTGGGTAAATAATAACCGGACGGACGGAGACTGGCGGTAGAGTATTGTGCGTACAATGGGTAAATAATAACCGGACGGACGGACGGAGACTGGCGGTAGGGTATTGTATGTACAGTGGGTAAATAATAACCGTACGGGCGGAGACTGGCAGTAGGGTATTATATGTACAGTGGGTAAATATCAACCGGACAGACGGACGAACAGCCAAGGTCGACTAGTGGGGTGCAGTGTTTTGTCTGTCAACTTGTGAGGTGCACGGCACAAGTCGATCAGAATTTCAAAATCTGTTTTTATTTCCGTTCATTCCGTCACTAAAAAAGCACATGCGCAGTGAGATTTAATGTTGATTTATGAGTAACAAACAAAAATACTTTAAATTCGTCTCCTATTGGCGTGGAAGATATTTTGACGCATTGAATCGGTGAATGCACCCCACAAGGATATTGAGTGAGTGCGGATTGACGGACGGATACTGGCGGTGGGGTATTGTATGTACAGTGGGTTAATAATAACCGGAAGGACGGATACTGGCGGTAGATCTAGAGTATTGTATGTACAGTGGGTTAATAATAACCGGAAGGACGGAGACTGGCGGTAGGGTATTGTATGTACAGAGGGTTAATAATAACCGGACGGACGGATACTGGCGGTAGGTTATTATATGTACAGTTGGTTAATAATAACCGGACGGACGGATACTGGCGGTAGATCTAGAGTATTGTATGTACAGTGGGTTAATAATAACCGGAAGGACGGAGATTGGTGGTTGAATGTGGATTGGTTAGGGACCACATGGAATTTTAGATAAACCAAATAATCAGTCAATATAAAATAAAATTTGTGTCATGATTCTATCACATGAACACTCAACATGCTGATAGTCGAGCGGCTTTATTTCCGTCCTAGGAAAGAACATAAAACTGCCAAATTATAATTACAGTGGTTATTTATTATGAAGCGACGAGAATTTGGAATATGTGCCATTTAGATTAAAAGTAATTTATTAAAACATGCAACTATATGATTGGTTATTAAATAGATTATATACATTAGATATTAATTTATCGTGCAATAAAGTTAGTCATCAATGCGTACATGTTCGGTCATATTCCACGTACATGTATCATTAATTTCGAAAATGCAACAAAGTGTTTGTGACATTTTATAACTAAATGTATATCAGCTGAAATAGGCTTTAGTATAATAGAATCATTACCTCTTATGGTTAATTAATCAGCATATTGGTAGTTTGTATTTAAGGAGGCGTGGTAAGACCATAAAACAGACGAACATTTTCACAAACATACAGAAACGTATGCTATAACCAAGGTTTTTTAATTTCAATTCTAGAATATATTGAAAGTTAATTAACTTCTCCTGTTATTTTCTGATATGGTTATCTGCGACGTATTGTGTCGTAACATACACGCGGATAATCAAAATGTCTGTTATTACGAACTCAAAATCAACATCAGATCAATACACTGCGCCCACCTAGTCAGATATACCGAAACCCCTGATTATCTCGAACTCGAAGTCAATTTCTGTATTATTTTACATCGGATATATCCAACATTTTGATTTTCTCGAGATCGTAGCCAATTTTGGCACAATGTACAGTATTATAGTGAGTTTTGTGTTATATGGATGCATCAAGCATGGAGAAAGACTCGATTGATAGGCGATTGTGACTGTAGATAATACATGTAGATAAATTCATCCTTATTTGCAAACAAACCCAGGATCGCCTGATAACCATCAAACCCCAGCCTAATGTATCTGATCCTCGGTCTCTGTAAGCGTATTTGTTTCATGGCCTCCTTGATACCTACACAGTACCAAAGTTTCCAAAGACGAAATACTGGCTACAACTTACAGATAACTGGCTGAAGATAAGGACACGGGTTTAGGTTTTATTGACTTTCTAAGCATAGCTCGGCTTACTGTACAACCAAGTCGTAACACCTCCTCCTTATCATCCCTATAACTATTAAATCAGGCTTACACTCGTATAGTTATACTGTTTATCCGGAAATGATCATGTTGAATGTGGTTTTAAGAACTCCACAGAAATTTTTCATCAGTAGTGAAAATACGCTGCTGAAAAAATATAATTGAAAATTTCATTTCCACACTGTGACCTTCTTTTCTCTATTTCTTGAAGAACAATACTTATGTCAATTTGAAATGATCAGGTTTTTAGTTCATTATGTTGAGTTTGGTGTCACATCTTTCGGAACAGTCGATGTCCCTTTCCTGGCTGACATGTTCCATGACGGGTAGCAAAATAACTCGCCAGGTACATTGTACTTCGATTTCACTTTCAGATACATTTTGTATATTAATGATGTGCTTTCATAAGATAACAAGACAATTATTGATCATGCATCGGATATGCCCTCAGGAACTTGAAATCAAGCACTCTGCATACAGACTGTTAACATCAGCCGCCAACATCGATCTTTACTTGTAACCAACAGGGACGTTTAACTACTGTGTAATAAATGTAAAGAGTTCATGATTCCTCAATGTCTGGTTCGCCTCTAAACACATCCTAGCTTGACTTGTTCACTAGTGCACGACTTAATAAAAGCTAACCCTGTTCTTAAGTTGAGAGCGTGGCATTACTTACGTTTTACCAAGGTTTACATGGTGGGGCCGTCGCTTATTCAAAAGACGCTTACCGATACGGTACATACAATTTCAAACCATTGAAAATCGACATCTACAATATTGATGTCGTTGAAGAAAGAAAGAAAGAAAGAAAGAAAGAAAGTTACATCTATCGTTACTCACTGCATGTGATAGAAATGTGGAAACCTTTGGAAATGAGTGTTGGAAAGTTGCATTCTTGACGCCTGCTGTTTGAGAACAGGAAAGGGATGTACAGTATATAAACCAAATCTGCACAATTGAAACATCCGGGATCTACATATTATTTCTACATGCTCCCTACCTCTTCCTTCGTAATACCCATGTCCACGGACATGATATTGATTACTCGATATGCAGGTTGATGAGGATCATGGGAAGTTCAATTATCTTATTTTTAGATATTCCTTGTGCGATATCAAGTCAGATGTGTTTGGTGTTTGTCGAAGTTGGTAGTGGTTCCGTTGTCACCACATAACTTCAAGTCCTCCTTTTGAGAATGTAACTTGACCTAGATTTGACCTAGATTTGTATGGTGAGTCGCGCCTCTGAAGCAGAAGACGCTATGCACTATCGACACCTGGTCTTATTCCCTTCGGAAGTCTCCATACAAATCTATACTATTGTTCATATTTTGCCTTCGCTTTATTGATTTTGAGCTAGAATTACGGTTTCGTTATTGTATCGGTATTCTCGTTTCAGAATTACCAAGCTCGTAAGATAGGCAAAATGTTGAAAACGCGATATTATACATGGCGAAGAGATAAACTGATCTTCACGGTGAGTTGATGAAGATTAATTGTACAAAAACGATGTTTGAAATATGTATCAGATATAGGCCATATTGTATGTTTCGTACGCATGCCTCAATATCGAATTTGTTACATTTGTATATTTTTTTTTATATTTCCTGGTTGAGATTAACTAATCGTGTTTTGTTTATAGTGATAAATTACTTATCTTTCAGGAGAATTAATCAGTGTCATTTAGAGTTTACTTAACCATAAATCATATTTCCGACTTGTTTTGTCATTACTTTATTTCCAAGGGCTATGCGTCTGTTTTCGGAAGCTGGGATATATATAGGCCTAGATGATGGATGCAGTATGATGGATGATGGCTGTCCAGTAAACTCCACCCAACAATAAATCCGCTGGCCAGCTCCACAAGGATCAAGCCCGTTATTGCCTCCTCCATGTCAGAATATCGACTGACCAATCTAAAATAAATGATTGATTTACGGGGCACGACTTCCGGTAGTCACATCCAAGATGTTGCCTAGCCACTCAATATTATAATCACTTAATCTATTGTATATGCTACAATGAACATTTCTAAACACGAGTGCTTCTTATGTCATAACTTCAAAAAAAACTTTCCTCACTGAATTATATATTTTCGGGATATTACCAAAAATGAGCCGGTAGATGAAATACAGACCAATAAGAATCCCTTGTAACCCATTTCTTATAAGAGTTAAAATTGTGTAAAACTTTAATGTTCGTAGCGAAAGAGTTATATAAGTACGTGTGCAATTCAATATACATGTTCAAAATGCATAGCGCCATCTGCTGTCCGTTATCTTTTACAGTGTGATCTCATTTCTTTTCTTTTTCTGCACTGTTTAAGATACTTAAGTAGAGTTATTAAATGCTGACTAGCATTAGGTCATTGCCGAGTTTTGCACATGTATAATTGTATCAGGAAAAGGACATTGATAATTTGTGATAACTTGCATCCAGTCCTTTTGTGTATTGTTTATGCAATAAAATTGATATAATTACATTTGTCTGGCATTGTCACTATATAGTCTGTTTGAGAGCTCTGGCGTTGATGTACTTTTAAATGCCACCCATCACGCGCTACATTTATCAGCGTATTAATACAACACAAACCGAAACTACAATATCCAGGATGATTAAGTTTAACAACTAATTATTTTGTCTACATTATTTATGAAAAATATGCCATTTGCGCATTACGTTGATAATAAAATGATTAACAAAATTGAGGTTTTTAAAAAAAAAATTAATTTCCATGTTCTATTTTGTTTGCCAAAAAACACGCGACCATGTTCCGGCTGTTCCAACGACTGACAAAAAATCTTCTAACTGTCGATAAGGCGGGAATTATGAATTTTAGATATGAATTATAGCATTTAAAAATCAAAAAAAGTAAAATGAATGTAAATATAAGCGTTGAACTACAGTTCAATGCTTAAATAAATTCAATTTAAAAAAAAAAAAGATTTTAAAGAGGCGAATCAATTTGGGAGCTTATGTTGTTTTTTTTTCTGTTTTTTTTTCTGCTTTTTTTTTTTTTTCGTTTTTTGGGTTTTTTGGGGGTTTTTTCACAACCTTATCTTCATAATGTATCCATTAACACTGCCTCACTTTTGGCCTTTGGGTTCGCTCCTGTGAGGGAGGTTCTGGGTTTTGTCCCCTGGACATTATATACCAGAGTTAACAAAAAACCATAGTTGCTATTCCTGCTTATAGTTCAGCACATAGGGATTGGGACCACCCCGTTGTCAGTATTATGTAGGCGCCTGCTTCGTCAGTGTGCATTAGTTAGGTAACACGACAAAGTCGACACCAGTTCCGCATCATCACAAGGAGGCAAAAAACAATATTACACTTAATTCGCAGGGAGGCCATCCTTAAACGATCATTAATTGCTGTTGATAAGACGTTTAACATATTAAAAACACAAATTTCTAAAATAAATTGTATCTAAATATCAAAGTTCAATGTTTAACATTATGCTCCACACCACTCTGACCTCTGCTGTGTTGGAAATTCAAAGTACGTTTATTACAAAGCTTTCGTGTAGTCACTTATATCGTGCCGATTTAACATAATTACGCTGTTCTGCTTGGAGACATACAGGAATATAATGGAATACGCCAATTCTATAATGTCAGTAAGGCTGCTGCCACTGTAGGCAATCAGTCCCTTTGTAAACGTTGATTAGATGCATCAGCTGTTCTTGGCTGGTGGCGTCTTGTAATTCGAAATTGGCTTAAACCTGAATTCAATCAATATTGCTTTAAAAGCTAAATAATGTTTTATACTAAATTTTGATTCCCAATGAAATATATCAAATTGTTCAGATTTAATTCGTCAGTAGAATTAGTCTGCCTGTCGGAGGTAGAAATGGCCTCTTTGCATGTCTAAAACGGCACGTGATGCAGTGGAGCTGTTTTTAAGCTTCCCGTATGAGAAGGGAGACAACCTCAACATATCGTTCTACTTGATTCAGTACGACTTAAAGGATTATATATATGTAACAGAGCGCATGATCAATTAAATTTAAATCACTGCCTCCGCTAGGGATCGAACCCGGGACCTCTGGCTTACTAGTCCTACGCTCAACCGATCGAGCTAAAGAGAAGATCTCTCTAGCCGAGCGGTATATTGCGGCTAGTATTTACCAGGGTTACATACTCCCCCTCCAGGAAAGAACTCGTCCTCGAGTTTCCAGGGGTAACAGCGATGCTTTCACAAGCAGCGATGAGTATCATTCCCGAGTCCCTACATGGGCGCCAATGTAACAGAGCACATGATCAATTAAATTTAAATCACTGCCTCCGCTAGGGATCGAACCCAGGGACCTCTGGCTTACTAGTCTTACGCTCAACCGATCGAGCTAAAGAGAAGATCTCTCTAGCCGAGCGGTATATTGCGGCTAGTATTTACCTGGGTTACATACTCCCCCTCCAGGAAAGAACTCGTCCTCGAGTTTCCAGGAGTAAACTATATTTACAGGAGAGGGGGAACGTAGTGATACCACCAAACCGACAGGTTGACATTAGCTGCCGTGTTGATAAGGAGATGCCTTATCCTGAGGTGTGTGCAGTGATACACGCCGCACCCAACTCAGTCCTTACAGATGATTTGGATATCTCTCCAGGGGTATTCACATACAAGTACAGGAGAAATGGAGTCGTTAACGTCAGCATTATTATCCAATATCACGACCCGGACAGTCGTTGTGCCACCGCGCGCATTAGTTTGCCAGCTGCAACCTGTTACCGTGTGCAGTTTGTTGACCCCAAAGGACGCGGATAGAGAAGGGAGCCAAACACCAGATGTACTGGAGCAATTTACTTTCTCTCCGATCCTGGATGACGCTTACCTACGCCAATGCAAGGAGGTAATCGGGGAATACCTAGATGTTTCTCTCAAGGAGAATTGGACTTGGGGCACACCAAGGCATTTAAACACCGTATAGAGTTAGACGATGACCGCCCTTTCAAACAGCGCCATCGAAGGATACCACCTGGGATGGTACAGGAGGTTAGGGACCACCTCTAACAGCTTTTAGCTTGCGGGGTTATCAGAAAGTCGTACTCCCCTTGGGCGTCCGGAGTGGTGTTGGCACGCAAGAAGGATGGGAAGCTGCGGATGTGCATTGATTACCGGCAATTGAACAATAGGACTATTAAGGACTCGTACGCCCTACCACGGATTGAGGAAATCCTGGACTCCTTGTCCGGTGCCAGGTACTTCTCCGTGCTCGATATGAAGAGCGGGTACCATCAAGTTGAAGTCGAGGAAGAACACAAAGAGAGAACCGCCTTTACCGTTGGACCCCTAGGGTTATACGAGTACAATAGGTTGCCGTTGGGGTTAGCCAACGCACCCGCAACGTATCAACGGTTAATGGAACAGTGTCTGGGGGAACTTCATATGGTCGACTGCTTCATATATTTAGATGACGTAATAATTTTTGCGAAGACTTTTGAAGAACACATGGAGAAGCTGACCAGAGTGTTGGATAGGCTACGTCTTCACGGGATTAAGCTATCACCGAAGAAATGCAACTTCTTCCAGCAGCGGGTGAAATATCTCGGTTTTATTGTGAGCGAGAAGGGGATAGAGGCTGACCCTGAGAAAATTTCTAAGGTGACATCGTGGAAAACACCAACCTGTCCGGAGGATGTACGCCGCTTTTTAGGGTTCGCAGGGTAATATCGAAAATTCATCAAGGATTTCGCGAAGATCGCCAGACCTCTTACTGACCTTATGCCCGCCCCAAAGAAAGCTAAAAAGGGGGCCGATAAGAAGACTTGGGACTGGGGAGAGAAACAGGAGATTGCTTTTACCCTGCTTAAAGACGCCCTTTCTTCACCACCAGTACTGGCTTATCCTGATTATAGGAAACCTTTTGAGCTTCGTACCGACACAAGTCAACAGGGGCTTGGTGCCGTTTTGTATCAACAACATGAAGATGGACACAAGGTCCTTGCCTACGCCAGCAGGGGTTTGTCTCACTCAGAGAGGAATTATCCAGCCCATAAACTGGAGTTCCTGGCACTGAAGTGGGCGGTAACGGAGAAATTTCGTGATTACTTGTATCAACATAAGTTCACGGTACTTACAGACAACAATCCCTTGACCTACGTACTAACCAGTGCTACATTGGATGCCACCGGACATAGATGGTTGGCAGCCCTGTCGGCGTACGATTTCACCATCAGGTACAGGCCTGGGAAGTCCAACATCGATGCCGATATCCTGTCAAGGCTACCCACAAAGGAGGAATTTTAGCGGTTATCTGTACCGAGGGAGTCCGTGGTAGCTGTATGCCAGATGACGCAGGCACAGCCCCACGCCAACAGTTTGCAGCTGAACGCTACTACTCCGGCGCCTGTCACGCCCGATCTGGATGACATAATTCAACAAGATTTGAAGACTGCCCAGGAAAGGGATCCAGTATTGGGACCATGTCTGGAGGTCATATCCAGTGGCCGTAAGCCCACGAAGGAGACCATGCCTTTTGCAGCTTGGGACCCGCAACTATACCGTCAGTATAGTTAGTTGAAAGTCGAGCAGGGAATCTTGTACAGAGAGGTTAAAAGTGACGAGGGACAGAAGAAACAACTGGTTCTACCACGTGAGTTAGTCAACTTCGTCCTCCACAGCTTGCACAACCAGATGGGACATCTTGGGATTAGCCGTACCACCTCGCTATGCAGAGATAGATTCTACTGGCCGTCCATGAGGGTTGATATCGAGCAATGGGTCGCCAGGTTGTCCAAGATGTCTTCGAAGGAAAACTCCTACCAACGAGCGAGCCCCTATGGTATCCATATCAACTACCCAACCTTTGGAACTAGTCAGTATGGATTTCCTGACATTGGAACCATCAAAAGGGAATTACCAGCACATCTTAGTGATGACAGACCACTTCACCAGGTATGCTGTAGCGGTGCCGACTAAGAATCAAACATCCAAAACCACAGCCGATGCCTTCTTCAATCACTTTATTGTCCATTATGGGATGCTGCAAAGGATACACTCCGATCAGGGTGCTACCTTCCAGAGTAACCTCATGCAGGAATTGTACAAGCTTGCTGGGATCGACCAATCGAGGACCACCCCGTACCACCCTCAAGGGAATGGCCAATGCGAGCGATTTAATAGAACTCTGTTGAGCATGCTCGGTACCCCGGAGAAGGATCAGAAGAAAGACTGGAAGGCGTACGTCGCATCACTAGTGCATGCCTACAATGCCACCAGGAACGACGTCACAGGGTTTTCACCCTTCTACCTGATGTTCGGGAGGGAGCCCCGCCTACCCATAGATCTGTCCTTTAACATCGGGAGGGATATCGGAGAATCAGTCTCCTCCACCAAGTATGTTGAAGATCTGAGGAAGAGGCTCCATTCATCGTACGATATAGCCATATCCAACATCACTCCAGCGCAACAACGTCAGAAGGGTGGTTATGACCGCCGGGTGCGTGGAGCGTGTCTCAGCATTGGAGATCGCGTCTTCGTGAAAATTGTAGCTTTTGAGGGCAAGCACAAGCTAGCCGATAAATGGGAGGAGGAGGTGTATACTGTGCTCGAACAGCCAAATGCGGATATGCCAGTCTATGTGGTGAGGAAGGAGAATGGGGAAGGCAGGAAAAGGACACTTCACCGGAACCTCCTTTTACCCGTGGGATTCCTTGACAGCTCTTCTAAGCCCGACAACGTGACACAACCGAAACCGAAGCCAAGACCGGTACCCAAACCCCGTCTCAGGCGCCAGCTTCCACCGCCACAGAGCCCATCTGTGGATGACCGGACTGAGAGCGAGGCCAGTGATAGCGACGGAGAAGGTGGTTACTGGGTGACGGTACCTCCAATGATACAGGATCAACCCGACACTCCTGAGAGTGTTGATGAAGGGGATGCTGAGGATACCGACCGCGAGTCGACAACGGTCGGAACCAATGTAGGATCTGAAGCCGACGAAATTGGAGTCGAGGCTGAAGAATCTGAAGCCAGTGGAGGGGAGGTGGACGACCATCGGACCGCAGTTCAAGATGACCAGTCAAGGAACCCGATAAAACCCTCATACCTAAATACTAGCCGCAATATACCGCTCGGCTAGAGAGATCTTCTCTTTAGCTCGATCGGTTGAACGTAAGACTAGTAAGCCAGAGGTCCCGGGTTCGATCCCTAGCGGAGGCAGTGATTTAAATTTAATTTATCATGCGCTCTGTTACATGGGCGCCAATGTGAAGGTATGAGGGTTTTATCGGGTTCCTTCCGTCATCCAAATTGCCAAGACCCAACACATTGTCAGAGTTTCAATACTTTATTTGGTATTGTGGAGTTTCTGGGGTAGAATAAATCCCCTGTAATAAGACATGGATAAAACTAATAAAACATTATACAAACGAATGCACCACACATCTTAGCAGCAAGAACTAACAACAACACGTTCTGACCCGGGACGGAAATAAAGATAATTAGACTGGATAATATAAATTAGATATGATACTCCAATAATTTATAGGATATAAGCAATAATCATAAAGCTAAAACTATTCACTCATCCTGCATGTGGTGCTGGGGGACCCAGTATAAAATATATAGTAATTATGTATCATGTACCTGTCAGATGTGGTTCGCTCCACGGCCAGCTGAGAAGTGCCGGGAGAGAGCAGAAAGGAAAGAAAGAAGGAAAGAGCGCGGGAAAACAAAGCGAGTCCCACGAGCTGTCCGTGGTCAGTCATGATTAGTCGAGTACAGTCAACACATGATGGACAAACACAATACACCACGTCACACACGTATACAAAGGTAAAAACGAAGGTACATCAGGTGATCACAAATACACCGAAACGGATCACGGATTGGTTTACGGATCGGATCGCGGATTCACGGAATACGTATATGCTACATACCGGGGGGGTATACACATAACAAGCTTAGATAAAACTGGCAACAATTTAATATCAGAAACAATAAAACGAGGAATATATATATGATACAAAAAATCTACATGGATATCATCGAAACATTATAATACACATGTGTCCGTCAAGAGTCGACATAGTTTAAACATATTTTTATTGAAAAATTCAATAGGAATTGGACACAAGTTATTCAACTTATATATCGTCCTTTTCCATATACAAGTATGAGATGATATATACAATGGCAGCAATTACATATGTATAATGAATGATGATAACATGTATACGTATATATAAAAGAAACACAACATTAATTATTATAGGTGACAAGAAATAATACACTTGACATACCAGTACCCATAATTTATATAGAAAGTAAGCTTTCCATTACATGGCGTTTTGTATACATATTATTAGATATATACTATAATTATATAGCTGAAGATATAAATACACTGTACTATAAGTCATGAAAATTAAACCACTACAGAAAACGTTCAGTATTTTTTATGTATTCTTGGACTATTAAACGTATATTTTCTTTTTCTTTTTCGCTTAGGTCATCAGATCCATTAAGTATCAACTTCAAATCAATGTTAACATTGTGTACTGATAATTTTCTCAAAAGAATTGCACGGTGGTTATTAAATTGATTACACTCGAAAAAGTAATGAAATGCGTTTTCAACAGGAAAGGAACAATTGCAAAATTGATACAGAATTATATTAACTTTATAGAGGTCACCATTTAATGCACTACAACCATGTCGGAGTCTTGTATGTATAACATCAAGTTTTCTGTTTCCTATGGTCAGTCTAGTTACAGGTTTTTTCGGTTTAATGTTTTGTTTAAATTTTGACACAGTTTCTGAAGACCGTATTGAAATGTCTAAAGGATTCCAAAATTTCACAGTACTAGGAAGGAATGATTTTTCAAATAATGTAAGGCGACATCTAGGTGGTATATAATTTTGATTATTTCTTAAGTTATAATTAATATTTTCGTTAACTCTGTTTGGCAAAATGTCATTTAAGTAAGACGGAGTCAAATTATGGTGCATTTTACAAAATAATAACAATTTCTTTTGTTTCCGTCTTTCAGATAGTGGTTCCCACCCAGTTTCTAAGTATAGAGATTGCCGACTTGCTAAAGAAGTTAAACCTGTAACTATTCTTGCCGCTTCTAATTGAATTTTCTCTATTTTTTCCGAATCTGTATTGTTACATCCATCCCATACTTCACTCGCATATTCCAAAAAAGGTCTGATGAATACAATATATAATTTCGATAATGTTTCCTTATTTAAAGTAAATTTCAATTTGCGTAGAACCGATAGATGTCGCGAAGCCGAAATAGTGATATTTGAAATATGTTTCTCCCATTTTCCGTTTTCATTCAATGTTACTCCCAAATGTTTATGGGTGCTACTGGTGGTCAAAACTGTGTTATCAAATTGTAAATTAACATCAATTTGGTCAAGAGAACCATTAAACATTACAACATCTGTTTTTCTTGGATTAAAATTAACTTTCCACAGCCTTGACCACTCTTCAATAACCAATAAATCGTGAGTTATGTGATGTTCTATTTCTATTTGATTATTTGCTGAATATGCGAGGGAGGTATCGTCAGCAAACATTCTCGATAAAGATAGCAAATTATCAGAAATATCGTTAATAAATATCAAAAATAAAAATGGTCCAAGGACAGAGCCTTGTGGAACACCAGCTTTCAGATAACCCATATAAGAATTACTGTCACCTAAAACAACAAATTGATTTCTATCAGTTATGTAATCCTGTATCCATTTATAGATTTTGCCCTTGAAGCCATATGAGTTAAGTTTTTTTAGAAGACCTTGATGCCATACTCTATCAAATGCTTTGGATATATCGAAAAATACCATACATGTTTGTAATTTATTTTCTAATGAGAGACAAATATTATGGTAAATCTCAATCAGTTGAGACACAGTAGAATGACAAGGAAGAAAACCAGACTGATATTTATAAAAAAAAGATTGTTTTCAGTTACAAAATTATGTAAGTGTTTATACACCACTCTTTCGAAAACTTTACTAACAGTACTAAGAAGAGAGATCGGTCTATAGTTAGAGCATAGGAAACGTTCACCCTTTTTAAATAAGGGTATTACCATGGCAGTTTTCCATTGACTAGGAAACTTACACTGACTTAATGATAAATTAAAAAGTAATTGTAAAGGAACACAAACAGTTTCAGCAGTATTTTTTAACATTTCGTGACTAATAGTGTCTTTACCAGTTGCTTTGTTAAGTTTAAGAGTTAAAAGTATATCCTTTACTGCGTTAATAGATAGAGCGATAGTCTCAATAGTATTAGGACATCTCGGTGTAAATTCAGGAGTATTAAGTGGTTCATCAGTAATTTCAGATATTGAACAGAAAAATGAATTAAGCAAATCAGCTTTTTGTTTGTTATCATAAAGTAATTCACCTTTTATACCATCATATAAAGAAGGAATGGATTCTGATTTAACGGGTTTTCCAATGAGACGATGCATAAATTTCCAATAAGATTTTGAATCATGTTCACCGAGATTGTCGATAATACCATTTATATTTTCGAAAAACGATAACTTAGCAACCTTTTTCATGTTATTAACCCGATTTCGTTGATGTTTAAAACTTATCAAATCACCTGAACGATTAGATCGACGGGCTTTTTTTTTATGTAATCTATCCCTTTTTCTGATTTCTTTACGTAATTCTGAATTAAACCATGGCTTGTCATTTTTTCTAATTGTTACTGTTTTCTTCGGTATACAAATATTCGCGAATTCTAGAAAAGTGTTAGTAAAAAGTTCACATGCCTCGTCTATGGGACAATTTTCCAGGCGTTCTTGCCACGGAAAGTCTCTAATAAATTTATTAAACTTTGCATAGTCTGCATCTTTATACATCCATACATCACGCTTATAGGTGTTAGTATTTTTCCGTGGTAGTTTGATAACAACATGTGTAGCCGAATGGTCGCTTATTTCATTTTCTACAGGAATAACAGAAGTTTCAATAACATTTATAGTATCACTTACAAGGATAGGGTCAATGAGTGTGCTAGAACGGGCAGTTACACGAGTAGGTTCTTGTATTACGTTTGATAAATTAAAAGGAAGAATTATTTCATTAAATCTATGATTTCGAACTCTGAGCAAGTCAATATTAATGTCGCCAAATATAATAATATTAGAACTAATACTTAAAGCATTCTCTATAGAAGATTGAAAATTATCCCAAAAGGGAACATGGGATCCTTCAGGACGATAAACAGTACAAATGAGGTAAGAACTGTTAGCAAAATTTAATTCAACCCAAATTACTTCACCACCATCAAATTCCAATTCACGCCTACGTTTGTAATGAATATCATCGGATATGTAAGCCATGACACCACCCCCAAAACAGTTTCGATCAAGTCGGAGTGGTTCAGAATAACTCTCAATCATTAGCTCAGAATTTAAAACCGTTTCGTCCAAATGAGTTTCAGTTAGTAATATGACTGTATATTCATGTGCCAATATTTCAATATCTGGAATTTTATTACGTACACTCCTTGTGTTAAGATGGAAAAATGACCATTCACTATGTTCATGATCGGGTCCGGGATTGGTTTCAATGTCGTTACATAGAAGTAGTATTAACAAAATTGTTAAAGATAAATTATGATTTGCTAAAAGTAACTTATAATGATAAGTAGTATATATCATTCCCTTCCTTAGTATGCTACTTGATTTGAAAAGAATGTTTAACAATATAAAAAGTATTGATACATCTATTGAAAGAACACCAAAATGTATTGAAGTAAAAACGCCATGTGTTTTCGCATAGTGTGTCCCAATCGCCGCTCTGTATAACACTATATCAATAGTCATTTACATATCTGAGTAGAGCAAAACAAAATAGAAAAATAGAGGCTTTGGGACACGCATGTTGAAATAACAAACATTTTGGTACTGGTATGAAACAAACGATCAAGTATAAACAAAAAGCAAATACAAAACATAAGAAAGAAGCAGTTGAACACAATGAGATATCAAACATATTTACAAACATTTGTGTTTACGATTCCTTCGTGAAGGAAGGATAGACAGCAAGAACATTTTTTAAATAACATTTAATAACCGTGTATCATATATTGTTTACACTAATATACTGGAATCACTGTGAAAAATTAGTAAAATAGAAACATTTCATATTTAGTTTAACTATAAGAGTCGACATCTGTCAGAGAAGATGTGATAGAGTGTAAACCTCGTGGGTTGAGGAAGCAGTTATGTTGCTATCTAGAAAAGGAAAATCCACAATGTGGAAATGAAATCATCAAACGGTTGGGTGTAAGGTGTGTGGAAAGGTGGATAAAACATAGTGGTAACTGGTCCAATAAAGAGAGGTCAGTTAGCAGTAAATGTCATCATAAAATAAAATTATTATTATATCTTATCAATCAAAGAGTGTATTTCTACTTGACATCAGCTTTTATTTGACATCAGCAATATTGTCCGGAGACACCAGGAATAAGTTATGGTGTACCGATTCATAATTCGCTGAAACGAGGGATTATTTTTTAGATGGGACCGAAACTATAGTTTTTGTCATGTGTATATATGGCAAGGCAAGTTATCATTTATTCATGGAGCAATGTAGCCCGAGTTTCCTCTGGCCCTGTCACCATGTCTGGTGTATATATCTTATACATGTATAATCATATAGGATATCTTATATACTTTTAGCCCGAGTTTCCTCTGGCCCTGTCACTCACCATGTCTGGTGTAGGAGCCTACACCAGACATGGTGACAGGGCCAGAGGAAAGTCGGGCTAACATGTAAAAAAAAATTGGTTGATTACCGGCATTAGCAAAAAAAAATGCACCTTTGTTGTTGTTGTTGTTGTTTTTTTTTTTTTTTTTTTTTTGCTTTTTGTATTTTGACTTCTTTTGTTGCTGTTCACCAAGAAACCAGTCGTCATATAACCCTATTTGTTGCGAGGGGATTAATTAAATGTTACAAACTTGTTTCATGGATGTAGAATAATAGAACAAGCGCGACAACTCAAGTAAGAAAACGTGGTAACGTGGTCTGGTGTACCAGACATGGTGTCAGGGCCAGAGCTAACTCGGGCTAGTATCTGAGGAGGAACATCCTGATAATATCTAAAAATTATTCATTTTATTGTTGATTTCATACAGTGAAATCACCACATACACTATCACTAAACTTGACATCTTAGAGATCGTTTTAATACATGTATGTTTAAGTTTAATCAGCTTTGAATTTTGTTTTTAAATCATAAACAGCATAACAACATTCGAAGTATTTAAAAACAATAAAACTTCCATCAATAGCATACACTGTTATTTCAACCAGTTTTGTATTTCCAACTGAAAATGAAAAATACCAAACGTATGTGTGTTTTATGGGGTTTTTTGGGGTTTGTTTTTTTTTTTTTTTTGTTTTTTTTTTGTTGTTGTTGTTTTTTTCCCTGTAGCAACAACAGTAATTTCATACCAACCTCCCAGAAAAAAACATAAAGTATAGCCGTAATGGAATTCTACGTTTTCATGCCCGAAATGATCAGAGTATTTCACCCCGGCCAGCATATCTGGGTCTTATAATTGTATGCTCTTACTAATAATTCCAACAAAGGTTGAACAAATATACCACAATGTACGGAAATTATAAATTATGATAGTGTGAAGCTCGAGGGTTAATGCAGTTATCAATTTTGATAATCAGTGTGAAACTCAGGATTAAAATTCGAATTAAGTTAAATTGTTCCCAGTCAGAAATTAACAAAATATACCTAAGGTTTTGGTCCCTCTCGATCGCCAGGTCCTTGTGGTCAACCGGTGTTTATATGTGCATACCATCAAACGGCGATTCTATATAGTATTTCCTTGTATGTATTTTAAATAGTTTGTTTCCTTTTCCCCTGTAATTTGTTTATGTAGATCACTTAGCCAAGCCAGATACCTATATAGGTTGTGTATGGCTGTAATTTTTATACAATTACATATATATATATATACTCTCGTTATAATTGTTTATTTATATACTTTAAATTTGAACATGTGAATAAGTTGCTTTATAGTTGATTAAGAGTGGTATCAATCTTGGTGGTTAATGAAGATTGTGAAAATGGAATCTGTAGAGCTAGTCTAACAGGTCTAAGCTTATATTACGGAAATAGCCGGAATGTGTCGCGTCCATTGAATCGGAAATGTCGGAAATAACCGAGCGTCAGATCCGGAGTATTGTATGCAAATTTAAGAATCAATAATTTATATATATTTATACAATTTGATCCAACTTCATTTTCAAAATGTAGCAAAACAGCTGTGTGCAGAAATTTAATATTTTCATTATAGTCTAGGCCGAGCTCTCGCTTAATTTATGGTCTTCTAATGACGTCATTGCGTTGAACAAACGACCTTGCCCTTGTGTTTTACCGGACGCAAAGAGGCGAAGATATACCCAAAATAAAGATCGATTTACCGAGAAAATAAGAAAGAAGAGATATCGGTGAGTTGTTCATAGCAAATTCGTAATACATCGCATCTGCATGCATTCTTCTGGCGCGATTTAATTAACGGATATTGTTAAATGCACAGATCATAAAATCTATTATTTTGTGATGAACAAAGATGGCGTTTCGTTCGCGAAACACGTGCTGGATATATTTGATATTATCTGCGGTGGTTACTTGCACAAATGCCTAGTTAGAACATTATATCAATATCAACACAACTGAACATTCTGATACACGTCAAATTCTTTGTCAAAGGCGCATCATTAACATAATAGTTTCATGGAATCCCGCCTTGTCATCTCGCCCCATAACTGTTTAGTCTGTTATGATAAAATTTGCCAGAAATACGTATGCCTACTTGTTTGATTTGTATTTTATGGTTTCTCTATGGTGCTTATGCATATACATTGATGTTTATGCAGATACATCTGAAATAAACAATCGTATCAATGATTCATGGAACGAACTAGACAAACATGAAACCGAGAACTTTCTTATAAATTACTGAGCTGTAATCGCTGAACTGTCAAACTGGATTTGCATTTTGTATGTATGTTTTGAGTCCGATACTGTATAAGTCCTGAACAGGGAATACACTTTTTTCATATATATAACTATCAAATGATATATTTTATTTATACGAAAACATTCCCCTTTTTAGTCCTTGACTCCCTGATCAATGTTCTTCATCAGGCATCTATTTAAAATTTTCTCTGTGGTTTAATGGCGAGTGAAAACATTTTGCGTCGCTTAAGTTTTTGGTGGTTTTAGGAAGGAGTTATAATAAACATCCTGCCCGGGTTTCGAACTAGTGTTGACCGAATCATTATTGTGCTGGTGACTGGTCAGGATGTGTATGATTTAATGAATGATCGATTGGAATCATGGAAGAATCCTTTCAGGGTCATTGGTGTGAAAGATTTATAATATAATTATAACTGTTATAGTATTGTAAGGTATCATTGTTTCATTATATTATTGACACTTGCGGTTATCTTCTTCTGTTTGTATAACGCGGGTTAGATGTTCATTTCCCGACCTTTCACTGAACTCTTTTTGCATTGAGGTTGTTAAATTGGCTGCTAGTTCTGTCTTGCATGGGCATGGGTATAAAATGCATTACATGCACGGATACTGTGCACACGGAAACAACATATGTATAGACAAATATGGGTCTGTGGGGTAGCGACCAGTTAAAACTTATAGCAGGTTGGCTGGTGATGTCGTTGCATATTCAGTTAGACTTGTCATGAGTGTGTAACATTTAGCACAAGTACAATTATTAGGGTGTCACATGTACAGTTTATATGAGAATGCCTGTGTTTGTCACCATGTGTAGTGTGATGGAAACTCCTTCTCTATCTATGATAAAAAATAGCTATATATAGCCTGTCATATAACCAATAACATGCTTTATTTGTATTTGACTAGAGAGGTGGAACCCCAGAGTATATAGAACCTAGATTTGTTGCGAAATATTACTCAGTTGCTCTTCATTCCTTCTAAACTAGCTATATATATATATATAGCAACCCCTCGTTCTCTGAGCTGCATCCTACCACTAGGCTAATTCCTGAAATAGGTAATAAGGTGATAATACTCTCAAATTTTACAACACCTACCTACATCTTTCAAATCGCTGTTTCCATTACAGTACCACACATTTCCTTTTTTCTATATGTGTATATAGAGATTGGGAATTGCAATACTGTACTGCCAATAGAATAAATTATCTAAGTTTAGTACAATACGCTGAATAGAAAGTCCAAACAAACAGTTTTAGTTTTAATGCACAAATGAACAACAAGACATGATGTCTTATGATATTCTATATCTTGCAGGTGAGCGGTCCACTATGGCACATTTTGTGTATCCGGCAGCAAATGCCCAGCCAGCTGCCGCTTACCCAACTGTCCAGACTGCATACGTGGCTGCAGCACCCCAAGCGGCCTATGCCACTGCTGCCCCCAGAGCTGGACAGGCATATGATAGTTACCAAACAGCACATGCTACACCTCAGTATGCTTACACAACAAGAACACAAGTGGCTGTAACAGTAAGTTTCTTTAATATATAATACAGTCCTGACCTAATGGTTGAAAATTGATTTTCTTTTTTATGTAGCAGTCAGTCGTAGACATTTGTGTGATATCCTGACAAATATGCATCCTCTTTTGACTAGACCATTAGCAAATTTGGCATTTAACTTTTTCAGCCTGCTGCCACATATGACCAGAAAGCTTACTACCAACCTGCGGCACCTTCTTATACAGCTGCTGAAACTCATTACCAACCAGGTAGAAAAATGCCACAGAATGGAAACTTGAAATTTATTGAAAGATCCATGCCACAATTCGTGATAAATGAAGAGTTAGAAAGTCATGGACATTTAATAGAAAATTATCTTTTGATAGAAGAAAAATAATAGTTTATTCTCCAGCTTTTGTTTTATATGATACTCTCTGATTATGTTTTACTAACGGTTAATATTTACTGACTTTCACATGAATTTTATATATAGACCTTAATCTAGTAGGATGGACATTACTGGTTTAAAAAATGAAGGCATTGTTTTATACAGATACAATAATTGATGCAATTTATTTTAGTTGATATAATTAACATACCATTAATTTTGAAATAAATAATATTTGACTATGTTGCAGCTTACCTATCCCCTTTGAAATGTTCGAAGATTATTTTTTTTATCAGCATACACTGTTTCAGCTGCAGCAGCAAAGCCGGTGTATACAACAGGCGCTGCCTACAGTACACAGCGTGCCGCTGCTCCAAAGGCTCAGACGCAAGTGCAAGTGTCAAGTGCTCCGACCTATGTGTATCCCACTAACTCCACACCTGCTGTCACCACCTACGCCAGCAACTATGCCACAAACACTACATCCAGCAACACAACAGCATATACAACAAAGGGTAAACTCAGGTTCCACATCTTCAAATCAAATCTTAAAAATGTTTTTAATTTTTCTGTGATACATGAAAGGTTACAGATATTGTAAGTATGCAGTTATGGAAGACAATTACAATTTCAGTGTAACTTTTTACAAGTTGAATAAAATTCCTTCTTTTCAAATATGTATAACTTTTGAATTGTGTATGACAGCTAAAAGCACTTAGGGACTTCGAGCAATTGTTTATGCATTTTGTAGTGTTTACATAGGAGTAGATGAATTTGCTTAACATATATTTTATTTTGAGTGTTACATCAAATCATACACAGAGTCAATTTGGAATGTTATGGAAATATTGAAAACTTATAGCAATTCTTTATTGTTGACAGATTATTTGTTAGAATTATCATTTTATACATTTTGTAGTTTTTGAACCAGTTTGAGTCTGTGTAACTTGATGGATACTTGCCTCAGAATAACTGTTTAACTCATATGAAAAACAATTGTCCAAAAATGCAGAAATATGAAAAAATTAAATGCATTATATTTTGAATATTTTACCTGCAGATTTGATATTCTAATTCTTCCATTGGGTATTTCATTTATTCCAACAATATGAATATATCTGAATTTTATACAAAAAATATTTGGACAATTAGAAAGTGGGTTAGAGCTGAATATTCTGTTTTGGTGTTTTAATTATATTAACTCTGAAAGATCACAGTCAGTTTTGCACATCCCTTGTTACCAGAATACAAATCTGATATCTTGTGTCCGTTCATGCTCTTATGCTACATATTTATATATATGCTGGTTTTTTTTATCACAATTCCAAGCACTCGTGAATTTACTGAGCATGCATCAAGGGAAAGTTAAGTTATTGTGTCTATTTCTATGTTTGGTGTTTGCATTTATCTGTGATATCCCGAGTTAAGCTTTGATGAGCATGAAACTCTTTACAATTAAAAAGATTTACTTTTTAATTTCTTTAGAAGTATAAATGTAAATGATATGGAAAATAACATCAGTGCAGTCATGTGAAGTCAAAACTGTATTGTGATTTGATTCCCCATTGGTTATGTAATGACGTTTATCTACTTATGATACTAGTAAACGATGCTGTGGAAGTGGGAATTCTGCATTGTGACCAGACTCTTTAATATTCAGACCAAACAAAGAAGTAGTAGATCAGAAGATGGATCTTATATATGATCTTAGTGTAGAAAATACTCTATTGAATTAAACACACTGACGTGCAAGGCTTAAGTTCTTATGAGGCGGCTGGCTGACAGAAACAGTTGTTATTCTACTCAATGCTGTGTTCATATTTCAGCCTCCACTGGTTCCAACTACAACACCATAAAACAAACAGTACAGCCTGTTGTTATAAAAGGTATGAGCAGGGTCTTTTTTATGGCAGACTGGTTCTTTATACTCATGATGATCTACAACGTATAAAAGTATCGACCTTGTGGGGTTACATGCATAAAATAGGAATAAATGTCATAACGTTATTTGAACTGTTACATATATCATGTTACTACTGATGCCATATAGGAATAAAGTTAGATTTGGAGATAGTTGCATGTCAAATTTTCTCTTTTGCTTTGGTTTTTAATTTATTTGATATAATGATAAAACTTAAGCTGTGATACAGTTTCATATTTATTGTAAGTGTTTGAAGTTGTTATCAAAATGATTATTAGAATGGAGTTCACTGAACAGTGGTTCAGCTTTAATATGGTAAATGTTTTATTCTTAGACTTTCATACTTCTACATGTAGATAAAGCATTCATGATCAATAGGCTTCTTAATCAAGTAAGAAAGTCTTTCATTGTAAAACAGAATGTACATGAGCTTGAATATCTAAATGTGGCTTGTGTTAGATTCATTTACATTCCTCGCTGACCAATTTGTTTGAATATTTTGTTTCGCTAGCATTTATGTGTGTAGTTGAGCGTACATTTTTTGATGCTGTAGGTATATTGAGAATCATGTGTATAAATTCATATAAGATTTACATCTGGAATGAGTGTTTGTCTTTGCCAAGAAATTGAATTTTATGAATTATTCCCCTTTGCTAATGCTAACACACAAAAGTACAAATTCACTTAGATGTGATCATATTTTGTCAAAGTTTGTATCAGTTCAATTTGAGGAGGGGGGGGGGGGGGGTGTTAACAAATTGAGTGGCAATGATACAGTAATTTGATGTCTTCTAAAAGTCCCAACTTGAGAACATAGAGGCATCTTATTCAAGTGCCATGATGAAGACTTAAGTCACTTAGATTTTATAGAATTTCATCACTGCATTAATGACTTATGTTTTAGGATTAGTAAAGTGAACTTTTAGGGGGCCAAGGTGAACATCTTACATCTATATCTTTATTACTTTAAGGATTTTTTTACCATTGGATTTCAAAATATTTAATTCTTTATCAAATCTAGATGTAACCTTAATATGCCTACAGTGTTGTTTTACTGAAGCCTAGGCCTTGTTAGTTGTGCTATCACATGCATCTTTCAGCTTTATACATCCCTAGAGGAGTGTTCTGCACACCTGATTTCTGTCAGTCTTAAGTGGAAAGTAATGAATAACTCTATGTTGTCAATACTAAACATAAATCATGTTTCCCTCTCCCAATGTTTTTCCACTTAACAACTACCATTAACCAATAACTGGTATTTTTCGATACATTTTGCCAAATTTTGCCTCTGCAAATTTTGGTTCGGATTAAAAATTAGAAAAAAATAATCACCTAAGACATAGACTGTGAATACAACATTTAGTTAATTTTGTTAAAAAGAAAATGTTAGGTTCATATCTCCACAAAAAATTGTAATTGTTTTAACAATTATGAAATATGGAAGAATGAAGTAAACAATTTTGATCTTTAGATTTTGACTAAAAGTATTAATTTTTGCATTTTGCAGGATATGATGCTGCTCTTTACTCTGCAGCAACATCCTATTATCAGCAACAGCAGGCTGCCAAAACACCAACCGGTACCTGGCAGCTCAAGAAACAGGGCCAACAGGTTGGCAAACCAAAGCCAAAAGTCCCGCCAAAACAGCCACAGCTGCACTACTGCGATGTTTGCAAAATCAGCTGTGCAGGGCCTCAGGTTTGTTACGCTAATTTTACAGTGACTCTCAACTGTGATATCAAAATTTTTAAATATTTGTATGTCTTAAATATTACGCCCAAAATGATTTATGGTTTAGAGCTCTGTGCTGGACATTTAGAATGTAATGTTCCAAACTGTAATTATTTTGTTATCCCCATATGTGAGTTAATGAGAAGATATAGGGATAGACTTGGACATACATACGTAACCAAATGACATCTGTGCTCTTCTGACTTAGTTAATGATCCAATTTTCCTGAACTTCATACACTTACAACCATCATCTTTTGTACAAGTTCACGTTTCAAACACCTGGGGTCAAAAATAGGTCACTGTTACTGTAGATTTTTGGCGTTCTCGCCCTACTAACTCCATTAATGATCCAATTGTTTTAAAACTTTGTACACTTACAGTCATAGTCTCCTGTTACTTTTATTAACATGTCGTATTAATTAATAGTTTTATACTCTAAATTTGAGATTTAATCTTAGTTTATTTTGTGAAGTTGAAGTAAATTTACTCATATACCCACAACCATCATCTTTAGGCAATTTTGGTTTCTCCTGCGGTCAAAATTGAGGTCACTGCTAGATGCTAGTCTGCTACTGTAAATAGATGTTCAATGTCCTCACTGTGCCTACTTCATTAGTTAAATATCTTATTGTCCTTATACTTAATACACTTAATCACACATTTGATATCTTGAATAATTTGAATCTCAAAATTCAAATCTCTTGGGATCCAAATTGAGGTCACTCACTAGAAATAGATTTCATCATCCTTTCTCTACTAACATCATTAATTATTGGATACGTGTAGTTCTGTTACTTCAAAGTCTACGTCACAACTCATCTCTTGTTATGATATTAAGTAGTGCTTTCCTGAGTGGAATTTTAATTAGACTTCTTTATCATCTTTTGTTGCATATTGGTCAATGTTGAATAGCGAGAGGATTTGTATCGTTTGAGAAGCCTTGTTGAAGAATAAATTAGCACTCTTCTTATGAGAGATTTTATGCAGTCTTCATTACTATCAAAATTTGATTTGTAGATTGTTTTATAGTGTTATAAACATTTATTGATTGAATTAAACAACTGAAATCTTGATACATCTCATCAAAATCTGACTATATATAGATTATTGCTGCATTTCATTCTATTTTTATTATGAGTTCTGTAATGTAATTGTAGACATACAGGGAACATCTGGAAGGACAAAAACACAAAAAGAAGGAGGCCGCAATGAAGTCTGGAAACAACTCCCAGCCTGTTGGACGTGGGGGTCAGAATCAACTGCGCTGTGAGCTATGTGACGTCACATGTACAGGAGCTGATGCTTATGCTGCCCACATTAGAGGATCAAAACATCAGAAGGTATGATGCCCTTATACTTTATATTGTTTAAATTTGTTTATCCTGAAACCCCATCCATAAAGTACCAGATGGTGTGATGCCCTTCTACTAATAACGATTTAAAACTGATTATCCTAAAAATCTGGTCTGGTATTCATCTATTTGTTTACCAAATTTTCTGTGTTTATTTTGAAAGAATTTGTTGATTAACATATTATATTAACAGAAGTAGGTCAGACTGACCTACTTTTTGACCTTTGACCTACATCAAATAAAAAGCTTGTCTGGCTTTATCTCCTATGCTACTTGTCACTGACACTTAATATGTTGAACATGAGTTCACCTAGTTCTGGATGTATGTCAGTTATCAAGATTAGGTCATTCTCATCTGACCTACATTTTGACTTTTGACCTACATTCAGTAGAGGAGGGGACTGTAATTCAAGGAAACGTCTTGTTACATTTGTTTTCTTGGTGCGATTTGGCTCATACTTGCCTGGTGATAGCTCTTATAAAAATATGTTTTTACAGGCAATAAAAAAAAAAAGGAAATTGTACTGATGAAAATGTATTCCTATTTATTCCCAGGTCCTGAAGCTACATACCCGACTTGGGAAGCCAATTCCCTCTACAGATCCTGTGATCGTGTCTCCAACATCTGCTGGGTCATCCACCACTGCCAAGACTGGCACATCCGCTACATCTACCACAGCCACAGCCACCAAACCTACCACCAAACCAGCTCCTGTAGTCACAACACAACCCACCATCACCAAGAAGGTCCTGTCCACTCCCAAAATCACCTTTGTTGGAGGTACACAACTCAAGACACTCGGGACCAAGCCTGAGGAGGTGAAGGTGGAGCCGAAGATTGAGCCCATGGCAGCATCTGCATCACTAACAGATGATGGTAGGCTACACACAACAGGGGTTTAAATTAACTTTTTCTCAGGCCAGTGATGCAACAAATTCTGGTAGCCTGGCATGGATTTCTACTAGCCCGGCCTCCCAGGCTAGCATTGGTGTCAAATCCTGACACAAAGCACTTATATTTTGTCTGTAGAAGTTCTTCAAATGTATTCCTCTGAGGTGGTTGGTTGGATTGACTACTTCTATAGAATTAATACATTATATAAAGATAATTTGAGAAAGATGTCTACTGTGTAAATGCTATTGTTCTATTGAACTAAAAGTTCATGTCGGAAGGCATGCCTCCTGGTCGATGTTTTCTACTGAAAAATGAAACGGGCCACTTTGTTTCCTTGTACTGTACATCTCATTCCGTATGAATAACTAAGATAAACATTCTTAATTTTAGTTATCTAATTTTTGTAGGTTTCATAGTCGCCTTATACCACAAACAAGCTCAAAATGAGTTTGTTCATACCTTACTTAGTGTAATATTGTCCGATAGAAATACGAGATTGCTTTTGTTTGGTTTTAAGTAAAAAAATTAATCCAGACATATTTGACAAAGAAACTCTTTCCATGGTGTGTGATTAAAATGACTGAGTTCATTTGAAGGACTTGTGACGATTATATAGATATACTACTTACGTGTTTGTTCAACCCTCAAGGACTTGAGACGATTGTTAGATATAATACTTACGTGTTTGTTCAACCCTTGCAGACAAGGAAGATGAGGATGGAGACAAGTTGAATATCCTTGGAGAGAAAGATGTGGCACCTGTTGGTAAGTGTTTGCACTGTTAATTAGCAGTTCTTATGCCAGCATTTGATCGGTAATGGAATAGTTTCCTCAGAGGAAACATCCTCTACAATATTTCAGATGTTCATCTTTCTAATGCTATTTAATTCAGCTGTTTTAAAGTTTTGTAACCAATTGTGGCAGAGTGATAATTTTCCACCTGATTGATGCTTTATGTCTTTGAATAACAGGTCATGAGTACATAGAAGAGGTGAAGAATGAGCAAGGAAAAACCATCAGCTTTAACTGCAAATTGTGTGAATGTAAATTCAATGATCCAAATGCTAAAGAGATGCACATGAAAGGTCGCAGGCATCGACTACAGTATAAGGTATGTGATCCAACATAGGATATTGTAATCTATTCAGTCTGTCTACGTATTTGTCCATGTAATAATTATGTAATGAGCAGGAGTACTGAGTTCACAAATTTCACTATATAACAGATATTGGTTGTCCAGATCTATATTGTCTGCTTTGTTGCCTGTATTGCAATTGTATTGCTATATATTTGACTTGTTGGATTTAAAATCAGTTGCTCCATGTACATCAGTGTGAGAATGCACACACCTGTATGTTTTACAAAATATTTCAAAGTTAATGCATAGCAAAATTAAAAATTTTCCTTTTCTAGAAAAAAGTAGACCCCAGCCTGAATGTTGAGGTAAAGCCAAGCATCAGAGCAAGGAAGATCCAAGAGGAGAAGATCCGACGGCAAGCGCAAAAAGAGGAATACTGGCGACGTCGCGAGCAGGAGCAAAGGTGGCGCGACGAGATGAGGTACAGTGTACAGGACCCTGTATACACCAGCTGAAGAGATGATCATTCTCACATAGGGCATGATTACTATTGATTCCTGAGTAAACAATATAGGGGCTTGGGTTACTATTGAGTTCCAAGAAAAAGAAATGTTATGAATACTGGAAAAAACAACTGTGTTGGATTTTTATGGTTATCACACAGGGAAAAAAATCAAATGTTATACATTCTTGATTTCATAATATTAAATTGACCTTTAATTATTTAACGAAATATTGGATGTATTCATATTTTATATATTGTTTGCGCTTTTGTAAGTTTTTGTTGCCATGCAGGCTGATTTTTTTTAAATTTTAAGTTGCTTTTCCATAGCAAATGTAAGACAGCCAAGCTTCTAAAATTCTCAATTGTTATAAAACAGCAAAGCTTTTAAAAAGATTTCTGACCAGGAGTTTTTTACTGGTACTTGATCTGATGCAGTATTTCAGTATAGGTGAGAAGGAATCCAGGCTGGTTTGTGCAAGGTTTTGTGTACTGTTTTCTCCTTGTGTAGATTTTAGCATGGTGTTCAAAGGAGTTTCAATTCTACTTAATCATTTGCACTGCTTTTCTGTCTAGCTAACCTTTTTAATCTCCTTTGTCCTTCTTTAGACTGCACACACCTAATGAGAACTAATTACTTCACTTTTCATTTTCAATTTGCATTTTATAACAGAAAATTCCTTTTAACAATTGTATTGTTTCCCCTAACACTGATTGTATCCTCTAAAACTAGATAGTTATTAGTAATACAAAAATCAGTTACACAGAATAAGAGTTCATGCATTAGCTAATTTCTAACCAATAACCACTAACATTCAGTCGGTAGAATGGGACTAACAGCAGTGACTGTGTGAGAACTTTTCACATTGTACTTAAAAGATCTCTTTGTGTTTATTGGTTAAGAGCAGGCATGGTACCACTGCCCTGCAGGTTAGGGATAAGTCACAAGTAGGAAATATTAGGAAAATTTAGATGGACATCAAAAATATAATCTAAACCAACTGATTGTAACTTGTGAAATTCTTTTCATACCAGAATTGAAATAATTATAAATTCATAAAATGGCCGCTGTGATAAGTAGCCAAAACCATCATGATAAAATGTCATCTTAACCAAGTCATTCAGCTAATCATGGTATTTAGAAATTCGGTAACTAATATTGCCATTATACGTATAGCTATGGCTGTAAACTACTAAGTGTTCATTTAAAAGGGTTAGCATGTCTATAACTGTTCCTCTTTGTCTGTTTATGAGTAGTTATTAAAAAGGTTGCACTGTATGTTATATGTGTAAATGTTATTACTAACACCTTATATTAAATAACATTGAACCTGTACAATAAAATGTATCAAATGTTGATCCATTCTGACATATTTAACAAAATCTTATTCATTATATTAAAGCTTTTGTGTTGAGAAAATGCCAGATAGTATTTTATATTATATACCGATATATTTTCTAATAATTATTTATTGAAGTTTTGTTTTAAATATATTTTTTCATCCTTATATAAATGAAAAAAAATGTTTCAAAATGTCAGATCTGACACCATATTGAGAGTAATGTCTTCTCGGGTCAGGTTAAGTAAGAGGCCACATGCTTGGTGTTTAACTTATTTCCGTGGTGTACAGACATGCTTGGTGTTTAATTTATTTTCGTGGTGTACAGACATACTTGGTGTTTAACTTATTTTCGTGGTGTACAGACATATTTGGTGTTGAACTTATTTCTGTGGTGTTCAGAATGGAAGATGAGCTGTATTGGGAGGAGAGACGACGGTACGAGGACCAGGAGTACTTTGAATGGCAGAGGCAAGGTGGACGACCAGGCATGGGACCTCCAAGGCCTTTCCTTCACGGACCTGGAGGACCACACATGGTAATAACAATGCTAGAATAGTGTCTTCTTAATTAGTTTTAGTCCAAGCTGGTCTTTTTTTCAGTTAGAGAATATTAAGTCTATTAAAGATATCTTCTGAAATGTTATCTTGTATAGTTGTACATTTTGATATTGACAATGGTAATATTTCTTCAATTTGGAGAAATTAACTCTTAATTATCTGTTTATAAGTGTTTGGAAACTATGGTATATAACTTAAGTCTTTCTGATACATAATCTCCTTTTCCAGGACTTCAAGGAGTGACAGGTCCCAAGAATCGTTATATCCTGAATATTATTCATGTTTGATCCTGTTGTGTAGCCCAGTAAGGTGTATGTCAGAATTAAATGTTGTACTGGCAATGACCTGTATTTTGGTTTTGTTCATAGTTCCAGCCTATGAGAAGACCCGATTCCTCAGATGATCGCCATGTGATGGCCAAACATGTTGCAATTTATCCAAATGAAGTAGAGGTATGGTGTTATTTTGTGTATCAAAATGTCCATTAGAAATGAAATTTTTATTCAATTTTGCCACCATCCATGTGTTTCCAAAATTTTGGAACTTTTAAGTTTACACTTTATAAAAATAACCTGAGATCAGAAGTGAATGGCATGATGTAAAAAATTCTGTTATAATATTCTAGTGTCAGCACATTAAAACTGGAAGTTACCAGCCTTGTTTAGACTGGTGATTGCATTGATTCTCATTTATTCAATATAAATTACATATTTAATTATTTTTCCTTTCTTCTTTCAGCTTCAAGCTGTACAAAATATTGTATCTTTGTGTGAGAAGTCTTTGAAACAAGTGTCAGACTTTTTAACAGACAGGTTAGTATATGTGCTACTGTATCATGTGTATGTTAATTTCTGATGACATTTGTGCATGTTTTACATCAATTTATTTTGTTCTTTTGATTTTTTTGAAAATAACAATAATAATTTTGTTTGTTTTAATTTTGAAATTTGGTATTTTTTCAGCATTAATCCAAAAAGCATGGATATAGATAAAGATGCTGCAAAGAAAGAATCTGATAGTAAAGAAGGGTAAGTAAAGGAATTCATCTTAAAAGTTTGTGTAGAATCTGATAGTAAAGAAGGGTAAGTAAAGGAATTCATCTTTAAAGTTTGTGTAGAAGAGATGAGAAGATACATTAACTGAAATAGGCTTTATTATTTTTTTTTTTTAAATGTGAAAAATAGGCGTTTAACCCATTGGGGGGAATCTTTTGATCTAAAAATGTATTATGTACTGAACTATAAGAATTTTTCTATTTTTTTTAGGGACAAAAAGGAGGATCCATTGGCTAATCGTGTGTTGAAGGGTGTAATGCGAGTGGGAGTCCTAGCTAAAGGTCTACTCCTTCATGGGGACCTTAATGTACATCTTGTGGTTCTGTGTTCAGAAAAACCCACACGCACACTCTTAGAGCGAGTGGCAGATGGCCTACCAAAACAGATTGCAGTATGTTTCTTTTTCGTAATGTGGATAAATGAAAAAATATCTTGATGGCTTCTATTTCAAAATTGCCTGCTGGCATTATCCTGAAAACATGTCATTGTTTGTTTTAACTTGAAATTGAATTGACATTGATATTTTAGCCTCCCATTATATTTATTTGATACAGCTTCTTTATGCATAACAAAAGGGCTCAGTATGCATATGTAAAAATCAAGTGTACATATTTGTATTTGAAAAGAAATATATGTGAATTGAATTTGTTTTGTAGGCAGTGACAGAAGAAACCTATGAAGTTCGACGGTGTGTGGAGGAAGCTGCCATTATTGTGACAAACAACAAGGAGCCCAAGACTACCTGCAGCATTACTTTGACATCTCCAGTCATGCGGGAAGCTCAACTGTCTGATGGAGGTAAAAAAGAATGGCAGTACTTTTGTTTTCAGTATACATGTGTATTTCTGCTATAAGGCATAAAGTCTTTTCAATTTAACTGAAAAAAAATGTTTCATTGTTTTGGATTCTCGTTTGTGGAGTGGTCATGTTTTTTTGGAGCAAACTGGGAAAGAAATTAATTTACTTTGTAAGTTTAAGAATAATTACACTTTCAAGATACTCTCTTTAGCATGATCATTCTACAGTACACTAATTTATCCGAAATCAAAAAATTAATAAAGGAAAATATTTTACAAAACTGTTTGTAGCAAGTTGGAAGGCTTTACCATACAGAAGTAACAGTTTTGTGAACAGCTGATTACCAAATACTGCAAATGAAAAAAAAAAAAGAAAATTTAAAAAAATTTCACATACAAGTATTCTTGATATGGTTTTACTTGTATTGTTTAAATGATGTTTCATGATAACTGACATGTTTTCCTACCCTATTTCATATGCATAACATTTGGAAAGCCTTCTAGCCATCTCCTGCACAGGTATTCTGTCAGAGAATGACCAGGATCCGTCACTTTATGGAAGGATTTTTGACCATGATGACAATACAAATGTGGACTTCATAGAATACTGGCCTTCCTTGCACCTAATCCCATTTTGTATTTTATTTTATGATTTGGTTAAAATTTTCTTTTGTTTTCTTTTTGCTCATTCGCCATTATCAATGTCCTTATTTGTAAAGAACCAAATACCTCCTTGTATGGTAGTCAGATACTTCATGATCACTTTATAAGGGTGTGAAGCTGGCCATGTGTTTTATAAAAAAATTATGAAGAAAAAGAAAACAAAGAATCCATATACAGAAACCTTGTTAGTTATCCAAAGCTGATAATTCCAAAGTACTCATCAATTTCTTTCATCACACACATACACATTTTGGGATTGGTTTTAAGATAGTGAAAACCAATGATCTGCAGCATGTATACCCAAGATGTTAATTCTTCCTGAAGTCGGTTTCCTTTTGCTCTGATGTATATCCTATTTCAATTTTTGACACATCAACATTCTTACCTTTTGCTCTGATGTATATCCTATTTCAATTTTTGACACATCAACTTTCTTACCTCGGCACCGATACTTTACCTGGATCTGGAAACAATTCTTTTATCCTTCTGATATTTATTAGCAAAAGGTTGACATCTGGTAGCATCATCTGTGACATTCTGTGTTTCCAATTTGTAAAGAATGTGTTGCATGTATATGTGTTGTGGGGGAGGTCCGGTATACTTTGGGGTCCACTTTGACTCTCTGTGGATACAGACAGTCTGTTGTAATTGTCATCTTTTCTGCAAATGGTCAAACACCCATTCCTGCTACACAACTGGTTCAATGTGTTAATACTACAGAGACCTCTGCTACTGTAAGCGTCAAAGACCCACCGGATGTGTTGGATAGGCAGAAATGCCTCGATGCTCTCGCAGCCCTTCGCCATGCTAAATGGTTTCAGGTTCGAACCTTTTTATACTTACTTTGCAGCCTGATGGTCTGTTATGATAATACAGAAGACATTCTGTGAACCCTGAACTGCAGATTTGCACATATCAATGATCAATCTTTAAATGAAATGTAAACTTAAGATGATACGACAAATCAGCATTGTATTGGTGTTGTTGGATACTTTGTCATTTGCCATGTTCTTTCTTTGTTTGACAATAAATTTTGAGGATCAAGTATGGTACAAACTAATAATTTCTATAGTGGGAAAAAATTACTAGAAGAAAATCTTTCTAGATTATATTCATAGATAGCCATAAGTCTGTGAAAAAGATATTTTCAGTGTTTAATGGTTTTCAGAAATATCAGTATATAACGTTTTTTGAGATAGAGCCTACAGTTGTTGGGACGAAACCTAGTACTGGTTGGAGTCATGTAGGCAGTAAACCATTAACTAACTAACCGACTAAGATGTTGTAATGAATACAGATAGAATTGTCGGGTATATTTGGCAAAGTACTCCAACATCACCTTTCTTCTGATTGAGGTGACAATGGGAAGGCAGCTCTCATACCTTGAGTGGTGAATGAAAGACAAGAGTGAATGAAATTTTGACTTTGCTGTTTACTGTGAATGATGACTATAACTGATGATAAATGAATCCGTAGTCTCAAACCAAAGTCAAATGGTGTCAAGAGTTTTAAGAAACCTGTTAAAATGCCAATTTCTAGCTCCGATTCATTAATGTTTTGTCTGCTAAGAAACAATTTTTAGTAGTAAAGCATTGTTTATACTGTGGAGAAATTTAAACACGAGAGAAATATTAAACTTATTGAAATCAACGGTGGTGTTTTTGATCAAAGACATTAACTATACCATTAGATAATGGCCATAAATTAACCTTTTCCATCTGACTTTGTTTTAATGTTCTACATATATACCAACACTCTGTCCAAGTTGTTTCCAGGAAGAAAATTTGTCAAATTAATACCACAATGGTATGAGTCCAAAAGAAAATTTATGAAAATACTTGGAAACAAGTTTGGACAGAATGTTCTGCTTCAATTAAAATTGTTCTTCTGCACTTTACACGACAACCGGCCAGGTAGGTAAGCTAACATGACATGGATTCATTTAAGACGATCTTCATGGGTAAACAGCAGATTTTACGATTTACATTAAATACTGATCATTTCTGTCTGAGATTTATGGGGAAATACACTAAAAAGGTATGTGAGAGGGAAGCCTGTTTCTTGTCAAAATTTACGGATTAATATATTGGCATTAATTGTCAGTATACTCCAGTTAATTTGGACAGGGAACAGGATTTCATAAATGATTTTGAAGTTTTATTTCAAATAACAAATATGTAGACTTGTTTTGCTTCTCATTTCTTTTACATGTTTACATGTTTTACAAGAACAACATCATCCAACATCTCATTGAAAAGCAAAGTAACTCTGTAAAATTTGGATACAGTGAAATAAAACTTGCAATAGAGAGAACAAATTCTGTTTCCACATAAATGGTTGAAACTTGAATTTGCTCTCCTTTTGAGAGAAAAGTGGGAAAGGCAAAAACCATAAGGATCCCTTTTCACAAAAAGAAGTTATTCAAAGGACATTAAAATGGTGTTATTTAGAATTCACCATAAATGTTTGTGGAATGATATTCTGTGATATGGGAGTCTTATTTCATCATATTGAGATAATACAATGAAGATTGATCATGACAAGACAGTAGGACCCTGATACATGAGGCTGGAAAGTTGTGAGGTCTTCGGCATGGTGTTGGTGCCACTGGCATGTGGAAAATGCGTGTACAGCATGCATCACCTGTGCCATAAAATCGTACCAAATACAAATCACACCAAAAAAACATTCAAGAATCTGGAATAATACAAGTTAACTTGTGAGGTAAAGCATGATTCAAATATTGTTTGTTGTGACTATATAATTTGGGAGTTTGAAATAGACATATTTAATACGGTAAAGTTTTACCTGGGATGGTAAGGTTTTACCTTTGACTCCAGATTCTTGAATAAGATTGTCAGAAAACTTGGTCTTATTTTGGATTTCTCCCTGTTTGATTACATAGGCTAGAGCGAACGGACTGCAGTCTTGTGTTGTTGTGATCCGAATCCTACGTGACCTTTGTCAGCGTGTTCCTACATGGACTCCTCTAAATGAATGGGTAAGCCTTCGTCATCATCCAAGATAATTGAATTCTCAAGATATAACAACAATGCTCCATCTTAGGTTGTTATTCTTTCCAAATCTCAACTGTTAGTTTACTGTATTGATGTAGACAGTCCAAACACTACCTGAGGACTATTTTTCAGTTATTCCTAGATTATGTGTAAATCAATCAAACTTAGCTCATTTACCATATTTAATAAGCCACCCATCTGAATTTTCCCTTGAGTGTTTGTTTAATACAAATGTCCTGTATTTTTCTAGAATCTGACATATCATTAAAATTAAATCAGATTCAATAATGTCTGCCATAATATGTCTACATAGGCCATGGAGTTACTTGTGGAGAAGTGTGTGAGTAGTGGTGGTGCCAAGATGAGTCCCGGCGATGCTTTACGCAGAGTCTTTGAATGTCTAGCATCAGGGTTACTCCTACCAGGTATGTTCCAACTCATCACCTGTTTTACCAATGGTTGACATGGAAGTGTATATTTATCATATAATTCGTCAGATACTTTGTTATACAACCCAGTGTGTTGTTACATAGACCAGCACAGTTATGTCATATCAAACGTTGGTATTGTGTTGAAATTCAGCTTAAAATTCGAACTCTCAAAAACAAAAGACTGATGAATGATTAAATCAAATTTCTCTTACTAATGCATTGTTATCTACCAAGGCAAGCAAACAAAAACTTAACATGATAGTGAGGTTTTAATAGGATAATTTTGAAACCATTATAGATACATATACAGGTAAATTGAGACATATTTTTGTTACAGGTGGGCCGGGGTTGTATGATCCCTGTGAAAAGGACCCGGCCGATGCTGCTGCATCACTTACACCCCAGGAACGAGAGGATATCACTGCATCTGCTCAGGTTAGTCTGCAAATATTGCTCAACTTGAGTACATGTGTATATCAAATAGTCAACTGAGTTATCTGGTAGGTAAAACTTGGTGGATTGACATTAATCATTGCTTAGCTATAGGTAGATCACCAAATGTTGCCTAAACTCAACACTCTTCATTTGGTCTACTCAGATGTGAAAAACATTGGATTAGGGTTCCTCAACCTTTGCTTCTTCATGATATATACTAACTGATTAAATGTCCGAAGGACCAAGGTGAGCTTCCTTGCATCTGTCCGTCCGTCAACAATACTTTGTGAACACGATAACTTGAATAAATATCAACCAAGTTTGATGAAACTTTGTAGGCAGTCATATACAAATCTGAGACAAGTACAAAATGGAAATGATTAGACAGTAACTTACAGAGTTATAGCCCTTGTATGATATTATTATTGGACCTTGTGAACATGACAACTGGAGTAAATATCTACCAAGTCTGATGACATTTTTTATGTTGCCTTATATCGACAAGATCTCAGTTAAGTTCAAATTATTTGACAGTAACTTACTGCTTATTTATTGCCATTTTGATATTATTAACAATTTTTTATGTGGTGTCGATTAAACAACAATATATATATATATACATATGTATAAATAATTGATATATTATCCAGTAGTTTCCAGAAATGTGAAAAATGTACTGCTGCTATTTCCTTTTCAGTAATTTATTATTCAATACATGAAATCGAATTGAATGTGTGGGGGAAATCGGATGATGTTATAATACATTGTATAAATGTGTGGCTCCCTTAGCTTGGGAAAGGAGGGGCGGGCATTTTGTCATGATATAAAAATCCAGGTGAGGAGTGCAGGACCTCTGGGCCTCTTGTTTCATATTTTTCAGAAAATATCAAAATTAATTCTTCTCAATGTAAATGGAATGTAAATGTAAATAGAAACAACTATCATCAGTAAGGCTAACAGTTTTAATTTGTATGGAATTCTGACTCCATAAAATGTGAAACATACTGGGCAATGCCATTATAAATGGGTGAAACAGTGATGTTTGAAATTCAATTAATTGTTTGAAATATAAAATGAGCACTGGTTCTATTTCCTGTTAACAGCATGCTCTGAGGCTGATAGCATTCCGACAGATCCACAAGGTGTTGGGTATGGACCAGTTGCCAGCACCAAAATTCCAACGACAAAGGATGAATCCTCGCAAGCGACGGAGGATGGACAGTGCTACAGGAGAAGGCGATGAAGGTAAGCCATATGACATCAAGAAAGCTGCTGGTGAAATCATATTCTGTAGTCTCAATTATTTTTTAAAATATTTGGAAACAAAGCTGTGGTATAGTTTGTACTTGAAAGCTGTGTGACAAATCTTGTATCAGTAAACTTTATATTGCTTGAAAGCAGTTATTCGCCAGTATCAAAGGCTCTCGTGACACTGTGTAATAGGCTCTTGGATGGTAGGATTAATTTATACAGTTCTTTCATCTAGAAGAAGGGATACTTTTATTTCTTGATGCGTGACGAAAACAAGAAATCATTTACTGTTTGTTCATATGAAAAATGTTTCAGAAAAATATTGATATACACACATATTTGAAATCTGTATGATTTTTTTTTTTTTTTTTATCAGTGGGAGAGAAGAAAGACAAAAAGGATGAAGATCAGACGATGGAAACAGCTGATGGAAAGCAATGAAATATTTGTGATGAATGAGGAGTGAGAATCTGACTTAAAATTCATACAAGAACAGCATTTGATAAGGACTTCGTGTTTATCGGTTCTCCATTCTCAATGTTGTCTGGACTGGTCGTTCTGAACACTAGATAATATTTTGAGTTTCTGAGAGAATGGGGAAAACCCTATGTTTAAAGGCATTCTTTAAGTAGGTTATTTCTAATGTGTTGCATATTTTGTCCATGTTACAAAAGGAGACTTGAAAATACTTTAGTAGTTTGGTGAAAATGTGTTCATATTTGCTTTTTCTTCAGAGGTTCCTGAATATGATATTCTACCTTATCAACACGATATGTCTCTTTGATGTTGTGATATATTTTTTTTTAATTTACAATTTCTGTTAACGTTGTTTGTGTTACAATTTTATCTGATCATGTTTAAATCTTTCAACGGTCACTATCATTTTATTACAGTATCATATTTACTATTTGTTAATACGAGTATTCTGCAGATCATAATATGTGGCTTCAATGTGTTTCATTATTAAACTTTTTAACATATGATCATTATATCTTTTGGTTCAATATATCATGATTTCTTACTAAAAGTGATTTCACAAACTTAATTTTTTCTACTATTTTGTTTGATTCCTTTCTCCTGGGTTATGTTGAATTTCTAATCATATAGATATTTTAAAATATGACCATTTATGGGAATTGGTGTTCAATTGCCACATTTAATAATTTTTGTAATTTGTCTGACTTCAATACAGCTGCTAGTCTTTGTGTTATGCTTTTGAAGTGTGTAAAAAGGTCAAGGTTACTCTGGCAAATCTGTATACATAGTCGGTCTACTTCAAAATATGGTTGTAGACATTGAGGTTTAGTTGTATACTAGATGCAGGTGTGTTCTTTCGTCAGTATTTAGATGTATAAAGTTGTGTCTGTACGACTGTATATTGCAGTCAGTGTGTTCGGACAGTCCCCCTAGAAGTATGATAACTGGTATACAACATATTATTTCTGTACATGTACTTGTATCAGGTACATATACAGACTTCTACCATTTATTATTGATTTTTATATACTGATATATAATTGTTGTGTTGTGTCCAGAAATTATGTTTTATGAGAAGTGCACACACATCTATATATTCCCACTATTATGCTGTATAGCACTGGTAGCAGACTAGATGTGGTCGTGAGCATAAGGTGTACGAGTGTAGTCTACCAATTGTAAGATAATATTGCAGACTCATTATGCTGATAATGTTTATTGGTTAATGGATCAATAAATATCTTTATATGTGTATCTACCATCTCTTGTGTTATTTCTTGCTTTAAAAAATTTTTTAAATCCAGATTCAAGGATAAAAATGATTTAAACTTCAACTTACTGCGTTAATACATTGCCATACTTGGGTTTCCAAAAGACATCCTTTTCTGTCAATATGCCAATGCTAATGTCTGATTGAGCCTTGTTGATGCTGCATGGATCTGTACTGTGGACAGATTGTTCATTTGTTCTCAACATCAGGGAAGATGTTGCATTGAAGTTTCTGTGAGTTGATCTGAGTCCAGACGATATTCCGAGTAGAGCATTTTTTCTTGAGAACACTCTTTCAAACAGTATGGATGGATAAAGCAATACCAATTAAGATAATTTTTCATTCAAACATATTTTATTGAATATCTTTCAAAGGGATTGGGCACAAGTTATATAACAACTTACTAGGCTCTCTCCAATTCAATGATATACCTGTTACTATATTGATGTGTTGAAAAAACAAGAAAATGTGCACATTTATTCATTGTATGGCACATTCGTTCATTGTTAATCGTTGATGAAAGTTTTCAGTAACAATATTGACACTTCCATAGTTGATTTTATTAATCCGACACTTTCATCCATGAAATCTTTCACATAAATAATTTCCTTAAATAGACAATAAAGTTATACATCATCAAAAGTAAGGTTCTCATGAAATGTAAATTACATGTATGTTGTGATGAATTTGGCATATAGAGTTAAAAGATCATAATGCGTGTCGGAAAGGGGAGATAACTGGTTCATGACTATAGATTTTTGTGGAGTAGTCCTAGTCCCTACAAATGTAACTGACAGAAGTACGTCGGTACAAAATCAACAGTCAACGAATTCATGGAAGACTATCAGAATCCATTGTTACACAGCCTAACATTTAATGACTAGGCTGAAATTAATTGAGACTGTCCGTTTATACTAAACGATTCATGAACTAATAATGGATGTCTTTTGTTACAAAGCCAGTTTAAGTCCGATATTGAATTCTAGAGTGTATTAACCAGTTAATGGACGACTCAATTAATAATATGGTGTAAGTATGACTATCAATAGATAGATGTTTTATATCGTCACGTGGCAAATAATAATGAACAGATTAAAATCAGATGTTAAACTGAAATGACATGCAATGTCCCAGTAATGAATTGTACATACAAGACTGTACTTATACAATGTAACCATGACTGTAACCCTGGATATCAATGACTTAATGGAAATCACCAGAAGATTTAATGAATTTGAATTGGACGTTAACCCGACTGCCAAGTAAAACATGATTACATTTAATGTTATATACATGTGTTTGACCATTGTCCAGATCATAGATTCCAAATCGGGCGCTGATCATGTATACCGACGAAGAGCTATTTCTTTCTGTGGAAGAACGTGTATCAACAATACATTTTTAATTGAGGTTCCACAAACCTCCTAAACAATGCTGAAAATTCTGGCAATGCTCCGAAATGATTGCCAGAAATCTCCCACATATGTTGCGCTCAACTTGTCAGTGAGAATTGTATAATGTCTAGGCTATGGTAAGACCTTAATTGAAAAGTAATAGTATTTCAATAAATTAAACTTGTACTTCAGCCAGACACACAAAATAATTAAATTCCTGCGATAAGAATATTATATCCTCAATATGTATTTAAATTATGATCTTATTTAGGTTAATAGAATAATGTGGTGTTGAAATTAAAGTGAGCTCACCGAATGTCAACACCATTTTCAAAACAGCACGTCGTGTGTGTATGCATTAATGATAGACTATTAAAGTAGCACTAGCACCCAGCTAGGGGCAGTAATCATGCACCGCCCAGTTATCAAGACAACACAATTGAAAACATGTATGAACTTAATATGTTGGAAACGAAATTCAACTCATGCCGTCCTGAACGAAGCCCGCTAGGTTCTGGACGAAACAAGCCGATAAGGTTGCCTGTCGGTGACAAAAACATACAAGAAATTTTGATCGTATCGGTCAGTACCAAATACGAGTTGAGGACACACATTAACAAAACATATTAAGAGAAATAAATTAAAAGTTATATTAATACACACAATAATTTAATTAAACTTATCACAGGTTTTAGACACTCTGTACAGTAGTGTCTTTGAATGTTCCACGTAATCCACTTAGCTACATGTCAATTTAATTAAATATCTTAAAACTTTTGTTGAAAAGTTTGAAACTAGAACTGTTTTTCTTGGTAGGTCCCTTTTCGTCCTTTTTGTCCGGTCCGGCCCGAGGTGATTTGGGGCGCCTTTGAGCGGCATGGAATTTTTCTTCAGAAATGAACAGAGGTTGAAAGTTCACGTGACGATCTCCTTTCTCACGCTGTATCTCGTGAATGATCCCATGGAACACATCTTCAACGTACTCAAACTCCTCAGCTGCCGTTGTCTCGAAAAATAAACTTTCAAACTCTTGTGCTAGCGTGTTTCCTTCTACTTTACTAATTTGCCTAAAATCAAGGGAAAAGATATGAAGAATATAAGAAAAAATGAGATATTGATAATTGGTTACAGTCCAGGTACAATATGTACCCCACAGGGGCTCAACACTAATTAAACTCTTATGGTAATAAATATCAAATAAATACAGTATTATAACAGTATATCACAAAGGAAGGGGAGGCTTAATTCGTTAAAAACTCGAAATAAACGTCACTGCATGAGGACGTCATTTGACCCATTTGGTCCTTGTAATGTATTGCATTCGAAAAAAAAATAAAGAAATGCACCGCTGTAGATGGATGGGAAATACTAGATGGATACAATGTAGGGGGGTAGACATTAGTCTTTGCACAACTTTCCAACCGAACATATACGACTATAGAATCAAAAATTTGTGCCTCGGATCGTCACTATGGAAATACATAATTTTTTACTCTTGTACCAGACCGCCGGAACTTTGCTATTCCAAACAATCGGAAATAAAACGTGTTTTATCAATAAATCTATAAGTACATGTGTGGGGTAGTTTGGGCGTGGCCGACCTACCACAGATAGATCAGACATCTGTTTCAGAACATTCAAACACATCCTCCACTACAGAGACGTTCGTCAGCAATCAAGTGGGGATAGATAGATATAAACAAATACACTACAACTTAACGGTAACTATCACAGGGACTTGTCACAAATCCCCAGTTCAACATCCCGTATTAAAGGGGCATGCCTTCGTCCGGACTTCATAAACATGTACAGTTTCTATTGATGAAATCTATGTCCGAACGATGATTATATGACTGTCTGTGCCTATATGTAATGCAATTAACGCCGAACTGTACAGGGAAAAGGTGTAGTGTATATATACCGTATGTCTTTGCGGTAATTAGTGATACTTCGGGTTGAATTACGAATTTTCAGGACTTAATACTCGAAGAACTTTTGTTCATCTTGAGAGTAAAACTGCCATATTAATGTAAAGATTATAACATTTACTACTTGGAAAAAATACGTAGTTTCCAGTAAGTTTAATTTTGTCGACCTAAACTTTATTCAAACGAAGGAATGCCCCTTTAAGTGTATCATAATTTAATACGTGTACACATTTTGATGCCGAATTCCTATGACAAACTCCACAGCTAGGACGACATTTTCGCTTGCTACTATAGCTGGATGCGGCCTAAAAGTGTTTGGTAAATATTTAAGTAAAATGTCTAAATTTAGCCAGATCATTCATTTTTGCGGTGTTCATTTAGAGCCTAAATATTAAACTATTTCACAGAATCAAAATTACTATAAAGTAGGACGATATATACAAAAAGCTTACACCAGACAACACTATCCTCGATATTCCAAGGGTTACTTCACGTTCGACCTTTGCACGAGATAACTAAATGAATTTGTAGCCCTTGGATTAGAAGATGGGGAGGGATAGGACATTATACAGGTTCGGTTGGTATTTGATGTAGCATTCGAGAAGGAGAAAGGAAACATGGCCGAGTAGCCCATTTCCGTATCATTAACTACACAATCGAGACTATTAATGTGTAACTATTCAATACATGTACATATGTATAACTGTTTTATAAATGAACAATTAAAAATAACGATGCAAAAACTTGAACATTCTGACCGAAATAATTGCCGTTATCACTACTATTTCGTCAATGTTCCGAACACTGCATACATTTTAATTTACAGGGCTCGATTTTCCGAATTTTGAGTAATGTACGACATCAGTTAATAACAACAACACTAAATATTCAGTCATCATACAATAAAAACTTGTAAATATCGGCCGGGATATCGATGTATAAAAAGCGATACCTCCGATTTTAGTTTAATTTTTAGAATGTGCATAATTACTGGATTTTTAGTGTTATGGTTATTTACTAATGTTATACATTACTCAGCATCCTCAAACCGACACCTTCTGCGTATTTGTGTTCTGATAAAAATTGTCGATAAACGTCGATCAGCTGTCATGCTGTAGCGTGTATGAAATCGTATGTCAGGTTGCTCTGTTGTCACCAATCCGGTTCTCATTTTGAGAACGTGACATTTACTAGATTTGACTCAAATTTACGTCACGGGTGCTGCCGTAATGCAGAAGACGCTCGCCCAACACTGGTCTTATCATCTTTATACCTTTTCAACCATATTCATGTTAATCTATGTTTTTATAACCATCTTCATGTTAATCTATGTTTCCTTAATATGTTTTGCTCTCGTTTTCTCGATTTTATGTCAGTACTCACTGTGTTTTTATATCGTTTACATTAAAAAGATAAAAGTATCAGTCAGGTCACATTCGTCATATTTCAAACTTTACAACTTTCGTCATACATACCGATATCGTTCGAGATCTATTTTATTTCCAACCAGGGCCACAGGCGAATCTTTGGAGTTGGCTTTGAGGTATTGTGTGACACTCTCTAAATATTCCCGCGCTTTATCAAAACTCTGTCGGCTTGTGATCCCGTACACCACCATGAAGCCGTCTGCCCATCGTAGATACCGCAAGGGGTCGCTGTCTTCCTGGCGGCAAAACAAACAACCAAATCGTTCATGAGGTACCATTCATGAGGAGATATTGATTTTACTCCAAATGTTTACGCCATCATTCCAATAATGAATATGGCTGAGATACCATAACGTATTTTTCCAAAATTAAGTTTCTTAAGTATATACATTGTATGTGGTTTTACAAGTTATTAACGATTCTCATGTACGAGTATACTGCGAAATTGTTATCATATATATATAGTGTCCTTTTATTTTCGCTGTCAGTGCCCGTGTTTTAATCTGAGAGCTTGGCATCAGCTGTTTTTGACGAATATTTACATTAAGAGTGGAATGAATGGAACAGAAGGCACTTTCCATCTTAGAACACACGGTCTTATAATATGTATACGTTGTTAGGCTGTCCTGCAGGTAAGTGATCTTTAGAGGCGACTAAATTTAAGACCTTTATCTTCGTTCACGCCCCATTGATTCTGCCTCACTTTTGTTATATAGTTAAATTAAACTTAATCAAAACTAATTAAAAACTAATGCATGACACATTCTAGCAACACATCCAATACACGTCACTTATCCATTGTTCACAAACACATTCCTTAAATCCTTCATCGGGTCACTTCTGAACTTTATAGGTTTCTTATTCATATGCCATGCATAATAGGTTTATTATAAACTGTAAACGATGTACAATATATGAACCAATCACAATATCAATATCAACAAATTGTAGAATTTAAGAATGACCTAGGTAGGATTGAAAAACAACAACATATAGATGTACTTGTTCACACGATTGTTGGTTTTCTTAGAAACGGTCACTTAGGCGAATAAAAAATTGAACTGTTTTAAAAACAAACGCACTGTCATCTTTAGATAATTCATTATTTCCACACAATATCAAGTTTAGGCGTACAGGCTGATGGTGTAACAGCTGATCAAACATTTCACGTTTAATATTTATGTAATTTGGACATTAGACAAAGTATTGACAAGACGTTTTACTCACTTTATCGTAGGTATCCATGACGTGAATACACATTTCTGTTCCGTCTATGTCTTCATGCTTTGTATAGGTGTCCTCTGTAACAACAACGGTGCCATAGGTTCAAACGATTATTATGGTGGCTATCAACACATTTTTTACTTGTTTGTTTGTTTTTGTTTTTGTTTTTTTGTTTATTGGTTTTTTTTTTCGTTTTTCCATCCGAGGAAGCGAATTTGTGCCATCACAAGACGAAAAGAAATCTCCTTTCTTAGCCATAATCTAGCGAGTTATTCATGATATTTTTATATGCATTAGGCGTTTAATTATTTCGATAAAGCATTGTGTAATTTAACTTGGTGCTGTGTGAAATGCACGACATTATTTTCGTAGTGACAAAGCACAAAAAGGCACCACGAAAGTTGACTTGAATATATATATACATATATATCTGAATGACGTCTAGCTAACATATAACATGTGCACCATGATAATTTTTCGATTGTTCATTACAATGTTTAGTTTATAAGCTTTTATAAAGTCCTTGCTGAAGAAGAGTTTCAATGGAAATAGAGGAAATAATAAGTTGATATACTTACCAATGTTGGGGTCATACTCCATGATGGACCGTTGTGTTCTGTACTTACCGATGTTGGGGTCATACTCCATGATGAACCGTCGTGTTCTGTACTTACCGATGTTGGGGTCATACTCCATGATGAACCGTCGTGTTCTGTACTTACCGATGTTGGGGTCATACTCCATGATGAACCGTCGTGTTCTGTACTTACCAATGTTGGGGTCATACTCCATGATGGACCGTCGTGTTCTGTACTTACCAATGTTGGGATCATACTCCATGATGGACCGTCGTGTTCTGTACTTACCAATGTTGGGGTCATACTCCACGATGAACCGTCGTGTTCTGTACTTACCGATGTTGGGGTCATACTCCATGATGAACCGTCGTGTTCTGTACTTACCGATGTTGGGGTCATACTCCATGATGAACCGTCGTGTTCTGTACTTACCAATATTGGGGTCATACTCCATGATGAACCGTCGTGTTCTGTACTTACCAATGTTGGGGTCATACTCCATGATGAACCGTCGTGTTCTGTACTTACCAATGTTGGAGTCATACTCCACGATGAACCTTCGTGTTCTGTACTTACCAATGTTGGGGTCATACTCCATGATGAACCGTCGTGTTCTGTACTTACCAATGTTGGGGTCATACTCCATGATGAACCGTCGTGTTCTGTACTTACCAATGTTGGGGTCATACTCCATGATGAACCGCCGTGTTATGTACTTCACTGTTAGAGCTACAAAGGAGAGAAACAAGAGTCAAGAAACTGTCAAACGAGACAAAATACCACAACAGGGTAGATGTTTAAATACAGGATGGCATGGAAACACAAAGCCAGAACCGTCAACTCCCTGTTTGGCCAGTACAAGACAAAGTGCATTGATAAGGTCACTGAACAGCGTCATTTTGACCTTTCTTCCCTCGCTTCATTCAACGAGGAATCAACTTAGGACGCAAACATTACGATATCCCAGAAATGTCAGTTGACATTGGCGATATAGACATACATGTTACAGTCTAGGTGGTCATATCGTAGTGTGTTTAGTTAGCCCCATTGTAATACAGATATTTTAGACGGGCTACATCAATATTCGACAAAAAGGAAAACCCTCTCTTGGAGCTATACGGGTTTTATTTTTACCGAATGTTCATATAACCCCCTAAATATGTCTCAGAATAATCTAAACACACTAAGATAGTCCAAATAACATTGGCAAACACATTTTTAAGCCTCTGAAAGAAACTGTTTACCATTTCTGACATGGTAATAGTACACATAACAAAGCCCGAAAGGTAAATATGCTTTGATCGTACATTCCGATAACATTATATCTAATACCTTCAATTATTTGGAAAAATATACATGTATATATGTCCCAAGAAACCTTTGTCAATTTGAAAGTTGTGAAAATATTTAAAAAGAAAAAAAACAATCTGAACCGTATCGAACGGTTAACGTCAAATTATATTTATCATCAATATGACTGTAATTGAGAGATATACAGGGAGCTGTAACTGTACAGCTATGTAATAGGCTCAACTGCTATCCCTTACATGCTTCCTACACGCACGTATGCGATAACATCATATTCGAAGGAATGGCACAGACACTTTCTTGTTTTTCATTATGTTTGTGAACGAATGTTTCTTTGTCCTTGTAGGTATGTTTGGCATAGACTTTAAGTTACGTAAGTAATATCTCAAAACTATCTCTAGAGAAGCGTTACGGCTGCAAAGGTTGCCAGCACTCCGGTATCACCGACCTTGGATGCTTTTTACGTATGTAGCTGTGTGTTACACGTACAGTTTTCATGTTACACATGAACAAAATAAGCTGGGCTATTTACTCGTGTAAACGTGTGTTACATGTACAGAGCTGTATGTTACATATGCTGATATGAGTTACACGTGTAAATGTCTGTTCCACATGTGTACTTAATGTTTTATTGTAAAAAAATACAGATGTATTATTAATAATGAGTAACACGTATGACAATGCTTTCCACCTGTATACTTTGTTGTATGGATAACACGAATGACAATGATTTACACCTGTATACTTTGTTGTATGGATAATACGTATGACAATGATTTACACCTGTATACTTTGTTCTATAGTTACACGTATGACAATGATTTACACCTGTATACTTTGTTGTATGGATAACACGTATGGCAATGCTTCAATCTTGTATTGCAGTGTATCGTAGAGGAACGGAAATAACAAGTCTAATTTTAATTAGATTGGACAATGGTTCACACCTGTATACTGATAGTAGTTGTATGCGTTACACGTATGACAATGCTTTACACCTGTATATTTTGTTGTATAGTTACACGTATGACAATGTTTTCCACCTGTATAATCAGTTGTGTTAATAGTTGTAACCGTGTGATTACACTAATTAATGATCGAGTATGCATATTATAGGTTTCATGTTTTAGAGAATGGAAGCAGTGCTGTTCCACTTTGCTATCCTTTGTTTGCTCTCTTAGATGGGTTTTCCTAATAGACATACCTCTTTACCATTTTTCACACTTAATAATTGAACAATTTTGAATACAGGTGGCTTTTTCCTGAGCTACTGAAATTTAAAACAAATCATAGAAATGAAATGCGTCCTTTTCTTCAGATGGGGAGTTACACTGTTTACAATATCTACGTACATAATGCACTCTATATTATTATAATTTCCTGATTCTATTGCCATTTGTAATACTGTTTTTACTTCCTTTGTTATACTGTTTTTACTTCCTTTGTAATACTGTTTTTATCTTCTTTGTAATACTGTTTTTATTTCCTTTGTAATACTGTTTTATCCCCTTTGTAATACTGGTTTTATTTCCTTTGTAATACTGTTTTTACCTCCTTTGTAATACTGTTTTTAGCTCCTTTATAATACTGTTTTTATCCCCTTTGTAATACTGTTTTTATCCCCTTTGTAATACTGTTTTTATTTCCTTTGTGATAATGTTTTTACCTCCTTTGTAATACTGTTTTTATCCCCTTTGTAATACTGTTTTTACCCCCTTTGTAATACTGGTTTTATTTCCTTTGTTATACTGTTTTTATCTTCTTTGTAATACTGTTTTCACTTCCTTTGTAATAATGTTTTTACCTCCTTTGTAATACTGTTCTTACCCCATTTGTAATACTGGTTTTATTTCCTTTGTAATACTGTTTTACCTCCTTTGTAATACTGTTTTTATCTTCTTTGTAATACTGGTTTTATTTCTTTTGTAATACTGTTTTTATTTCCTTTGTAATACTGTTTTTATCCCCTTTGTAATACTGGTTTTATTTCCTTTGTAATACTGTTTTTATTTCCTTTGTAATACTGTTTTTATCCCCTTTGTAATACTGTTTTTATCCCCTTTGTAATACTGTTTTCACTTCCTTTGTAATAATGTTTTTATCCCCTTTGTAATACTGTTTTTATCCCCTTTGTAATACTGTTTTACCTCCTTTGTAATACTGTTTTTATCCCCTTTGTGATACTGTTTTTATCCCCTTTGTAATACTGTTTTTATCCCCTTTGTAATACTGTTTTTATCCCCTTTGTAATACTGTTTTTATCCCCTTTGTAATACTGTTTTTATTTCCTTTGTAATACTGTTTTTATCTTCTTTGTAATACTGTTTTTACCCCCTTTGTAATACTGTTTTTACCTCCTTTGTAATACTGTTTTTATCCCCTTTGTAATACTGTTTTTACCTCCTTTGTAATACTGTTTTTACCCTTTGTAATACTGTTTTTACTTCCTTTGTAATACTGTTTTATTCCCTTTGTAATACTGTTTTTACTTCCTTTGTAATACTGTTTTTATCCCCTTTGTAATGTTTTAACCTCCTTTGTAATACTGTTTTTATCCTTTAATATGTTTATCTCTTTGTAATACTGTTTTAGCCCCCTTTGTAATACTGTTTTTTACCTCCTTTGTAATACTGTTTTTACCTCCTTTGTAATACTGTTTTACTTCCTTTGTAATACTGTTTTTACCTCCTTTGTAATACTGTTTTACTTCCTTTGTAATACTGTTTTTACCTCCTTTGTAATACTGTTTTTACTTCCTTTGTAATACCGTTTTTACCCCTTTGTAATACTGTTTTTACATCCTTTGTAATACTGTTTTTACTTCCTTTGTAATACTGTTTTTACCCCATTTGTAATACTGTTTTTATCCCCTTTGTAATACTGTTTTTATCCCCTTTGTAATACTGGTTTTATTTCCTTTGTAATACTGTTTTTATCCCCTTTGTAATACTGTTTTTATCCCCTTTGTAATACTGTTTTTATCCCCTTTGTAATACTGGTTTTATTTCCTTTGTAATACTGTTTTTATCCCCTTTGAAATACTGTTTTTATCCCCTTTGAAATACTGTTTTTATCCCCTTTGTAATACTGTTTTTATCCCCTTTGAAATACTGTTTTTATCCCCTTTGTAATACTGTTTTTATCCCCTTTGTAATACTGTTTTTATCCCCTTTGTAATACTGTTTTTATCCCCTTTGTAATACTGTTTTTATCTTCTTTGTAATACTGTTTTTATCTTCTTTGTAATACTGTTTTTATCCCCTTTGTAATACTGGTTTTATTTCCTTTGTAATACTGTTTTTATCCCCTTTGTAATACTGTTTTTTATCCCCTTTGTAATACTGTTTTTTATCCCCTTTGTAATACTGTTTTTATCCCCTTTGTAATACTGTTTTACCTCTTTGTAATACTGGTTTTATTTCCTTTGTAATACTGTTTTTATCCCCTTTGTAATACTGTTTTACCTCTTTGTAATACTGGTTTTATTTCCTTTGTAATACTGTTTTTACCTCCTTTTTAATACTGTTTTTATCCCCTTTGTAATACTGTTTTTATCCCCTTTGTAATACTGGTTTTATCCCCTTTATAATACTGTTTTTATCCCCTTTGTAATACTGTTTTTATCCCCTTTGTAATACTGGTTTTATTTCCTTTGTAATACTGTTTTATCCCCTTTGTAATACTGGTTTTATCCCCTTTGTAATACTGTTTTTATCTTCTTTGTAATACTGGTTTTATTTCCTTTGTAATACTGTTTTTATTTCCTTTGTAATACTGTTTTTAACCCCTTTATAATACTGTTTTGATCCCCTTTGTAATACTGGTTTTATTTCCTTTGTAATACTGGTTTTATTTCCTTTATAATACTGGTTTTATTTCCTTTGTAATACTGTTTTTATCCCCTTTGTAATACTGGTTTTATTTCCTTTGTAATACTGGTTTTATTTCCTTTGTAATACTGGTTTTATTTCCTTTGTAATACTGTTTTTATCCCCTTTGTGATACTGTTTTTATCCCCTTTGTAATACTGTTTTCATCCCCTTTGTAATACTGGTTTTATTTCCTTTGTAATACTGTTTTTATCCCCTTTATAATACTGTTTTTATCCCCTTTGTGATACTGTTTTTATCCCCTTTGTAATACTGTTTTTATCCCCTTTGTAATACTGGTTTTATTTCCTTTGTAATACTGGTTTTATTTCCTTTGTAATACTGGTTTTATTTCCTTTGTAATACTGTTTTTATCCCCTTTGTAATACTGTTTTTATCCCCTTTGTAATACTGGTTTTATTTCCTTTGTAATACTGTTTTTACTTCCTTAGTAATACTGGTTTTATTTCCTGTGTAATACTTTATTTAACAGGTATGTCCTTTGTAAATACTGTCTTTATTTCCGTTGCGATACTGATTTTTATCATTGCGTAATCTTTCACATTTGAAAGAAACAACGACTACAACTCTAGGGTTTATTCAGCATCTACAGTTCAATACTTTTATTATTTATCAAGGATACCTTGGAGGCCTTCAGTAGTTTGAGAAATTAGTACTAAATCATCACCATATAGCAATACAATCATGACTACCCTTGCAGTTCTGTATGAAATATTATTCAAAATCATTTATATACAGAGAAAAATATCGGTGGCAAAATTTCACCCTGTAATAATCCAACTTATATTAAGGGGATAAATCAGATCATTATCCTAGATTTAACGTGAGAATATATGAGCTTTACAACGTCTATGATCTTCGTCTTTTTCAAGGTTTGATAGCATAAACCATAATTTTGTTCTATTAATCTTATTAAAGGTTTTGCGAAAATTCACAAAGCAGCAATACAATTCGTTTTCACTTTAATCCAAATGCTGATTACACAATTCTAATTACATAAGTAATATGATGATATACAAAAATACATAACGGTTCAACAATAGTAGGGTATCAGATTATACTGTCACTCCTCTCAGTCCTAATGACTGTTTTACGAATAGACAAGTTCTTTGTTTGACCCCACAGTTAAAACATGACAAAATGGTAACAAAATTTTCATCTTCTGACACATCTAATTTCATTTTATCCAGACACATTTCTCTAATTTGATCATATAAAGGATATTTACATAAAAGAGTGGATTTCGTTTTCAATAACATTACAAACTTTACAGTCTTAAGTGCGAAATTCCTGTTTCATTGTCTTATACATAGTTTATTATCTTCATTAAGAGATATAATTTTATCAGTAAATAACTATGCGTGTCTTAGGACTGAATCCTTAATTACTTTCTTAGTTTTACTTTTTATTGTGCTATAAGGACATACAAGCCTTTTTGAAATCATTTATTTGATAAGTTCGTGTAGCATCACTTATGAAGGTATACCAGCAATAATTGGTATCATGCAAATGTTTATTTAAAGATAGTGCTTCTTTAACCAGCGGATTTATTGGCAAAATACTTTGAGATATTCTAGACAAGTAATAACAATAAAATGATTAGATGTGGTAGAATATAAACAAGAATATTAACCTCAGTCACTTCCTTTATACGAGATAGTCTAGATATTCCAGCTTCGGGCTAGATCCTGCATTTAACATTGCATCTGTTTAGTTGCGCAGCATTCTAATTAAAATCAAATCTTGATCTGCGATCCCGTTTTGTAAACAACAATCCGCTACGTCGAAACGGGAGCTTAGATCAAAATTTAATTTTGATGAGATTGGTTGCACAATGCTTTTTAATATTTTGTTTTCAAAAAGGGGTTTGTCATATAATCAGGAAACTCTTCTCGTATCTGTAAAAGTAATAAACTGATATAACGAGACTAGCAAGCAATGCCGACTAGATTTGTGTTTATGTTACAAGTTCCGGTATAACAACGGAATGCCACGTTCTCTTCCCTATCTTTCACTATCGCTAAAGTTTCCCGTGTATTCCTGGACAGAAATGTGCCGGAATCTCTCTCCACACTGCAAGATTAATGTTTCTGAAAATGGGAGAACATAAATCGAGACTATTTTAGCTGAAGGTCTCTCCTAAAAGACGACGGGGGTCCTCGGCCTTTATCATAATGTATCAGATACGAGAACCAGTTGTAGACTTCCGAAAGGGTTGATATGATCTCTGTGTAAATACGAGAGATAAGGGTGAACTATTAACTGGTCCGTATTTTGATACATTAGCATGTATTTCATCCATGACTCAATGCGAATTTGAAATTGAAAATTTACTGTATAATGAACGTTCTATATATCAATTTTAATTAATAATTAGAATCTGGTTTGAATAAGAAACCTAACGGCGAATAATCGTATACAATCAAGTTGTCGTCACACTTACCGTCCTCTTACCTGCTGTGATTTCTTTTGTTTGGCGTCTCATAGATTTTTTGTACGCATATGTTATTCCGAATAATTGCTATATGGATGATTTTTCAAGGTCATGGTGTTTTTTTTCTCTCTCTCTCTCTAAAGCAAGAGGCATACAGCTAGAGACATACATCATTTAGACGAATTACGTGTACAACAGAAGAATTACATTAAGTAGTTGGGATTCTAAGCAAGTTAAATGAACTGGTTATAACCTTTGTCAGGGATTCAACTTTAATTATGCCAATGTAGTTTAAGGTTGACCGGTCATATTTTCCTAAGTTATTTTATACGTGCAGTGCAACTTGTCACAACCGGTCGTTCTCAAAACCAATCACCTCTTGATACCGATCGAAATGGCGATGTACCTAAATGACCTTTCTTATTATAGTAATAAACAACTTTCAGACGCCGATCCCTCTGAATTCCGATTACCGAACGGATTTTGTGTCCGGAATGGTTAGAATTTGAAATGTATGTACGATTGCATTATATAGTATGATATGATTCAGGTTAAACTGAATAGTAGGTGCACCCGTTCCCCTCCCTACGAACCCCCTTGAATAATAGATTTATAATGAAGATTTACTGGTATGATTAACACATTCTTTGTTTAAAATATGCACTATTCTATTTTGGTTTTATTTTGTACATTCATCATGACAAATTGATACTCTTCACCTGCGGGTATCACTAGATAAACCGTGATATCATTTACGGCTGATAAATATTATGGGATAGATAACTAACACGTTATTCACCTCTTTAAAGATATTGGGTTAAACATCTCAGGCTGGCCGTGAGTTTTACTACGTTTGTCAGCCGCTAACTAATGTGTTTCCTAAAATAAGATTGAAAAACAGTGTAAATGTGTCATTTCTTTTAAAATATATCTACTGGCAAAACACATCCGAGGAGTGGTTTAAGAACCTACAAGTTGTATCTGGGATCCTCGATATTCGTCGCGACATTCTGTGGTTACGTTCAATTTCGTTCTCTCCACCCCTGGTATTTGTCATGATATAATCGAAGGCACATAACTTTTTGTTTAATTGGTATCAAGGGAAACCCTGACTAATTGATCACAGAGGAGCATCAACTGGGGTTATTAATGCCTCTTAATATAACGGTATAGCGACAATGTCGTTTTCTTCAAACCAATTTGTATCCGCAATATGGCACTTACTTCAATTTTGCCATGCTAGCTGAGTAGACTGGCCCATGTCGCTAGAATATTAAAATTATAAATATGTTTCAGCTTTACTATTTTGATATCTAGGGTATGTCTAACTCTGATTTTATATTTCAAACCAGGGGAAGATAATCTAGTATTATAATTTAGCCGTGTAATTCTTTACAAAAATGTAGCAGCGGGTGGCCAGTCTAATTCCTGGAGTGTAGAGAGCGATGGTGAACGTAACCTCTGGAGCACCGAGGATGTGTATCGCTAAATCACTATGAAATTCCCTCTATAGGTCGCTATTTTTTTCATTCTGTAAAGATCACGTACAGACGAACTTATAATCGAACTTATGAATTATAGTCAAACTTATGATTTATTACCGTGAAATATGTACACGTATTCCTATTCTCTTTTTAGGTTTAGGTATTCTAATTGTTAGCATGGAAATGACTAGACTTATATCAAGTGATACTCACTTTTCCCCTAAATCACAGGGCAAGAAAGTTTAGATTCACAGATACATGGAGTAATTTTCAATATTATCAGCATCCTCGTTAAAATGCCAACGTGAAAATAGGTGCCATTATAGCAAATATGATCATGATTAGATTGTGCATGTATTGCAGGGTATAGTAGAGAATCGTAGACGATTGGACTTTTTGGTTCTGTATTGTTAACGTCTCATCAACAGCTATGGCCATTTTAGGTCCGTAGAATTTGGGAAATTAGAAGACTATTTTTTATAAGATTGACACTGTAACGAGGGTAGCTGTTGTATTACTTGAAAGTGCAAATGATTTAATTTGGCAATTTACGTGTCGCGGGTTTCCAAATGAGGTTTACAAGGGGTGATGATCAGATATATATTGCTTTCTCGGCATTTCGAAAATGTTGCCGATGGGGGTTACAAGGGGTGATGTTCAGATGTATAGCTTTCTCGGTATTTCAATAGTGTTGCTATATGTTCAGATTTAATGACGTGATATAAATCTCAAAAGACATGACCCAGCCAGATAATTTAATTAAAAATTACCCCCAGCCAGTTGATGTTTCAGTAATTATGAAATGTTCCCTTCAAATTCGAACTCTTGGCTGTCAGTGTTAATGAAAAAATAAAAATGTCTTCCGATATTACATAAGCTTTTAATGGACGTTATCAAGTGCTCCGACTATGTTTCATTTCAAAGCAGGCGCATTCGGTAACGAAGAAGCCTTAGGAACACACCTCCGTTATAATTTGCTTTAACATTGGTGCATTCTTCATAGAAAGTACGGCTATATGTTTATATATGAGATGCAAATCTTTAAATATTGGCCCGAGGAAGATATGCGGAAAGACGTCATTGCAAATTAAATTTGATATTGAACTAGCAAATTAAATAATTATATAAATCCCGTGTTAAGACAATGCGCGTGAGTTTCGTTTCAGTTAAGTGCAGACGACATCATTCCACTGAATGTTTATGTTTCAACACATTTATTGGTGTTTAAAGTAATTATGTTGAAATTAGCATAGGTGATGTCTGGTTATATTGACCCAAATTGCCATTTCATAGTTATAATAATTCCTACATTTACATTTGTTCTTTCTTGCACAATTTTCAGTCATGTAATATAAAAAAGGGCGGTATTTTTTTTGTTGTTGTTCAGTTTTCAAAATTGACTGAAATGGTACAGCAATGTAAGTATAAGTATTAAACAGTGGTTTGATGTTGTTATTGTCGATATGGCAGCAATATGTATAGTAAGGGGGGGGGGGGGAGCAAATGCCATGGGAATCATAACGGGTAACGGGTTCTCATGGCATTTGCTCAACATACATCTTGCAGTCATAACGACTATGACAAGATTAAAAACCACTGTCCATTGCTTAGATATATATTCAACATATGCTATAGCACAGACAGAATAGCGTGATCGATTGACCACTGGTCAAAGACACTTTGTTTGGGCGGTAGTTGATCAGAAATAGGGTTGGGAATTTGAGTTTATAATTATATATATATCTTGTTATGGGATTGAACCGGAGTACCCGGAGAAATCTCATGTGGTCGGGCATGTGACCCCATACTTTTCCACGTTCATTCGGAGAATTGCATGGTGAAAGGTGTGGCTACCACTTCAATCAATAATCAGGACGTTCAATTTTAATTTACTCCTTTAAAATGAACATTACTGGCTCTTTGTTTCCAATAAGAAGATTGGTATTGCTTCACCATCAATGGTGGGCGGTCTTTTAAATACGTATATTTAAATGTGACTGATAGAATTCGCGGTATTTTCATTATTTGGAAATTTTAACAGGTTGCTTTCATGAAATGGAGAGATATAAAACATGACGATTGATTTTGAAACTTAAACTTTTGTTTATAAAAGGGAGGTTGGCATCATATTATTTGGAAACATGTATTATCTTTTGAACTTGAAAAAGACAGTAACATTTCAGTTCAATCTAATTAAAATTTAGACTTGTAATTTCCACTCATCTACAATACTCTTCGATACACTTCAATACAAGTATTGCAGTGTATCGTAGAGTATCGTAGATGAATGGAAATTACAAGTCTAAATTTTAATTAGATTGTATTTCAGTTTTGTCTTTCTTTGTGAGCTTAGAGGGAATGGTTTATTCAGTTCATCATACACAATGGCTTATACTGTTTACCAAGTATGAATGATACTGAATACATATACTAGTACATAGACAGCTTACATGATAAACTTTGTATGTACTAGACCGTGGGGTGGGGATCTGGAACACGCCTCTATGATATAACCCAGCTATCCTCACTAATGCCACACACGCTAAAGGACCCGTGGAACTGATATATCACTATTTATCTTCCATTACAGTAACCCTACCCACTGTATCCATGGAATCCCAGCCACATTTTCCTGTCAGCAACACAAGGGCGTGTGGCGCTCTAATTCAGAAATTGACACTATCTATCGAGGAAGATAATGATTCCTCTGCTTGTCACTTCGTTAACGGAGAAAGTCCTGAAGGGAGATTGTAAATGAAAGTTTAGGGCGCGCCATTTGTTAACGTTACAACACATGAACTTCACGTGTAGATTAGACAAAGGCAGACGCGGATCCGTATGTTTATGATGCATTAAAACACTTTTACTTTTCCAAATTAATGTACGTAATCATGCACTACTGTTCTTTCTCTGTATCTAGAAGCATAGGGACTTGGTACGATTTCCCAACACAAGGTTATAATTAATCGGTAGGCTTCTGATGTTTCTTATTAAACCTTTTAAAATATGAGTTTGGCCGACAAGATGTTGCTCATGCAATATCATGTATTTTAATAGATATCGGATAGGGTCCTTACATATAGGTTTATTATTTATACCAGGCCCCTGTGTATGGAAGGTAGATGTTCAAGGACGTGTGTTAAGTAGCAAGATAAAACATCAACAAAATGGCGCATGTTTTGCGTTCTCGAAAGGATAACAAGTGATATCCTCTGAACCCTTTTTACAAGTGATGAGCTTAGCTGACTAATATTTAGACGCCATTGAGCGTGCGGTGAATTGTGTATATCGTATTCGCCCACTTTTGTTCAGATTAGGAAGCGTGTTGCTTATCAAGACGGATTGTTTCTAGGGTAGTGACCGTTTGTTTTTCGTATCCAAATGAAACATTTAGACAAGTTCTATTGACACCGAACTAGCGCCAATTATACCGTCCTGATAGACACTCTGCCTTCTAACTCGTACAACGGGTTTATTTTCCGATATGCTTATTGCCAAAATGGTGGCTATTTCTCAACTATCACAGATAAAGCAGTTGCATTTGCTATCGGATTACTATCGGAAGACACGATGGTTTTTGCTGTAATGCATACCAGGAAGTCTGAAAACACATTTTCTAGACGATAAAATTCTGCGATATAATTATAGAATAGTTACTTGGGGTAGATGGTATACAGTTCTGTTCCATCTCTGCTTACAATCGGGTCTCTTGAGAGTAAATCGGAAACAACCTTATTTTAATGCCACAAAGAAATTAAAATTGCACTATTTGGTTTTTCCTCTAACATAATAAGGTATCTATAAAGATACTTTTTCCGATAATCTTTAAGAACGGATTTATGGAAATATCAAACTTGATTCATTTGCATGAAATGGATTACTCAAAGCGTTAATAAAACCCTGTAAACCTCGAATGTCTGGATGATACAGCTTATCTCTGCTACACTTCAACTTGTGCTTCCTGACATTTAACTCTTCCTCTTCCTCGCCTATCTCCGTAGTAAACAGAGACAGAGACAGACAGATACAATTATGACGTTATCTTCAATTGGTGTTTTATTTATGAGTTATCTCGATCATCTAGCTGGCCTTTACATACCTCCACTGCTAAAGAGTTACAGCTAGCATGTATGCAGAATATAGTGTCTGCATGGTGTAGTGCAGGTAGGCCGAAGAAATAAAGGTGATGCTGACTTGTAAACGCTATTTATTTTATATAATAACATATTGATATTCAATCGTCATACTATGATACTCGTATATGAATGACTATATTGTAAATTGGTAAAATTGTCGATCTAATGGAATGTTTTTTTTTTATATGATTGTGACTATTGAGGACTACAGGGTAAACACATATTGGTAAAAGGAAATGTACACAAGGTAAGTCTGGTTGGAATTAAATCTTTCGGGAACTGATAATGTTATATTGATTTTTATAATTTTGGCATTGGTTGTACAAATCGCCGTCTGGCTCTATGTTGTGCTAATGCTTGAATTTTGCGAATTTTAACCGTTTGACATAGATCTTGAAACAATCACTAAACTGTCCTGAGCATTTACCTAAAATATTGAACTATGATTAAACATTGGTAAACACCAATACTACATCCCGTACATCAACCCTACATTCCTCTACACCAACCCTACATTCATGTACACCAACCCTACATTCATGTACACCAACCCTGCATTCATGTACACCAACCCTGCATTCCTGTACACCAACCCTACATTCATGTACACCAACCCTACATTCATGTACACCAACCCTGCATTCCTGTACACCAACCCTGCATTCCTGTACACCAACCTGCATTCCTTTACACCAATACTGCATTCCTGTACACCAACCCTGCATTCCTGTACACCAACACCGCATTCCTGTACACTAACCCTGCATTCCTGTACACCAACCCTGCATTCCTGTACACCAACACTGCATAACTGTACACGAACCCTGCATTCCTGTGCATTAATACTGAATTCCTGATCGGGCTACAATGGTTTTAACTGATTCATCCTTCGTAAGTACAATACATAGCGTATAACAGAATTCAAAACAGTGTGTTTACAATGGGAGCAAATTGGTTAACAAAACGCTGGCAGTGGAGCTATGTTAGAGATAACAGAGGTGCCAACTTATCACAGGGAACAATACAAATGGTGCCTTACCATTATACCATTATACCGCCAGGGGAGTCTTACTGAGGGAACAATACAAATGGTGCCTTACCATTATACCATTATACCTTACCATTATATCATTATACCTTACCATTATACTATTATACCATTATACCTTACCATTATACCATTATACTATTATACCATTATACCTTACCATTATACCATTATACCATTATACCTTACCATTATACCATTATACCTTACCATTATACCATTATACCTTACCATTATACCATTATACCTTACCATTATACTATTATACCATTATACCTTACCATTATACCATTATACCTTACCATTATACCATTATACCTTACCATTATACCATTATACCTTACCATTATACCATTATACCATTATACCTTACCATTATACCATTATACCTTACCATTATACCATTATACCTTACCATTATACCATTATACCTTACCATTATACCATTATACCTTACCATTATACCATTATACCTTACCATTATACTATTATACCGCCAGGGGAGTCTTACAACGGGAACAATACAAATGGTGCCTTACCATTATACCATTATACCATTATACCCGCCTGGGGAGTTTTACTGCGGGAACAATACAAATGGTGCCTTAACACTATACCATTATATCATACCATTATACAATTATACCATACTATTATACCATACCATTATACCATTATACCATACCATTATACCATTATACACCATTATACCATTATACCATTATACCATACCATTATACCATTATACACCATTATACCATCTGGGGAGTATTACTACACGATATTCTATCAAACAAACAACGGAATTGTTCTGTTTTCGTTGTTATGTAGTTCTGTACCAGTTCTAGAAATATTCAAGAGACAAAGAAGTATAACATGTCCGACCATGTAGCAGCATCGACGATTTTAATTTTATAACGGGTAAGACAAAGTATGAAGCTTGTGTATTATACGGGTATTAAAAACACAGGAGGGAAACCCGATATAAAAACACAGGAGGGAAAACCGATATAAAAACACAGGAGGGAAAACCGATATAAAAACACAGGAGGGAAAACCGATATAAAAACACAGGAGGGAAAACCGATATAAAATCACAGGAGGCAAAACCGATATTAAAACACAGGAGGGAAAACCGATATAAAATCACAGGAAGGAAACCGATATTAAAACACAGCAGGGAAAACCGATATTAAAACACAGGAGGGAAACCCGATATAAAAACACAGGAGGGAAAACCGATATTAAAACACAGCAGGGAAACCCGATATAAAAACACAGGAGGGAAAACCGATATTAAAACACAGGAGGGAAAACCGATATAAAAACACAGGAGGGAAAACCGATATTAAAACACAGGAGGCAAAACCGATATTAAAATCACAGGAGGCAAAACCGATATTAAAACAGCGAAGGTCGAATATAAATATATCCACACGGTGTTTCCAATGTAAACGAACAGTGTTAAATTCTGCATGAAGATCCATGAAAATGTACAGGAAGAATTAAGACCATGTGTTCCGAGAGGTTAAGTGTCCTCTGCTTCACTAACGACACTCACTTTGCTGCTCACGTCACTACAATGTATTATAATCATTATCTGTTTTGATATTACTTCCTTAATCATTTAGTTAAGCTACTTTATCTAGATTCAAAAATATATACATATACATTCAATATTGGCATACCATCAAACTTCAAATTGTGCTTTAAAAGTTTACCCCCTCCCCGGGAAAACGTGACATTCCAGAGTCATAGAATTCACGGTTTTCGAAAGCGCCTTCACTCGATTCCATCTATAAAATGTGTTTGATACATCAGAAATATAGTTCGTTAGTATGTTGGTATTTTCTGCTGTTTTGTGACCAGTAATCATCGATTATAAGGTATTAGGAGGTGTGATGTGTTTAATGTAATGTTTCATCGTATGTGGGGGAGTATGGCAGGATTTATCCTGGATTTGCTTTTGGCCCCGGATATGACGCGACAGGTGGCGTTACTGGTCAAGATGAAGTATGTGATTGGTCAATGTAGCGGTCAATGCAAAATGCAGATATGCAGTTAAAAACGAAACAAAGTTAAGATTGAATGCAAGCTGATTAAGTGGATGTATCTTTTCAAATGACACATATGCAGTCGTAGTATCACCAAAAATGATTCAAATTATAATTTTGTTATCACATGTTAACGCATTAGTTGGTTAATTCATTTCGCCAGCAGTTTTACATTAAAACCAGCAGCATTAAAACTATGCCGTTTATCTTTTTTAAAGATATTCCTTTTTTGTATTGTTGTTTTTTGTTGTTTTGTTGTTGTTGTTTTTGTTTTACTTTTTTTATTTTGTTTTTGTTTAAACCTTTGAGAGTGGTGATAGTGTAAAGTATTCATACCTTTTATGATATATAACATACATTTGTATATAACAACCTAATCTTGCTTACAATCGGTCATAATTAGTCTTGCCGGCCATGTAGTGTCTTAAAGTACCTGTATATTAGCCACAATCCCCTGGTAATATGATATCTAACACAGGAAGTTGTAGGAGATATGTCTCGCCTGGCAAACTACATTAATATCTATCACTGTATACACCACTCTGAGCCTTTCTAAGTACATCAGAGTGAGGATGCTTCAAAACATACAGAGATGGGCTCAAGTTTCACCAGTCAAAATGACTTTGTGATTGTCCAATACCATACAACTCTGAGTGGCAGTATTGCGTTTACAGGAAGTGTAATATATCATATATGAACCAATCAAATTTGATATTTAGCTATCATTCGTACTTTTATATAGCCTTGTGGTATAGCATCGGAAATGCTGCCCGTTCTGGCAAGCTAACATATTTTTACAGCTGCATCTACTGGGTATATTTATCATTTACATGGTAAACAATTTTTGTTCTATATATACTGTAATGAAATATTTGCTGCTAATTACAATTCTACATTACAACTTCGTCACGTGACCGTGCTATAAAATATTCTATGGTACTGTCACGAGACCGCGTCATCACTTGACGTATTTTTCGGCATAGCCGTATAATATTCATTTGGCCCCGGATATGACGCGACAGGTGGCGTTACTGGTCAAGATGAAGTATGTGATTGGTCAATGTAGCGGTAGATGCAAAATGCAGATATGCAGTTAAAAACGAAACAAAGTTAAGATTGAATGCAAGCTGAATACGTGGATGTATCTTTCCAAATGACACATTCATAAAATTATATTCCTGATTCAAATGCAGTCTTATTATCACCAAAAATTAATTATTCAAACTGATATAATTTTGTTATCCGTGCTGAAACGCATTAGTTCGTTAATTTATTTCACCAGCACTTTGCAGTATAACCACCATAATTAAAAACTATGCCGTTTATCTTTTTTTTAAGATATTTCTTGTTTTGTTTACCTGTCATTTGTATGGCTCTCAAATTGAGAGATGAATTTCTCTTGCTATTGTTCTTGTGAAATTGGAAACAGCAAATATTACTATAAAGCGCTCGATCAGGAGTTTTGAGTCGTATGTTAACAGCCCAAGTCACAGGAAATTGCGATGAAATTAATCTTTTATTAAATCTTTGCTTGACATCCAACTATGTGATAAAAATTAATTCAATGCATTCCCTTGGTTTAATAATAAAACCTATTTGTTGGTATGTAATGTGGTTCACTATATTGCACGAGACCGAATAAAACATGGACACAATATTTCTCCTCGAATCAAATTTTATTATTTTATCACTAGAAATATTGTACAAGACACAAGATGTTAACATCCTTAAAAAGGATTAGATACGGAAGAGCCCAAATGAATTAAACTGGACAATACAGTTTGTCCTAGGTATCGTCAGTGATGATATGGGAAGCGACCAAAACACGAAACAAGAAAGAAGAAATGCCAAATCCTGGATGGGAAGATACAAAAGACTCGTAATTCAATAAATTTTATAATTTACAATATTGGATTTGCATAATTTACAGTATTGGATTTCAAAAGAATTGTAAGTACGTGTGTATATTCTGAACCGTGGAACTATTCAAATGAATTAAAACGTGACAAGCAGGCTATGAGCTGAAAAGTCCACCAGTCGTGTCTACCATTTACAATCTCAAAGGAGTGTGCAGAAGACACACGGGATATTAGCACCTTTCAAAATAACTCCAGGGTTAGATACAGTAGGGCCAAAATACTCATACTGCACCATACAGCCAGCTGTCTTACTCGTCAGTAATGCCAATGACCTAAAATTTTGATTATAGGAGGCGACCAAAACACGAAGGTGATGAATACCTGCATAGTATCAGAAAATGTTCGTGTTTTTATAAATTATTTTGCTTCGTTTAGGATCTACAAGGTACGCTTTATTAAGATGTAATGCCAAAATATGTCATTTTCTGGTCATTGGAAGAATATTTTTGACGATTCTAGGTTAAATTGGACCAGATTTGTCTTGGGGTGTGACAGAGAAATCCTCCTCAGATATTCTTGAACTAATCGTTCAATAGTGAAAAATTGTCTTCGAGGGAGGTGATGCCCCAGTCCTTCCCTAAAGTTGAGGAATCATACTTTGCCCCTTTTCCCGAATAACCAGACGTCATCGCCCACGTAATAAAATATCGGGAAAATATAATTTCACAAATACATTAATGTAAGTACATTTTGTCTCCAGATGTCAATTCCTTCTTTCCTTGACTGTATTTGACAGCCTCGTGTCCAGGTTGACTTATAAAATACTTTCTATAGATAGACCCAGCTAAATGCTACATTTGAGCAGTGATGCAGTACTATCGAAAGGGAGACCACAGTGTATCATTGGTTTTGGCGAAATTGTAAGCCGATCCCAGTATCCGGACTGCCATTTGACAGAAAGTTTGATATCCATTCATTAAACCCTATTGAGATCAAAACAAAACAAAACCACAACATTAAGTTAAAAAAAAAATACTATGACGGGACAGGATATATCGTTGAAAAAAGTAGACTTCCACTCATACCTATGTACGGTAGCAAGTAGGGTGCAGGATTTCCGTTTTTGTTTGATGTTCGTTTTTTTATTTATGACATTTCTATCATATGATACAGTCTTTGTCATATTCTTTTTCATCTTTTTTTTCTTTTTTTATCAAGCACGTTTTCGTTTGGCCAGTCTTATTTACAGCAGAACATCAACTTTCACACTGTATAATGGGACTGGGGAGCCTTATATGGGAGCCTAATTTGCATGTTATCTCGTCCTCTCGACGATTAGATTGCTCAAGGATTTCTATCGATATTTATGTAACTACACATTTTTCGGAACCCAGCGTTACGTGAATTTTTATTAGGGGTACAGACAATCATAAATATGCACTTTGTTCCGTTTAATCGAAAAATTGTAATTTGTTTCTGCGGTGAGAATAAGAACCGGTTGTAGTGTGAAAACTAACGAGTATTCCTCTTCCCACCTTTTTGACCCGACGGTGATCGTATCTTAAACAACAAACACGTATATTTATATCTTTTGTCTTCTCACATTTATACAATAGCCTGCGACGTTTAAGTGGCTTGTTTACGTTTGGCACACTTCTGGTAAAATACACACTAATATCCTGTGCACGCGGTCATCAACACAAACAAAGGCAGACATTACCATTCCCTGAACGGAAGAGTGGACACATTTATCAAGCTTGAGTGTAGGACAGACATTTTCTACCAAGGAAGAAGTTTCTGCCTATATCCCTCCTCGAGTTTTTTGTTTTAATTTCTACAGGCCTGATATTAGTGATCGAGGAATATTTCAATACCTGCCAGAAGTGTTAAATTCTTTGCAGAAAATATTCAGCTGGCTGATTCACACTTTTAGGTCTATTTACAGCTTTGAGTTTTTTTCAGCTCATCAACACCTTGTTTTGGTATTACATGTTTTGTGATTTTGAAATACTGTATAGGGTGTTAGTTTTAAGGGTTAATATGAAATGTATAATAATTTCCTTTGTCAAGACAGTTCTTATTTAAAATGTCAAATCGGGTTATATAGGGTATGTTTTAAGATATAACAGTAAAAATGATCGTAATATGAATATAACAATGTTACAATCTTACTATTGAAAAATATTGCTTTTGTGTTAAGTATCCTAGTCCCTTTTCAAACATTTACCCGATACCGAGTACCACCTTAAACATCAAGACAGTACACATGACCACGAGCCAATCCAATTTCAATGCAATACATCCAAATCTAATAAAAGCATATGCTATCAACTTTAATAGATATGTATTGCATTATTAGTGACGTCATGTCGACATTTATCCAAGTCATTTACACTCCTTCCGCAAAAATGCGAAAAAGGTGTTTTAGATAAATTCTCTAAATGAATAAATAGTTTCAAGGGATTGCGCCTTGTGGGAATGGTTACGTTTGGGACGTTTACATCTAGATTTCAAAAATAGAAAGTTATATTACAAGTTATTCACGTTGTTGTTTTGGTGAGTGTGGGCGTGCGAGGTGTCTGTTTCAGTTATGTCACTATGAAATGTACACCAAGGCTGTAAATTTACCGCCGCCCGCGTCTGGCACTCAACGAGGGAGTTCCACAAGTGCAATTTCTAAAACGCGAAGAAAATTAAACATGTTTTCATCATCAGTTTATTAAGTTTTGTACTTAAATACTGAAGAGGGACAAGATCACATGTTGGAAGTTATCGCACTTACAGGATATCCATAAGTGTCAAAATGAAGATAGCAAGTGTTGCATGTATGATGTCCACGTTATCATGTACAAGGAAGGTCAGATCTCGGAACAGACTGTCTATCCATCCAACAGACGTTATCTAAGTGGCAAGATTTCGCCTCTGTCACTTTTTAGTACAAGCTATTTATTTTATGATTGAAAGGATTTTGTTTGTAGCTGGTAGATTCAAGTTCATTGGTCAAACACCTTGTTACGGGGATGATGGTATTAACAGCCATTGTTTGAAGGTGGTTGATTGAAGTTCTTTCTTTGTCTAATCAAAGATGCTGTAGGGGGAAAGACAATGGCCATTGTCTTATTCTCCTTGTACTTTTTCTTTTTAGCCCCCGTTTTATCGAATCAGTATGGCTGGGAGCATATGTCATGCATAAAAAATATCGTTGCGTTCGAATGAAATATTATTGAATGGGAACGAAACATCATTGCGTAGGAACGAAAAATTGCGTAGGAACGAAATAATTGCTTGGGAACGAAATACATATGTATAATTGCGTGGGAACAAGAAATTATTGCTTGGGAACGAAACATTATTGTTTGAGAACGAAATGTTATTGCTTGGGAACGAAATATTATATCGTGGGAACGAAACATTATTGCTTGGGAACGAAATATCATTGCGTTCGTACGCAATAATACTTTCTATGTGATGTCAGTTCCCAGTCACTGTGCGAATTTGAGTTTGGACCATGGTTATCATGTCGGTATTCCTTGTTGATTGGGTAGATGTTATTGGCGGTACCCAGAATATGGCGTGAAGGGGGAATGATATTATATCATGGATGGTTATTGATGGTAGATTATAACCGTGAACTGGTCACGTGTAGTTGTTGAGAAGATGTTATTAGTCATCAGAATGGGTAGGTTTTATCATTGGTATCATGATCTAGTGTCTCGCATCTGTCTGGCATTCTGTGTACTTATGTAACGAACAAAAATTGTGCTGAAATGTAAACACGTGCCCTACCTATTTAAGTTCAAACCCTGTATATTTGTATTCCGCATTCCAGTTTGTGAGAGTAAATACCACTTCACTATTGCATTAAGTGTGTGTTTCTTTTTTTTTTTAGTTCTTCCATTATCAAAATATCACATATTTCTGATTTCGGCCGGAGTATCTTACTCCTTCAAGGTGTCCGTATTCAGTACTTAAATCTAATGTCACGATTGTGTGAGGTTTCCCTCAATGTATTGGTACCAAATATTGTGCATTGCACGCTTAGAAATTTGTGCGTACTCCTTCAATTGCCATTCCACGATAGAACAATTCAGAAACTCAACGGACATTTTACTTCTATGTGCATTTTCTAATGACAACAAATTATCTTTAACATAAATCTAAAAATTCCCTGTTTTAGTCGGTCTTTATGACGATAAATATAACGATTTTATCTGCTTTTGGACCCAAAAATTTATAAGAAAAATCCTTATGATTGTATTATTTGTGGACCTATCATTCACATCATCTTGGTAGAGTTTACATCTTCGCTTACACATGCAATACGACAACAAAGAAAGTTATAAAATAACTACCACAGTACGGTAAAATGGAGAAATATGGTGTATTTGCTGAAACTATAAAATATATCTATCGTTGAAAACAAACGGATCAGATGTTGGGAGATCGCCGCTGCATCAAGGAGAAAAGAAAAGTTTTGTGTTTGATATTGGAAATGGCGACTCTGTACGAAGTGATGGCTATGTTATAACTTATATCATCACTGACAAGCAAACGTCGATATACATAAACGTTCATTTCGTTGTCTCTACACAGCCATACCACTGACGTCACAATGCTCATTTATTACTAATTAAATGCCAGAACCATATCCCCATGAAATAAATATGTCAGAATCACATTACTTTTCCGGATTTCAGGTACGCAACGTTCGTGTTGTGTCCTGTTTAAAGTAGATTTTAAAGGCACATCAAAAGATCCCTTCACTGACGATAATGTCTAATGAAGATGAACTCATTAGGACAAGATCACGTGATAACATTCATTGATTCGCCACTAACTCTACTTCCTTTCGGTAATTAGTACATAGATAACATGTACTGGTGATGAGAGCACGCCAGTGATATTTATTGAACGGAAGTTTATATATCACCATGATCAACATGCCCTTTCATACGTAACGGTCCGAGGTGACCCGAATATGCAAAAGGTCAAAGTTAATGTACCATTCACGGGAGAGTGCAACTGCGTGAAGGAAACGGGACTGCACAAAGCATGACCTTATACCTGCAGTTGAGATAATGCCAGCACATGTATTGTAATGACGAACACTTGGATATGCACACCAGTGCATGTGTTCTTTCTCAGAAAGTATTAACACATCACGTACCATAGCAGTATGTATAGCACTAAAATAAAACTTACAAGTACCCCTCCCTCGGTATATAATACCAGAGCTCAGTTGATGAATCTTGGGCACAATACGAACACAGGGAATATCTACATGGATGTCCTTGAACCTTTGCGTTCTCAATGTGAGAACTGTGGTAATTACAAAACAGCCGACAAGGCACACTGATCAGCTTTATAAAAACGCTCATATTCCTAATTTACAAGGAAATATAATCTCTCTCAATGATTCATCAAACTTTTCCAATAAAACACGTTCATATCAACATCTCTCGACGCCGGTGTTGTGTGTTCGCTAACTATTGATATCTATCACGGATGTTGAGGATAGATATATGTGACTGATGTAATCAAGAAAATGAACTTTAAAGAAAACACACTATCGATACATCTTGAAGAACTTCTTTACATGATCTTCGATAAATTCAGCTTCATATGGAGGAAAGAGAAGAGTTTTTACTCGTGGTTACAACAGCACAGAGACAAACAAAAACAACGATACTCTAGGTGTACGATATCGTCATGTTAACGTTAATCAACTTTTATTTCATACCTTAAGATAGTAACTCTGAGAGGAAAGGTGCATAATGAAAACAGCCAAATGCCACAGTTTCAAAAGAAGGAATTGGAACATCAGTATGAACAATGATACAAGATATTGTTATTTCTAACTTTTCAACATATAACTTCCAATCTTAGTTTTTAATTTGGGAACATTCTGCAGCAGTTGAAAGTATAGCAATGACGAAATAATCCACCTCTTTCTCATTTTCCAATAGATGGTGTATATAGTAGTAGGACATGTTTATAACTAGTCAGATGCATGCTTAACCGAATTACGATTCTACTGCACTCACTAGAGGTCCCGGAAGACATGCCGCCAACATAAAAAAAAAACAAGATAGGTCTTGTGTTGCCATCGTAATGTTTGTCCAAAGCATGTTGGACAAGATATCCAAAGCCGAACCAGCTGGAGTTAATTACACCGTCTGCTGCTCTAATGGAGATACTTGTCAAATGAAGAGGGGATTACTCGGCACGAGTACCATCTACATCCCGGAGGCTGAGAAAGAATTACTCAAATCAAGTACCCCCACACTACGAACGTTTACCACAGCATGTTGTTTGCACAAATACAACTTAAGTATAAAATCTCGCTCTTAAAACGTTTTCCCGCGAACGAAAGAAAATACAAATAATAAATTGTAACATCATCCGTTTTTGTTTGTTCTGGTTTTCTGTTGTTTTGCGGTTCAGAGGTTCATCCGAAGAGAGAAAGACATGCTAAATAACGCGTGATTAATAAAGTTTATAAACAACGCGTGGTTAATAAAGTTTATAAACAACGTGTGGTGAATATAGTTTATAAACAACGCGTGGTTAATATAGTTTATAAACAACGCGTGGTTAATATAGTTTATAAACAACGCGTGGTTAATATAGTTTATAAACAACGCGTGGTGAATATAGTTTATAAACAACGCGTGGTTAATATAGTTTATAAACAACGCGTGGTTAATATAGTTTATAAACAACGCGTGGTTAATATAGTTTATAAAAAAAAACGCGTGGTTAATATAATTTATAAACAACGCGTGGTTAATATAGTTTATAAACATTGCGTGGTAATATAGTTCATAAACAACGCGTGGTTAATATAATTTATAAACAACGCGTGGTTAATATAGTTTATAAACAACGCGTGGTTAATATAATTTATAATCAACGCGTGGTTAATATAGTTTATAAACAACTTGTGGTTAATATAGTTTATAAACAACGTGTGGTTAATATAGTTTATAAACAACGCGTGGTAATATAGTTCATAAACAACGCGTGGTTAATATAATTTATAAACAACGCGTGGTTAATATAGTTTATAAACAACGCGTGGTTAATATAATTTATAATCAACGCGTGGTTAATATAGTTTATAAACAACTTGTGGTTAATATAGTTTATAAACAACGTTTGGTTAATATAGTTTATAAACAACGCGTGGTAATATAGTTCATAAACAACGCGTGGTTAATATAATTTATAAACAACGCGTGGTTAATATAGTTTATAAACAACGCGTGGTTAATATAATTTATAATCAACGCGTGGTTAATATAGTTTATAAACAACTTGTGGTTAATATAGTTTATAAACAACGTGTGGTAATATAATTGATAAACAACGCGTGGTTAATATAATTTATAAACAACGCGTGGTTAATATAGTTTATAAACAACGCGTGGTTAATATAGTTTATAAACAACGCGTGGTTAATATAGTTAATAAACAACGCGTGGTTAATATAGTTTATAAACAACGCGTGGTTAATATAGTTAATAAACAACGCGTGGTTAATATAATTTATAAACATTGTGTGGTAAATATAGTTTATAAACAACGCGTGGTTAATATAGTTTATAAAAAAAACGCGTGGTTAATATAATTTATAAACAACGCGTGGTTAATATAATTTATAAACAACGCGTGGTGATATAGTTTATAAACAACGCGTGGTGAATATAGTTTATAAACAACGCGTGGTTAATATAGTTTATAAACAACGTGTGGTTAATATAGTTTATAAACAACGTGTCGTTAATATACATTAGTTTATAGGGTTGCAAGTCACTATGCTGACATGAACTTAATTTTTAAAATGGAATACTAACACACCATACAGAAAGACAAGACAAGATATTCTCGAGGTAGCAAGACGGAGCGGAGATATTCTGTGATATGTTTATACATTGGAATAATTGGTTCTAGCAATGGAGACTAGATAAGAGCGGTGCATGGGGCCAACGTAAGGACTGCTTGATAGTGTAGTCTCACTGAATTTCCATGTCGAAGCTTCATTGAAATCTCGCCGTTATATTGACATAGAAATGTGCCATGCTGTAGTCTACTGTATTTCTTTTAATGTTGAAAGATCAGCAGAAAACATTCAATACCAGCGTTCAACTCTGATGCCAGAAATTATCGAAGCATTGTCAAATAATAAATGAAATATTGGGAATAAAAAAGGAACATTGTATTTAAAAAGCAGAGATATATTCCCCAAAATCAAACCAGTCTTACGAATCATATCGTGGGTACACTCGTCGATATCTGTGAGTTTACTTAGAATGACAAAACGCGGGGTGTCCTGATATATGATGAAACTTATGTAAGATTGAATTCATTAAGTATGGGGATAGTTAATGTGCTCAACCTTTACTTTGACCTTTCTTCAAATGTTATTATAGTATCAAAAGGTTGGTTCTTGAAATTTGGTTTTCCATGTGTTTTAATCCTGATGCTACTATTACAACCGCGAACCAGAGACCGTGAAGCAGTTTTTTTTTATGAAATCTACATATGAGCATACCGATACGAACTTTATAATCAAATAATATATATATAGCAACAGTGTTCAACAAAAACGTTCTGTCGACTGATGTTGATTAAAGTTTGAAGGTTCTGTCGAAACAAACAGAGAAATACATCGGCTATCACATTTACTTTGTGATAAACTAATCCAATGTCTAGCCGTCCAATGTCTGGATTGGTATGTGACCTTCTTGGTAATTTCTTTATATTTTGTGTCTTACATATCAAAACGAAACAAATGAAAGAAAATGTGTTTTGAAAATATATGAAAGTGGCATTCTGACAGACAACTAAGAAATACTATTATAGAGTTAAAAGACATGGCATGCTCCGTTCAGACAGGGAATTAACAGGAACCACTCCTCCCCTATATATTCCTGCCATCCCTGGATATATTCAGTAGATGTTTAGATATACATAACATTGAGATACTGCTAATTGCTTCTGGACGTAGACAGGCGATAATTCGGTCAGGTATTCTCCTCACCTTGATACCTGTTGTTCGTCACAATCACATAGCTGTACACGTATATACTGTTTGAGATAGCTAGTTACGACATATGTATGTCCCTCACTGATAGGCATCAGAGACGTATATACCAAGTTTGATAATGTTGGATACTATTTTTAACTGGCACGTGATACGTTCTTTACACAAGACGTCTTCCGTACAACATTGGTCACCTTTGACATTTTTGTTTGTAAAGATATCGGTCATTGTCTAATCTAGAATGCCCTTGCTCTAGTTCCAAAAAGCTCTTTAACGCGCGTAACGCAATTACTGATCACGAGCTCATAAGTAAATATTCCATTTCCTTGTGCTTTAAGACGTCAGACATATTCGCTTCGGTTTGATATGCCCAGTGGTTGCGTTGTCACCATCCTATAGTTCTCATTTTGAGAGGGTGCCTTAACCCGGATTGGACCTAGATGTGTATGACAGGCGTCGTCGTGACCTAGATGTGTATGACAGGCGTCGCCGTGACCTAGATGTGTATGACAGACGTCGCCGTGACCTAGATGTGTATGACAGACGTCGTCGTGACCAAGATGTATATGACAGGCGTCGCCGTGACCTAGATGTGTATGACAGACGTCGCCGTGACCTAGATGTGTATGACAGACGTCGTCGTGACCAAGATGTATATGACAGGCGTCGCCGTGACCTAGATGTGTATGACAGACGTCGCCGTGACCTAGATGTGTATGACAGACGTCGTCGTGACCAAGATGTATATGACAGGCGTCGCCGTGACCTAGAAGTGTATGACAGACGTCGTCGTGACCTAGATGTGTATGACAGTCGTCGTCGTGACCTATATTTGTATGACTGGTGTCGTCGTGACTAGATTTGTATGACAGGCGTCGTCGATGAAACAGAAGACGCTTACTCTCCCGGGACATATGGTCTTATTATCCTTGTACATTTCCAGGGTCTCCACGCAAATCTAGATTATTTGGTTATATCGTGCCAACGTTTGATCGATTTTTGTTAGAATTAAGGTTTCGTTGTAATGTCGGTATTAAATGTTTATCATGTGTTATACAAACCCAACCTATTTTTCACCGCTAGTAATGTTTCGTATACACAGTTAGTATGTTTTAATTCCATTGTAGTTAATTGCTAACAAGGTTCTATGTATGTAAAACACGCATTCCTCTGTGTTAGAAATATCTTCATTCAAATTGGACAAAATGTTCATAATTTATGTTAAGGAAAATGGTTTCCTTATTTATGAAAAAAAATATACTTCATTATTTCGTTTGTAATGGACTAAGTTTGTTCTTTAAAATCTCTCTCCAAGCAGGTTTGGAAAAGGGAGTTTTCTTATAAGAACTACCTCATTGTGTCTATAGTCTGTGAACATCTGGTTAGTATTCATAGAAAAGATATATTAGCCACTAATCCTACTATATCAACAAGGTGTAACAATTAAAGATCGGACGATGCATCGACTGTGAACCGGAAGTAGACTATCTATTTTAGAGCTGTTTTAAAATGGACAGCCTGGTTGGTCGACAATTATAGTTTGTATTGTTTTCAGAACTACGGACCAATCAGATGGCCCGTTGCAAAACCGCTCTAAAATATATAGTCGACTTCCGTTCCACAGTCGATGTATCGTCCGCTAGGACGACAGCATTTGGTCCTTATTCCCGTCTTTAAATCATTGCCACGTGACAAAAGAATCACCAGGGTACTTTACTGAAGTTAGTGTGTATTTGATATTTTAGTCGGATTGAACTTAACTTAAAAGTGAATCGAAACTCGCCCGCGACTTCCGACTTCTCAAGTGTTACACTGTTGATATAGTAGGAGTAGGGACTAATATTGTGTTCCTATAAATACTAACCAGATTGCAGACGCTTGTGGTCTGTGAGACAAAACCTAGCAAAAGTCGGAGTCATGTAGGCGGTAAACCAGTGAGTAACTAACTAGATAATACTTCCGTGTGTACAAGTGACATGTATACTAACTCGGAATTACTTTAACAATAAAGCCCGTTTCCAGTATTTAGACATTTCACTAGAGAATACATCCGCCATCCCGAGTGTGCTACGTCTCGGAGTAACACATGTAGATATAGTCACCACTAGGATATAAAGTATGTACCGTACACATAGGTAACGTGCCAAGCCAAACTAGTCTAACACCTGCACGGGTAACTGGCTGTGCCAATCAAACACTGGAATCAGATTTCTTTGATGTTTAATACACATTCATGTCTTTAACACGTGCACACATAGGTTTAATGCAACATATTCGCTGGCGATATTTAAATATATAGCATTGTTACAGCGATTTGTTTATATATACGTATGTAGCTCTAGAACAGAACCACCCAACAATGCGCATTTTCCAGTAATCTAACTGTCTTAAACCTGTTTTATGGCATTTCCACGACAGTCGAGTAATGCAATGATGCCTGCGAGTTGGGCAGTGATGACTGTCGAGTTGGGCAGTGATGACTGTCGAGTTGGGCAGTGATGACTGTCGAGTTAGGTAGTGATGACTGTCGAGTTAGGCAGTGATGACTGTCGAGTTAGGCAGTGGTGACTGTCGAGTTGGGCAGCGATGACTGTCGAGTTGGGCAGTGATGACTGTCGAGTAAGGCAGTGATGAATGTCGAGTTGGGCAGCGATGACTGTCGAGTTGGGCAGTGATGACAGTCGAGTTAGGCAGTGATGAATGTCGAGTTAGGCAGTGATGACAGTCGAGTTGGGCAGTGATGACTGTCGAGTTGGGCAGTGATGACTTTCGAGTTGGGCAGTGGTAATGTATTTACTACGTGTTGTTATAATAATAAAGATACAAACAATTCCTAACGTCGTTTACAAGGTCAACAATCAGCATAAGGTCAACAATTAGCATAAGGTCCACAATCAGCGTAAGGTCAACTTTTAGCAAAAGGTCAACAATCAGCGTAAGGTCAACAATCAGCGTAAGGTCAACAATCAACACAAGGTCAACAATCAGCGTAAGGTCAACAATCAGCGTAAGGTCAACAATCAACACAAGGTCAACAATCAGCGTAAGGTCAACAATCAGCGTAAGGTCAACAATCAGCATAAGGTTAACAATCAGCATGAGGTCAACGAACGTATATTGTTTTGGATGTTGGAGGAAAACGTGCAATCGATATAGAAACAACTAATCCAACAGCCATAATCCCTGGCCAACAGAGCGTCTCGAATCCAATGTTCTAGAGGAGACTTGAACACTTTAAGTTGAACTAAGGTAGAGAGGTCATAAGTTCATGCTTGACCACTCATCACGACACAATAGCTATCGCGGAACACCCAAAATTAGGAATATGAGATCATCTACACAACTTCATATATCAAGACAAACGAAATTGCTTTGATAGTGTTATACACAGTTATGTATTCTGAGTAAAGAAATAATTCTTTCCGCTGTATCTTGAAGTTCCATATGGGTCATGGTCGAATGTTGATAACCACTATATACAATCTTCGGTCTGTAGCGCTACACTAAAAGTTGGAAGTCGTAAGGCTTAAATTTTATGGGAATTACATTTACGGTTCATATCGTCTACTTTATCATAAGCTGGCTTATCGTCAGCCAAGAAAAAAGTGAACTCTTCAAAACCATGAAGATACATTAGCAGACTACATCACGTGACAGAGATACACGTGTGGGAATATCGTAGATTTTAGTTTTAATTTTGATATAGACTGGTCTTCACCTCTAAAATAATGAAATTATAAATAAAGACTACACTACTAATTCTGATCCCCGATTAGAGATCTATTTCATTCTAGTTTTGAAACAAGGGGAGATAATCAAGCATCAGAATTCAACAGTGCATAGTCTAACTACTTTTGATGAATCACATTTTATATGCATTCCTGTATTATTATATAACGATCTGAAAGAGTATTTTAAAAAGAATATTCAGAAAGAAGCAAAAGTTTTATTTTTTATTTTTTTTCATATACTATTCAATGCACTATTTTCTTCTGTTTTATTACACACCTAAGGTCCATGTAGATAGCATATCCAGTGACAATTTACAAGCCTTTAAATCACTATTCCGGTGCAATAGAAAAGGGCCCAGTCGTTCAAGAGGTGATTAGCTTAATCATTTGATTAGTGAAAATCGCATTTCCCCTTTATTTCAAAACTTGTTTGTGTGTATTTCTTAAAACAGGCAGGTAAGAGACTGACGAGTGTTTAAGTTGTGAAGCTTGCTTTACCGCTAATTGTTTTAATTATTGTTAAATTGTGATTAGCATTATCACCTTTTGAACAACTGGATCCAAAAGTAACTAGATCAATTGTTAGTATGTGCCATGGTTAAGGTTTTGTATTAATTTTGTGCTCAATGCATATTTTGAAAGAAATAGTATTCGTTATAAAACACTTTATTCCGTGTACTATTAAGCTTTGTAACATGCTGCAATTTATCAAACTATTATGAAAGTACCCTCCTCTCACAATAGTGTCTATATCTGCCTATTTCCTACGCAAAGGCATAGAAATTTGACGAATTGTTCGCCTTTTTACGTCACACATATAGGAGAAAAACATACAGGGCGATGAGCTAAACTGTCCGTCCTTATGATGACCTAAACTGTCCGTCCTTATGATGACCTAAACTGTCCGTCCTTTTGATGACCTAAACTGTCCGTCCTTTTGATGAGCTAAACTGTCCGTCCTTTTGATGACCTAAACTGTCCGTCCTTTTGATGAGCTAAATTGTACGTCCTTTTCTCTCTAAGTACAGAGTCTATGTATTTACCCATCTGACCTGCTAAAGTAGGTCAGTTTACCGATGACACGTGTACATGGCGAGCACTAATTAGCTGAGCTAATTAACTAAATGCGTGTTACACGGTTTGTATATGTTTCGTAATTCCTTAACTCTCGTGTATATACCCATCGGTACTCTCAGTTCACACCGCACGTGCGTTTATTTAGTTCTGACCCTAACGTGACCATGCGACCTTCTAAGGTCACGATTCTCTGTTCGTCTGTCCGTCTAAGATTTTAGTAAGAGCGTGAAGATGTTGGATTACGAATCGCGCTATTATCTAAGTGGTATCTGTAGTTACGAGACGACACGCATGCGTGGCGTAACTAAGGTAATTACTCGGTCACGCCTAACACCTCGGAGACCGCAACGAAGGATACAATTACATGACATTGTATATGTTTTAACGATGTATTGTTATCGCCTTGATGGTAGTGTATAAGTTGAAGTGTTCCTTGCCGATAGCATTGCAACGAAAATGTTATTTCGCTTTTATTTCTCAATTTCAATACTTTTTGTTGTTAGTTTCACTGACGTGTCCTTGAAGGACGAAGCATCTGTATGAAGTGAATAATTTGCAATAATTGCGTAACAAGTTATAACAGTCATATTGATCTTTCCTGTTGGCCAGGATGGAAACGGGCAAGGAGTCTTACTATGGGAAGGAACCGGAGTATCCAGGGAGAACCCACGTGGTCAGTCAGGTGACTCCCTGCCTCTTCACACGTCACTGTCACCCGGCCAATTTGACAGTAGTTGTATATACTGCATTAATTATATACATCCATATGGCACATTTAAGGTGCCGTTCATTTGTAAAATCCTTACTTTAGGATCGATTTGATTTAAGACTCATTTTTATTCCGGTTCAATAGGTCACAACTTCTCATCCGTGTTAATACGTTGTTCCAAGGTAATCCTTTGTACATTGGTCTATAGTAGAGAACACGGTCCGTTATCCTGATGTGTGAACTCCATAACAACCAGTCATGGCTGCAAGCACAATCGTCAGCGCGCGTGAGTCTTTGATAATATCTCATCTCAGACATGAAAGGATGTAGTCTTAACCTTCCACAGTATATGCCAGCCTGATGGTTATAAAACCAGAGACGAGTCCTCAAAGGCAAGTTAGGATCCAAACGGCCATGTGTGCATCTTTGAGATTTACGTTTACATACAACAAATTGGTGCATATCTCCTGACCCCAAACTTTAAGTACATCACATGGGTGTTATGATGATATCACATAAAACCCATCTTTAGCACCGGCTGTTGAATTTTCGTAATCATGTATATACGGAAGGGTATATATGAGGAATTTGGTGAAATCCTAAACCGTAAATGAGTAAGCCGTCTATAAGTAATTATCACACATGCAAAATGATACGGTTTCATGCAAACGCCTATCTAAACTTTTTTACTGACCCTTTTCTTTTTCAAATACAGTTTTAGATACTCTTTAAAAAAGAAAATTACCGAAAACTCTAACATTAATATGTCCGATTTCTAAGGCCACGTAGGTACATACTTGTTAGCCCGAGAAGTGAGTTACAATGATGTATTAAATGCAACACAACTTCAAAGAGGAAACGATGGTCGAGCAATTACTAGCATAAAATATGGTAAATCTCAAAACCGAACATCTAGACTACGCCGTTAGACTCGAGGATATGCTGTATGAGACTCCGCACGGCCATTACACGTCCGCTGTACACGTCCAGCTATTAGCCGGAAATGATGGATCGCTTCTATCCCTAATTACCACTAGAAACTACAGAGAGCTGCCACAGGTTTAATGTGACCATAACTTATTTTAGTAATTGACACCGGCAACTTTTCAAGTTCAAAGGTGAAAAGTGATGTATATTTCTAAAAATTCTGACACGCCCTGTCTTAAAGTATAGAATCTGATTCGCGGCCAAGAAAGCCCTGATTGAACAACATATGTACATTACACGACAAAGTAGTACATCGTGTCAGTTAATTAACCTTACATTGACACAGGTAATTATTAGTCAATATAACTCCCGTCCTGTCTCACACGGTAGAACCGTACATTGACATACTGTATGTAATTATAAGTCAATATAACTTCAAATAGATCATAAATACCATACAAAAACAGTTCAACGCTTATATTTACATTCCTTTCACTTTTTTTATTTTTCAAATGCTATAATTCATATCTAAAATTCATAATTCCCGCCTTACCGACAGTCAGCAGATTTTTTATCAGTCGTTGGAATAGTCGGAACATGGTCGCGTGCTTTTTGGTAAACAAAATAGTACATGGACAATTAAAAAAACCCACTTAATTTTGTTAATCATTTCATTATCAACGTAATGCGCAAATGGCATATTTTATATAACAAATAATGTAGACAAAATAATTAGTCGTTAAACTTAATTATCCTAGATATTGTAGTTCCGGTTTGTGTTGTATTAATACGCTGATAAGTGTAGCGCGTGATGGATGGCATTTAAACGTACATCAATGCCAGAGATCTCAAATAGACTATATAGTGGCAATGCCAGACAAACGTGAATATAAGTCAATATACCTCTCATCCTGTTTCACATGGTAGAACCTTACATTGACACAGCGACTGAGAAACACATTTCGCATACAGCCTTTTTACCACACAAATATATCTCCTTAATTCATCAATATTTCGTAGTTACATCTCTCCCTTCTTCAGCTTAGTAAACTCTATATGCGTTAAAATTAGTGTGAAAAAGGGTTGAGCGGATTAATAAGCGCGGGAATCGGTAACATGACGTCGTCTCTTTGTGACATTACCAGAACATCAACTAGACGGCGCCATTTTCGTAGGAATGATCAAAGCAATTTTAGCGCTTTCTCCTATTATCCGATGATCTCTGTACAAAAGGGTAACGTCAAGTGAGTATTTTGTCAAAATCAAAACTGAATATTGCGGAAATGCGTGAATATTAACTTCTCCACGAGGTAAGCTGACAACAAGTGTCAGAAGAGCACAGTTCCTATAGAACATTCGACCACGTCACTACTAAAACCATTGTTAATCCGAGACGGACATTCTTGATTGTGAATATATTAATCAATAGTAAACGTAAAATGTATTAAACAGCAATATTCAGTTGTTTCTTTTAATTTTATTATCAATCAAGTGGCTTTACGTAGATTCACTGGAACTATATTATCTTTAATAGCAACCACGACTGCCGTAGTTATCAACGTCGCAACACATCTCGACTTTTATTTTCTTCGTACGGTATTTTAACGATTTGTTTGATGGTAATATATGCATTGAACGATGTTTTTTGATTGCGTTTACGGTGGAATGAACGCAATGGGATACAGACGTATTCAATATATGTCCGTATCCCATTGCGTTCATACCACCGTAAACGCAATAAAAACACCGTTCAATCCCTATATATATTAAAAAAAATGCCGAATCATTTCTATAGCTGATAACGATTAGAGGGTGTTAAATTAGACACAGATTTATACGACCGTGCAATGGTAATGTGGCCATATTAACGGACTACATGTTGAAGTTTCACCGAGTCCAACTTGAGTAGAGATGGAAACATTAAAGATAAAACGCCTACTTGTTCTATTATACACATAACAGGTTGTTTCCTATAAACGAGGTATTTTTGTTTTGTGGTTTGCCTTTGAGCGGCTGATAATAATAAGACTAAAGTACGTAAATTTAATGCGGCTTTCAATTATTTTCATTAAGTATGATGGAATACTAGGGGGTAAAATATGAAACAAATGTCGTTTTCCACATTTCTTGTAGTTTATAAGTGTTCTGCATAAAATAACACGAGGCAGTAATCAATCAAATAAAACATCGTGCATTTATGGAAAGAAAATAATCAAATAATTCTATTGTGTATAGAACAAAGGCAACCGAAAATCAAATACAAAAATAGACAAGAAAGTGGCGAATTACTTGGTTAATGTTTCGCAATGAGGACAATTTTTAAAGAAGATTTTGTGCTTTCTGTGAATGGAGAAGTACATACGCTACTGTCTGAACCTTACTACAAACAAAACGTGGCTTCAATTACGACAGAGTAAATTGTTTAACGATGAAGGAACGAACAGAGGTATTGTGATGTACGTCTGGAATCTCTCACACTTAAATCGAACCAAATGGAATTATTCCAGGAGATGCGCAATTCTAACCAAAATATTTACCTTTGATTTCTCTACTCCCAAACATCATTTCCCGAATGGTCGCCATACCAAGCATCCCGACGTGTATTGGTACAGGGATCAATTGCTATTGTCACGTGTATTGGTACAGGGATCAATTGCTATTGTCACGTGTATTGGTACAGGGATCCATTGTTATTGTCACGTGTATTGGGTACAGGGATCCATTGTTATTGTCACGTGTATTGGTACAGGGATCCATTGTTATTGTCAAGTGTATTGGTACAGGGATCCATTGTTGTAGTCACGTGTATTGGTACAGGGATCCATTGTTATTGTCACGTGTATTGGTACAGGGATCCATTGTTATTGTCACGTATATTGGTACAGGGATCCATTGTACAAACATAACCGCGTTAGTAATATTGTAATTACTCTCTTCTTCAGTTACACCCGCCGTAGTAAAACGTCGTGAGGCCACTATCATTATCGACATGACAACTAGTGTATAGGGAGATGACCTCCTTGCAATAGTGAGGTATGTTAACGTTGTCCACATATGGGAGAAGTACTAAAAGGTCACTTCAGAGTACCTTGTCAGAGAAAATACCATAGCCTAGATACGGTACCACGATAAAAAAAAACACCAATCAGAGATACGGTACCACGACAATTAATAACCAATCAGTTAAACGGTACCACGACAATAAATAAATAAATAACCAATCAGAGATACGGTACCACGACAATCAATAACCAATCAGAGATACGGTACCACGACAATCAATAACCAATCAGAGATACGGTACCACGACAATAAATAACCAATCAGAGATACGGTACCACGACAATCAATAACCAATCAGAGATACGGTACCACGACAATAAATAACTAATCAGAGATACGGTACCCTGGCAACAAATCATTACCAATCAGGTCTCATTACTAATAAGCGTCAACCATTCCGTAAAAGACATTCTATCGAAGGGTCGCTAGTTCGAGTCCCGGCAGTTTGGTCTAGTGGTTGGACGCAGGGCTACGTTACCGAAGAGTCGCTAACACAAGTTCCGGTACGGGGGCTGTGTTGTATCCTTGAACAAGGTAATGTACTCCGTCGTGTTCCAGTCGACTCAGCTGTAAATGGGTAGTGGAGGGGCAGTACAAAAAATGTCGTTGGTGAGCTGTTAGTGCCGAAATGGCAGCTCCGACTGTGTGCTCCCCAGGCCGTTGAGAAAGACATTGGCTGGTTGCTAAAGGCCCAATGATCATGGATAATAATTTATGAATCGCTTTGAGTTGGCTATGTTGCTGTGATATGGCGATATATAAAACTCCAAATTAACATTATCATATCCATATAGGGCATTTACATGTGCGGTTAAAATGTAGTCCGTTGTATACATATAGATCGGTATCCGTAAGTCATATCACGTGGGTTGTTTAAGTAGTAATAATGACTAGAATGTGATGAAAGTGAATTAGTTAGTTGTACACATGTGTTTTCCTGTGCCTAGGTATGGGATTGGTACCCTGTCCATTCGATACGTCTTCTGTCTCACGTCGAATATCGTAATGATATCAAGTGTGTAGTTCATGAAGTCGTGAATGACACGTAGTGTAAATCATATGGGGTTGTGATCACACGGCGCCACTGTCTAATCACAATAGTACGGCCGCACTATAATATACCAAAATAGCTGAATTCCTCGGAAAGGAGGTCATACTGTTCTTATTCTTAAATTGACAAAAGGCTACAAATTATACAATAATGAAATAAAAATAATATTAATTCAATAAACTATTTTTAGGACGAACATTTTGCGATTTGAAACAGTTTGGTAAGTATATCAGATCTGTTTCTGCTTGATAAGTGTACAACGTGTTGTTCCTGCTTGATAAGCGTACAACGTGTTGTTTCAGCTTGATAAGCGTACAACCATAACGTGTTGTTTCTGTTTGATTAGTGTACAACGTGTTGTTTCTGTTTGATTAGTGTACAACGTGTTGTTTCTGTTAGATTAGCGTACAACGTGTTGTTTCTGTTTGATTAGCGTACAACGTGTTGTTTCTGTTTGATTGGTGTACAACGTGTTGTTTCTGTTTGATTAGCGTACAACGTGTTGTTTCTGTTTGATTAGTGTATAACGTGTTGTTTCTGTTTGATAAGTGTACAACGTGCTGTTTCTGTTTGATTAGTGTACAACGTGTTGTTTCTGTTTGATTAGTGTACAACGTGTTGTTTCTGTTTGATTAGTGTACAACGTGTTGTTTCTGTTTGATTAGTGTACAACGTGTTGTTTCTGTTTGATAATGAGCGTGTTATCTCTTTTAAAATCAGTCTTCTGTTGGAATCGCTATGAAGATGTTCGTGTGGTTCTTCAGCACACAAGAATATTGGAGGGTGCGCGAGACCTGTCGAGTCCTGTTATATAGTTTGGCAGGTTATAGTAGTCCACAGCAGGACAGCCATATCAATACAGTGTCTTAGCGGCACCATGTAAACAACTATCAACTTCGGCAGGTGCTTTAAGCGTTCGTATCCATCATTCTCTGCCAGTTGAAGTATCAAAATGCAACTGTTGAAGCACTTTGCGTGTATCATGGATATAGAGTAAACACAGAGTGCATCTAAAAAGAAGGAAATATGCCTCATATCCTCAGTACGATTGGATTGTAATAAACACTTGATGTGTGTTTAGTATGGTGTAAGGCCCAAATCTTTGGCGCGAGAAGGACACGTCGTTGGTAGTAGATTGTGGGGAAAATACTGAAGTTATACAACAGAGCATGTTTAAATGGTGTCTCATTCACATTTATTCTATAAATAGGAAATTTTCAGGCGAGTTATGAATGGCATGATATCTTTTAAGAAGTTTCAGCAGGCATTCTTAATGCATATTCGACGCCATTGGCAATATAACAATACCTGTGTACTTTATAATGAAAACAATGGCTGTGTATTGTGTAAGTTCGCATTCCGGATTCTATAACATGGTTTTGACTCCTTTGTTGAATTGATTAGTGTTAATTTGTTTACATCCCCCATACTTCGTACGTGTTATATCTGACGTAATCAATTACCAAGATATAATGAATACGAAAACAACTGTTTAATGTATCACCAGTATACAACCTGAATAACTGGCCCTTTTACTACCATTCCCCAATAATATAACATTTCAGTGAATAGTTTACGGAAGCAGTCTGTCCGTAGCTAAGGCACCAGGTGAGACGACATTGTGAAATAAAAAGAAACCTGATCATTAAAACAATGAAATGTCATTCATTGAACTAGAACGTTCACAATCATATTGTTCACGATGTGTTTGTCTGGTTTCTGACGAGCTATCGAATTTTGAGAGACAACATATCCATCTAAAACCCGCCAAAGTTGCACGAGCATATGGTCCACAATCACAGGTACTTGTGGACATGATTATGATATTTCTAATTCAAATGTTTCATTATAGACGAGTAAATTAATGTATTACAGTCGCATGCTTAATTTGAAAAAAATATCGTACCCCGGCCTTATAAATACTAAAAGGTAAGCAAGTAAAAGATCGAAAATCTAGGTCACCGCTTACCCTCTCGAGGAAATCCCTGTTCTCCCTGAAATATGCATTGCTTTACTGCTACAAGCCTTTGTGTCATCGATTCAGAAATTATTTTTCTTCATAGCTGGTCATCATTTAATAACTGTTGTGCACGCATTACTCAGAAATTTATATCCGAACTCAAATTAAGTTACGATCACAACGACCATTCAGTCTTCCTTTACGGAAGTGACGACAACACAGCTAGTAATGGCGTTAACACCCGATGCAGTCCGAAACATTATTTTGTAAATTATATCCGCGAAATTTAAATATTAATTTCGGACTGCATCGGGTGTTAACGCCATTACTAGCTGTGTTGTCGTCACTTCCGTAAAGGAAGACTGAATGGTCGTTGTGATCGTAACTTAATTTGAGTTCGGATATAAATTTCTGAGTAATGCGTGCACAACAGTTATTAAATGATGGCCAGCTATGAAGAAAAATAATTTCTAAATCCATGACACAAAGGCTTGTAGCAGTAAAGCAATGCATATTTCAGGGAGAACAGGGATTTCCTCGAGAGGGTAGACGGTGACCTAGATTTTCGATCTTTTACTTGCTTACCTTTTAGTATTTATAAGGCCGAGGTACGATATTTTTTTTTCAAATTAAGCATGCGACTGTAATACATTAATTTACTCGTCTATAATGAAACATTTGAATTAGAAATATCATAATCATGTCCACAAGTACCTGTGTCCACAACAACCTCGTAGACATTCTTTTTGTAATCATATTTGCGAGAATCAAATCTTTAATTCATAACGTAATACATATGCATGTATATCCTTCAAACAAAGCCGAACATCTGTATGTTATCAGGGTTGGTAACGCACACACATAAAATCATAGCTAAAACGCCTTGATGTATCAAACAATTACCAATAGTGTTCCATCTGCCGGAAAGTGAAATGTGACGCCGTAAATTTGGTCTGTTACGTGTTGGATTTACCTGCTATTTAGGTAGTGAATTTCAGAGTATTTACAACGACAACGTTACCTGCTGTTAAAGGTTGATATTTGTTTACGGCAAATGAGAACATTTACATTTTAAATCATTATTCAAATATATATCGGCAAACTAAGCAATGATGGTTTTAAAAATCCGATCGACACTTAACATCAACAGATACTCTATCATTATTAAGCCATTAATTGCAATTGTTATGGTCATCTTACATACCATAATAATGATATTACGTGTACTTTCGACCGTTGTTTCACGCGCGCACGTGAACTGGAGAGATTGACGAGACAAGTGATAAGTAAGACATCTCTCAAATACACACGTGTCTCAGTAATTGCTATTACATGTGTGGAAAAGCTTCAAGTCCAGGTTTCCATCCGCCATGGAACCTCGGGGCGATACACTGCAGATGATTATCAGCTTCAGTATTAAACGACCTACATACAGATATACTCCTGATGACGAATGATCTACTACTCATAGATCATGTCTAATGCCATTGGAAATGAAATACCGGAAGAGTATCACTATAATGTTTTCATAACTTTATATTTTTTATAAACATTTAAAAACTTTATAGGCTTAGGATTTCAGTATTTTGCGAATATTAACAAAACTAAAGAAATTTGTTCAAATTAATTGAAAACACCTTTAAAAGTTTTCAAAATTATGCACAACAAGCGGAGAGAATATGGCACACATGTTGTTTTACTGTGCGTGTCATACAATAGATAGAAAGAAAATAATAGAATAAATAAAACAAGAGAGATCACAAAATATATCAATAAATACTACATTATGAAATACATTACCTGACTTTCCTACTCCAAGTTCTCCTAACAGGACGATATTGTAGTCCGGATTATTACCGTTCCGATGGGAAACTCGTTTTCCACTCATAATGACGAATATTATTTATACCCTTTCAATAAAACATTAGTCAATTCTCACATCAACTGCTAAGATCCATTGAAAACATGTAGAGACATTTTTCATCACTTAAAAGTTGTCCAAAAACCTTGCGAGTGTTACAACAGTAGTGTATGAATGAGGCCACGACTGAACGTATCTCTGTCTAAGCCACAGCTGAAACTGTACCATCTTCCGGTAGAGGCGGTTTTTACTGGGATCTTACTCGCTGATTGCGCTCATGCCTTGTGCATTCATGTGGAATTCAGCACAACAGAGCTTTACATATGAAGTTTCCATCTGCACGAGAACGGCAGAGGTTGGTGAAGGCCAGACATATGGTTATGGTACATCCATTTACTTACCCCGAGTATATGTGGTTTATAATGCGTGATATGCCTCGCTACACCTCACAGCCAGGAGAGGTCTGTGAACTTTTATAATATCGGTTATACATCTCTTGAACTATGGCTGTGCATTTTGAGTTTTCGTATAATATCTTTAAACATTAACTTTAGCAGTAATTATTTCTGTTCAAGTTATTCTGTTTTTTATATCACTGTTATATCCATACACAAATATCGCCTGTAATATCGACTTATCGTGGTTCAGGTTTTTAAGATAAGTTTATAGTGTTAATTACATACGTCTCTCGTCCACTTTAACACTTCTGATCAATCGATCTATCGTGATAACTAAGAGATTGATCATTTTGTATCAGCCGACTTGATTATGAGAATAAATCGATAATTTTGGCGAGATAACTAGCTCTACAAAATAATTTTATGGCAGGAATAATATATCATATATATCAGCGCTGCATCACTACACTTACATCAATATAAACGTCGGAGTATTTATCGTGTTACAGCTATTTTACGTTTTATCAATATCCCTACTTCTTTTTATTCGATATCTGATATCTAGGACATTTGAGCTGATATTTACTCTGGACAAAAGTTTGGATATATCTACAAAAAAACAATTTTGCACGTTAAAGAATATTCCCAATATTAACTGAATATATATTTTTGATATAGCAGCGCGGTGTCTTGTATAGGTACATGGATCTTGTTGATAAACATGTAATGATTTAAGCTTCTCCAAATGTCTGAATCACAATATCCCTTGGTAAGTATGGATTGGTAAACGTAACGGTTTCCCTGTCGGAACGTCTGGTCTCAAGTGCATTGGTTGATTGTTCGCACAATTGTAACTAACTTAAAGAAAATCAAAGAGATCGTCTGAGACACATCGTTAACATATTGCAATTGCGAATATGATGATACAATCGTCCAACATTTCTCATACAATATTAAAATATTGTCATTGCAGTTTTTCGTGAATAACAGTACCATGAGTCTATGAGAGTAAGTTTGGTTTAAAAACCCTAAATCTTATTTTTATGTGTAGTGAATCACCTTGATATGTATTATTATATTATATATCACCTTGGTATGTATTATTATATCATATATCACCTTGGTATGTATTATTATATCATATATCACCTTGGTATGTATTATTATATCATATATCACCTTGGTATGTATTATTATATTATATATCACCTTGGTATGTATTATTATATCATATATCACCTTGGTATGTATTATTATATCATATATCGCCATGGTATGTATTATTATATCATATATCACCTTGGTATGTATTATTATATCATATATCACCTTTGTATGTATTATTATATTATATATCACCTTGGTATGTATTATTATATTATATATCACCTTGGTATGTATTATTATATCATATATCGCCTTGGTATGTATTATTATATCATATATCACCTTGGTATGTATTATTATATTATATATCACCTTGGTATGTATTATTATATCATATATCACCTTGGTATGTATTATTATATCATATATCACCTTTGTATGTATTATTATATTATATATCACCTTGGTATGTATTATTATATCATATATCACCTTGGTATGTATTATTATATTATATATCACCTTGGTATGTATTATTATATCATCTATCACCTTGGTATGTATTATTATATTATATATCACCTTGGTATATATTATTATATCATATATCACCTTTGTATGTATTATTATATTATATATCACCTTGGTATGTATTATTATATTATATATCACCTTGGTATGTATTATTATATCATATATCACCTTGGTATGTATTATTATATCATATATCACCTTGGTATGTATTATTATATCATATATCACCATGGTATGTATTATTATATCATATATCACCTTGGTATGTATTATTATATTATATATCACCTTGGTATGTATTATTATATTATATATCACCTTGGTATGTATTATTATATTATATATCACCTTGGTATGTATTATTACATTACATATCACCTTGGTATGTATTATTATATCATATATCACCTTGGTATGTATTATTACATTATATATCACCTTGGTATGTATTATTATATTATATATCACCTTGGTATGTATTATTATATTACATATAACCTTGGTATGTATTATTATATTACATATAACCTTGGTGTGTATTATTACATTACATATCACCTTGGTGTGTATTATTACATTACATATCACCTTGGTGTGTATTATTACATTATATATCACCTTGATATGTATTATTATATCATATATCACCTTGGTATGTATTATTATATCATATATCACCTTGGTATGTATTATTATATCATATATCACCTTGGTATGTATTATTATATTATATATCACCTTGGTATGTATTATTACATTATATATCACCTTGGTATGTATTATTATATCATATATCACCTTGGTATGTATTATTATATTATATATCACCTTGGTATGTATTATTATATCATATATCACCTTGGTATGTATTATTATATCATATATCACCTTGGTATGTATTATTATATCATATATCACCTTGGTATGTATTATTATATCATATATCGCCTTGGTATGTACTATTATATCATATATCGCCTTGGTATGTATTATTATATCATATATCGCCTTGGTATGTATTATTATATCATATATCACCTTGGTATGTATTATTATATCATATATCGCCTTGGTATGTATTATTATATCATATATCACCTTGGTATGTATTATTATATCATATATCACCTTGATATGTATCATTATATCATATATCACCTTGGAATGTCTTATTATATTATATATCACCTTAATATATATTACTGCTTAATACTGATATATGGAAACGTGAACATGTTTCAAAACTGTAACTGATGATGTTAACCCAGACTGGAAACTCTATATACACTGTATGTGGTAATGTCACTGATCTCAATAGTCATTACATTCCATGTGAGTCTTGTTTAATTAAAGTCATGAATGAAAAACATGCAAATAGAAGGTGTAGCATAACCAAAACATTTACTTACAGTGTGATGTCATTCATCTATAGCATTATAATGTATAATCTCCTTTGTATGGACAAAACATTAAATATTTTTATATTTTACCTCATTTATAAAAAATATTAACGAACTTCCATATAGGTATCAAAATCTTTCATTTTAAAGATAATAGTATTTTTTCTATAAATAGATGTATCACGTGCATATCCTACAGAGTGTTTGCGCGTGTTGTACCAGCTGACACGTGATAGCGTGACTGATTGGGGCTCTTAGTTAAAACATTTTCCGCGGATACCTTTCCCAGAGTCTAAATTAAGCCGGGGGCTGTCAAAGTGAGCCGAGCATTTGCCCGTTATACCTATATCGGTGGTGGTATAGATCTCCACACAGTCGTAAACTTGTCTGTATCCCGTCCGGATCACATAAATTAGCAGACACGGTATATGATGGTATCACCAGATAACTTTTGAAATGGAGCGATAGAAATGTTTTAATGCACACATTTCTATATAGCATTAAATACACCCAAAAGTTCTTTCGATGTTTAGGTCTTAATTACATGTTGGCGGCACATGTGATGAACTGAATTAGGAAGGCGTGCGCGATGTATCACTACATTCGAATATCATGATATAAATAATCTGTTCTCATCAGTATCTAAGTTAACTGTTCCCAGGTCTATCTTCATGATCAACTATTTTTAGAGCATCATCATAAATTACTCACGTGCGCATCATAATTATATTTGTCCTTAAAGATCTACTGACATTTATATGATAATTAACTGTTCTCAAATGTTTTCTGATAAACTGTTGTTATATGAATTCTGATTTATAGTTAATGTATCTTTATTCTGATGAATTATCATTACTTTAAAGATAATTCATCCAATAAATAAGTGTCGTGTATTTGATACACTTCTGTATTGTTTGTCCTAATTAACGAGATTATAGTGTTGGTAATATTCGAGGGAGATTTATTTTCGCTATTTAAAGTTAATCAAATGTAGCGCAAAAATAAGTACCTAGTAAACATTGAGTTTGAATCAGAATGTTAACAAGGCGTGGATGTGGACAATTTTAAACCGAAGAACTTGATCCGACTGGGATAACCGCGGAACACTAGTCCCCTGGACTACAATACGGTTTACATATAAATGATGTATGTACATCTGTAATAACAAAAGCTCCATACAGTATTTATAGACTGGTCTATAGATAGAGAAAGGACGAAATAGTTCACATTGTTTGGACGTTAGGTCTTGATCGTAATGGTGACGTCTGCATTGTTAGTACGTCATTTTGTTTTGCTTCCAAAATAAAAGGGACGGGAAAGATTCCCATGTTATGCTTATAATTAATTGAAATATGGGAAAGATTCCCATGTTATGCTTATAATTAATTGAAATATGTTAAAATGTATTTTATAGATTTTTTTTATTACATACACCAAAGTATTGTTTTCTCACAATAAAGAGAGCACATCGGACTATACATACACATTCTGTAGTCTATGTATTTCAAACAATATTTATTTGACAATTTCCATTTAAAAATATATACAACATTTATAGTATACACATAGATTCCAATCATGCATGTAATCGAAAAAAGAGAGATCTCGCATAATGATTTTGTACTTGGCTGGTTAAATGGTAATTGCTGTGACAATTTGGCTGTTAATAAAATAATGAAGTTGATTAACTACTATATATATAGCTTGGAAAATATGAGCACGGATTTCTATATCTACCGGTAATATGAATGCACCGAAGTGTATGTCTATGTTATTAGCCACGCCAGAGTCGCCCCTGTAAACTGCATAAATAATGATAGTAAGAAAACACACAACGTCTTTAAGCCGTGTATTTACACTATGAAATGTTCAAATAATAATAATAGTCTATGTATGGAACCCGCTTCAAAAGTCAGACAAAATAATTATAAGTTATAGTATTGAGGATAAAATTTGGTTTTCTTCCAAACAAAAAACATACATTATGTCCCCGCGTGGACAAAGTAATGATCTTATCAATGTTTATCGTCTTCTCATCCGTCACGGGTCGTACATGTATCTGGATCAATTTCTCAAACAGACATGTTACTAGCTAGATACTTCAGATACATGTGATGACTAAATTATGAAATTAAGGACTTTGCTAGATCACGTAAAAATATAACAAGCCCCTTATGTGGCCTCTCCGAGGTCATGGCATCTGAGGTCATGCACAAACCGCCATCTATAAACAGGTCAGCTAAAACAGTAGTGACTAAATGCATAGGCCTATATATAAATATTGAATTGCAGATCATTTAAACCACATCATTTATCACCAGCAGCAATTGAGACGTTAAGGGAGTTTCGTAGACTCACTATACGGTATCCAGATGCTTTTTTATTTAGTTATACCCATGATCGTCACGGAGAACCGTATCACTTCGATACACTTCGATCGCTCGGGCGACATCGCAGGGGGATTTTAATCCCCTCCGCTCGACTGCCGCTCGTCGCTCCCGCAGGGTTTGAGTACAAAATCACCCTCCCAGTACTGTATATGTATTCTTTACTTTGCTCGTTTTTCATAGTATAAGCTACTCTCGCCAGAATTATTTCATTTTTTTTTAAAAAACCAATCAATAGCATCTTATATTTTCAAGTATTAATTATAATAAGATGGTGATTAACTAACATGTCGTTGGAATTTCGATAGTTAGTATCGTTTGAAAACAGATTAACATATATAATGTGTCGTTGATATCAGACTGGAGTTAGGTGTTCTAAATGCTGGGCTATTTCTACCGTTTTCTACTTTCTTACTATTACTTCCAATATTCAGAAATTAGAAGTCTATCTGTAAATGGCATTATTTTATCAATATGATACAAATCAATGAAAGTTGACGGAAAAACTGAACTAATTTGAATGCCATTGGGACAAGTCTGTCTTGTTGACGTGCCCGTGATCATGCATGATGGCGTTTACTTTTTATACAATATCAACGTCAAGCATCTACACCAACCATTACGTCACAAGTAACAGAATAATGTCATCGTATTTAATTTATTTATCTTTGCACAGAGGTTCCATTTTCAGTAAAAAAAATACATGAATAATGCTTGTATTCCTAAATAATTGACGTTCCTTCGTCAGCCAATCATAAATGAGATTCTTTTAATATTACTTAAAATGGCATTGAAGTTTTGCGCATTGACATCATTCGAGACTTTCAATCGAAGTAGCCCTTTATTTGATATCATTGAAGAAGATGGGAGGTTACATTCATATTTAATATGAAATATTTCCTCTCTAGATGCTATAGTCAGATTATCCTAAATACTCCGGTTTATCTGAGTATTACTAGACAGTAGACACACTCACTAATTCAAACAGCTCTAGTCATCACATTAGCGACACGTGAGGAAACATATTCTCACTTTATTGAACACATATAATGACATACGGAATTGATCTCTTCAAATGATCTGATAGCAAGGATATTGGCAATGGCTCAACACAATGAAGACAGATAAAGAGACATCATATTTATTTCATAAGAGACATACGTGAACAAATTGATAGACTGGACTAGGCGAAGAATCCCCACAGGAACATGCCTATCGTCATCAGTAGGATTCCGTTGATGTTGACAAACATTTTCCACTTAGGTACCTCCCTGATATCAATCAGCATGCTCTTTTTAACTTCGTTATTTTCTTCTGATTCGAGGACCTCTTTAGGGGGTTTATATCCGCATATAAGGTAGACAACAGACTTCCATCTGGGGATCACCACTGTATCACAAATCGTACATAGATTAAATGTTAGTAATCTAGATTAACGTACAGAGCATTACCTGGGCTATTAGACATACACGTGTCTTTTCTAAGACTTATTATCAATAACAGAATAAAGAAATTTTTATGTAAAGGTAATATCATTATTCAAATAAGATTAATTTAAAATCCTATTGCTTTGGTCTTAAAATGCATGAATATATGTACATAGTTGCGAATAAATTAGTATATTCCGAAATAAGAATTTATGAAAAATTGATATATCTAAATTTCGACAGACTCGGCCAGCTAAGTTGTCTTCTGACAACACTTGTTTTTTAAAGTGATCAAGCACGATGTGTCTTAAATGATGACCATCAGGTTCTAATAAGGGATACAACATTATTGTGTGATGGTGTACATATGATCTAAACCTGTCTGGGACTTCATCGGATATAGTGTATCGTTTTGTATTTATTTTACAAGTGGTCAAGTGCGAACTTTGACCTTGACTTATGACCACTTAAATTTAATCATGTATAAATCTCTATTGATTGATACTATGATGCCAATATGAACTAAATTCTGCCCATTGTTTCATGAAATAGTGTGTACAAACGACTCGATGCACAAAGTGATTACTATATACCCCATCCGCTGTACTAAGTGGAGGTATAAACTGACGTAGCCATGGTATCCATTAAGTCACTTCCTAGCAGACAAGCACGAAGCCGGAGTGGACAAAAATCGGAATTATAACAACAAAACTAAGACAACTGTCCACCGGCACCTGAAATATTCTCACATTACAGAAGTTATCTCGGGAAAACTAACTTGGCACTTTAGATTATCTTGTTTTGAAATAACGATATAATAGACCTAAAACTATGACTAAAAAGGACAAGATTACGTGACTGGTGTGACTATAGTTAAAGAAAACATTTTTTCCTACTATGTATTCCTATTAAGGTGATCGGAAAAAAAAATAAAAATTAATAAAAAATAAAACATTTCATGTTTGCTCTCTGTTTCCCTATGATCTACTTTTGTAAAATTATCATATGCTTAATTACAAACAATTATTGCTGGTGGACTTTGTCACCTCCTTATGAATTAACGAAATGGTGATCGGAGTAAGTAAGTAAAATGTACCCTTTGGTTTCTCCTTGAGCTCAGTGATCCTGTTTTGTTTCGCCTCCTCATAGATCTTGTTCGTCTTCTCTTCCTCTTTAAATGGAACCCTCTCAATGGTGCTGTGACGTGTCCACCACGTTAGTCTCACTAACTATGGATTCGAAATCATTTTAATTGTTATACATTATATAACTTTTTATATATGAATATAACAAAAAATGCGTTGTTATGATGATACTAACACAGTCAGAGAAAATGCATTTGGATTTATTTTGATTTCCATGTGTATGAAAACATATCAACCTGTTCCAAATTATTACTTTTTATTACTTATTAGCTGTAAATAATAAACTTATTTTCAATCATGTTATGTGATCAGGTGGTTCATTGGGTAACGCATTTGCCTTTCATCTGTCCGACCACGCCTTTCATCTGCGCAACCACGTGGGTTTCCCCGGATATGCAGATTTCCTCCTACAGTAAGACTCCTCATACCAACAAGCGTAATATAAGTTGATATAACTTATTTAAAGTTTATCGTTTTAAAAAATTCAAATGATAACGAGTATTTGATTTGATGACAAATAAAGGGTTGTGTCATACTTTGAATCACTTACGTGTTGTGGGTGTATCGGTGGCGTTAGAATTGATACAATTATAGTCGTAAACAGGCTGATGAAGAACAGGATTATTGTAAAGTGTAAGAAATGAACTTTTGCAATAATTGAAGGCCTAAACTCCTCTTCGCCGCAGGCTGGGGACCCATAACCGAAGTCTAGCCCGAGACGGATTAATCCAACAAGTAGCCCCACCATCAAACCCCAGAAGGCTCCCTGAAACGTTATATGTACATGATACTTACATATTAACTGTTTATTAAACATTAACGTTTCTATCACATCTACTAACATGTATTTAACATATACATGTATACTAACATGCGTAATATATATGCTAATATAAGTATCATATATGATTATATAAGTATGATATATCATTACACAAGTATTATGTATGCTAACCTTTGAATTAAATAAGATTTGTACTACATAATTTATATTCACAATGATGTAATCATTTATATTCTACGAAATATATATCCCGTACAAGAATGACAATTTTACAACATATGCGTTCATTTGTATTATTTACGCTAATATTGATAATCATATGTAATATATGTTATATTGGTTTGATATTATGAATATTTGTAAATTAATGTTTTTAATTGTATCCTATGGTATGTTTCTATAGATATATTGGTACTACCTAACGATATACTACAGTGCTTCTGATAAAACTGTTCTATTCATATAAAAAACAAAACATGTGTAATTTATATTAATCTATTTTTGTAATGTTGTTTATATAAACTATGCCTCATTATCTCGACGATGATAACTCGAAGACCATGTTTAACTCGAAGTAAACATTCAGTTCCGACGGTAAAACATTCTATGTGATATATACGTACCTCGGATACCCGGATATCTTGTCGGTTGTTTTACCCCATTAACTTGGAGATAACGGGGTTTGGTTGTACATTCAATGATATCTGTGATGACTATCTATCTCGTTCTTTCTGTGTAAATCAAATTCAACAGTACAACAAAGTCATCTATCAACTTACGGATTCGTTTGTGCGGCTCCATAATATCGCCAGCAGGAAAAGGGAGAGAACCGGTGGAACAAGGTACCCACTGACAGACTGAATGTAGTTGAAGAGTTGTCCTCCTTGAGATGCTTGTAAAACTGGGATCCATATAATACTCACAACGACGAGAACAAGTACAAATAACCTGTTAAGATACAAAGATTTGTATGTATACATATACATCTAATTGGTAAATGTTGAGGTGTCGTATCAAACCTCTTCAATAGAAAAAAAAAGCATAAAGTCTTCTGATGTATCATTCAATGCCTTTTCTGGCATAACAATTCTATCCAAATGTTATTTCAAAATCAGGCTCTGAAGTGAGCTTATCCTTTACCATACATATATAATCATTTATGATCCCGTGCATTAAATCCGAGAAAATATGTAAAATCATTATTTAGAAATAGACTCCTTCGGGAAAAAAAATGTGTTAAAGTATTGTTTATTCATGCTTGGAACATAATTCGTTGTATTAGGAAAACTGTTTGACATCAATTTGTTCCTTCATTGCATACTGTAAAATACTATTATACAAATCACCTTCCTACGACCAAAAGCTCGCCATCTGAAGACCTCGGACGTATCCTTCTCCATATATCCATTGTAAAAATTGTGCTGGTACTGTTGAATACTGAGGTGAGGGAACTCATTAAGGCCGCCATCATAGCTGCTAGCATCAGACCCTTCAGGCCTTTAGAAAATTATACAGTAGGTGGTCACTTCATCGGAGCATACATCAGCATTGCGTGAATATTATCAAACCGTTAATCTGTTCACGTTTACAATGACTCGACAAATAGAAAAACTCTCAACGTGACTACTGGTAGGTTCGAATTGATGAGAAACCATATGGAAATATTTTTTCCTTATAACGAAGGATGTTTAACTTGCTTTTGACTGTGATGCGTTTGTCAACATCCCCCTAACGTTCGCTAAGTCATACATTTTAGCTCCTTGACAGCCGAAAGATATGAAAAGTCTCGACCAAATTGTTATTTCGGTAACATTTTGCATAATCTTATCACATGGACATTGTCATGATTAAAATGCATATTTACTAAAAGGCATTCAAGTTGATGGTTATTGTTATAGATCCCAGACCATGTTAGCTACAAGTGATACTAAATTCTATCTCTCCTTGGCGGATTATTTCTTTAAACACATATTCTTATTTATTGTTCACAATTTCTGTAGTATTATTTAACAATTTTAGCGATAGAATATATATACTACCGTATGTTCACTTTGTTTTAAAATCCGTCCATCAAAATGTGCCTTTTATTTATATGAATACATTTGCAGAAATATATCATAAATAAAACATTAAGTTTAAAATCAAAATTTATAATAAGAGAAACCACCAACGTATATATTCTTACTGTACGATTGTAATTGATTCTCACCTTCTGGCATCAGTTCAACAACCAGTTTAGGGTAAGCGATGTTGGTACAACCGGCTTCATTGTCGCAGACCTGTTTACAGATTTTGGGGTCAACACATCCAACCTGGTCTGTATAGCACACAGAAAATGATATTTGATTTTTATCATTACTGCATTATAAAACATGTACATGTAAATGTCCATTATCAATTTTATAACGATGTACCATTAAAATAATATGATTTAATTGCGCTTCTTGTTTAAAGTACTTAGTTTAATTACCTAGCTTAATTTTATTTTTTTAACCGCAAACTTTTTATAATTAATATAATTCCACAAAGCGCTTTATGATCAAATGATCAGAGTTCACATCAGTTAATATAGTTTGCTTGTAGATTTAATGTGTTTACCGGCTTTATCGCCCATGAACAATCAACGTCATTTGAACGCATCGAATAATGTTAAATACAGGATTTGTTGAAGCCGCCCTACAGAGTTTGCGTTGAAGCCGTCCTACAGAGTTTTTCCCTTTTTGGGAAGTCATTTAAAACTAAACAGTTTAATCTGAAAAGGAACCCCTTAATGAAATTCTGTTCGGGTTTGACAAGACATCGTTTGTATATAAAATGTTATATACAAACGTTACACAAGCTATTGGATGTTTCATATACAGAAGTGAACATACATGTACCTTTGAAAAGGATTCGGCTGATCATACCAGGAAACACTGTTGTAAATAAGGGCAGTATCTTGAGGTAGGCACCAAGAATTGATCCACCCTTTACATGGTGCATATTCTTCGCTGACAGTGTTCTTTGTACTAAGACCTAACAAGAAGAAGTTTAATCGTCAGACATCAGAACATGAAATAATATTAAATATTACTCGTTTATACGTATATGCAATATATCAATATGTACAGTGTAAATTAATTAAGCATGCATATGTCAAGAAAAAATGTTATCTATCAATGATGTGCTCATCAATTAAAAGTTATTGATTTAAAGTGATATTCAACACATGAATGCATAGATTAATGGATATTTAATATTTATGTATACGTATATTTATTCTTTATGAACTTACGAATGAATGAACCAACCAACGCAAGAATGATTAATTGAATTAATAATTGATTAATCAATTATTGAACGAATGAATGTATGTATTCATTTTAAAGGGAGGAGGATATTATTGTAGGAAGAGGGTCAGTGTCGAGAACAATAGTAACAGATACCTGGTCACAGCAGAAGTACCAGGCACTCAGTATCGTGATCCCAAACACATTTCCCGGCCAAGGGAGATCGGCAGAGGAGGCGTCTCGCAGTAAATGGAAGGCGTTTGCGGGAGGTATACCACATGTGGAGCCATTAATCCGTTGGTCCGGGATAGCACGGTGGAACTCGGCGTATATTTTTTCTATACCTCCTACTTTTACATAACCTTGAAAAGAAAGTTAAACACATTTATGTTTAAAGACTGAAACTATTTCCGGGAAGTATTCGTTGAATATTTGTGTTTCTATTTATAACATAGGCAACGTTATGTTTACTTATTTAGTATGTTACTATGTAGGATGACATTGATTTATAAAACGTATATGGTTCCATGATATAGAAAATCTATGATCTAATACTGCTTGTGATTATAGACGGAGAATGACGTTTAAATATAGATAAAACGGAAGCAAACGTAGTTCGGCTAGCATTTCCCTCGGTTTTGAGTTTTAACCGATGTCGATTTATCGTAACAAAACTTTTAAAAAAATATACCAGCTTAATTAAAAGAAAGAAAGCTAATGTGAAGATAACATATAACTTACTGATCACCATAAGGACAAGAGATCCCGCCACCATTATCACTGTTTGTAACGTGTCAGTATACATCACGGCCTTTAATCCTCCTGAAAAAATAACAAATACGCATACAAAGTACTAAATGATTACAGTTCATTATAATTGTTACTAAATGATTACAGTTCATTATAATTGTTACTAAATGATTACAGTTCATTATTATTGTTACTAAATGATTACAGTTCATTAAATTGTTACTAAATGATTACAGTTCATTATAATTGTTACTAAAGGATTACAGTTCATTATAATTATTACTAAATGATTACAGTTCATTATAATTGTTACTAAATGATTAGAATTCATTGTAATTTCGACGAATTCCCTTGTGTTTTCTTGGATGAATCAAGACTATCATAAACTCTTTTAGATGCCCTTTGTCTGTTTAATTTCAATGCTATATGCATATATGTGCTCTCAATATTTATATAAGCTAGTTTTTATTTGATGTTAAAATTTATGAAACGACTCTTTGAAGTTCGAGACGAGTTTCACAAACAAATTCGATTTCCGACTGGAACAATCACTTAAAAACGCCTCGGGATAAATTACACTAATACCTATACAAGGTAATAACATGAACAAATGAAAGTGTTTCAGTGCACAGTAGTTTACCTGATATAGTATAGAGTGCGGATATTCCAAGCAACAGGAACACCCCCGCGTACAGGTCCCATCCTACTGCCTGCTGAATGAATATAGTGCCCGCAAACATGTCCACCTACATTTGTAGAAAGGTAAACAAAGCTTTACGAACGCCACTGAGTATATGTACTAAAGCAACTATTCCATAATAAAACATATCTCAAAAGTTGAATCATCCATATCAACTTATAATTATACTATTTTTTCTAAAAATCAGCTATATGCAGTATTCAGTACATGTACATGTATATATATCTCCGCTAATGATGTTTAGGGCTTCAAAGCTTTGGTTAAAGGAGGCTACCAAAAACAAAACAAAAACTCGAAAAAGGTAGGCAGATTGACTCGGAATGAGATGTGCAAAAGACAAGCTATGACGATATGTGTTATACTTACAGATATTTTGGTGAAAACATATATAAGAAGGGCTAAAACTGACATATATATCTGGAGACGTTGTCCTCCGAACCGCCTCATCAAGTACTCGGGTAGTGTGAATACCTACAATGTACAACAGAGATATCCCAATGTATAATTAGGAGGGCTGATTGATATGTTGTGCGCCTCATATTAAAGGATTTGAAGACCTACAACATATAAGATCCCCCAATGTATAATTAGGAGGGCTGATTGATATGTTGTGAACCTCATATTAAAGGATCTGAAGACCTACAACAGAGATGAGATCTCCCAATGTATAATTACAATATACATGTACTTAGCACATACAGCAGATGTAACATTTACACAATGGGTATAAAACGTACACATAAAATGTGTATATCAATAACATATATTACATTCACACGCAATAAAATATGTATCTACAACAGATATATCATTCACCCGTAATAAATAATATATATCTAAAACATATATATCATTCATCCGTAATAAATAATATACATGTATATCTAAAACAGATATATCATTCACCCGTGATAAATAATATATATCTAAAACATATATTACATTCACCCGTAATAATTATAATATATATCTACAACAGATATATCATTCACCCGTAATACATAATATATATCTACAACAGATATATCATTCACCCGTAATAAATAATATATATCTAAAACAGATATATCATTCACCCGTGATAAATAAATTTTTTTCTTTTTTTTTTTGCACTCAGAACTGAGAATATATATTTGTTTTCGACTTTCAGCTTGCACAAATTATATTTTTCCATTAAACATGTTTTTCTCTCTTTTACACTCATTTAAATGGACACACATTCGCATATAACAAAAAAACTCATCTTACACACTTTATAATACATGTACACCTCGCTTTTACAAGGACAACGAATTGATATACATTATTTAGACGGAGACAAGAACACGAAACCAAACCACCATACCGAACACATTCTATTTATACTTATGATGACAAAACCCGACTCTCTGGCTTCAAACATTGCACACATGCAGACAAAAACAAAAACAAAAAAAAACTTGTACAAACATGTTTTGAGCAATCTTCGATATATGTATAAACAATACAAATGTAAAAAATGTAAACATTGTAGACCCAATGCCGAGCACACTGACTGATATTCTCTATATAGTACACATTCTTACAATCATACTGACAACTTGGAATAAACCAATTTCGAACTTTTTTTAGTCATATCATAATAAATTGTTTTAAGTTCTGCATTAGCTGATGTCTTCATTCTCTTTTTGTTCTCATCATTGTGCTTGATATTTTTATTCTTTTTTTTTATTCGTATTAATCAATTCATTATGTTTTATATCATACAACAATTTCCATATTTGATACATGAACATGTCTGATATTTCATTTACTTCACTAAAATACTGTTTTACACAAAATTGTGTAACAATGACATTTTTTGGTAATACTTAAGATAAAGCTTCCTTCTCAATTCGTATTTAAAAAGTTTAACTATATCCACATATTTAGTTCTTGTTTCACTGAGGTGATACCATTTGTATATAACAAACCCTATAAGCGATAAAAGGCTGTTGATATCGTTATAGGCTGTATACACAATTTTGTACCCAATAACTATATACCTTAAATTCCTTAGATCGATAGTATAACCAAGTCTAATTAGCGATTGATTAACGTGATGCCAAGGTGGGTCAATACCACAACATTCAATAAAATAATGATTATAATCATCCTTCGTTTTACAAATTTCACAATTTTCATGTAACTTAATTTTCCATCTCTTTAGTAAAACACCATTTGGAATAATATTATGGAGTAACTTCCAACGAAATATTTTCTCTTCATTTTCTATTGTTAAAAAAAATATAAAACGAAATAGATTTTTAAAAGTGTAATTATATGTTTCATTGATATTGAAGCATTCTATCCATTTATCAAAGTTATGGGAAGAATACGCTTTTGTATCTCGTAATATCGCATACAAATCATGATTACTTATTTTAACTAATGGCATATTGCCATTTTTATTTCTTTTGTACAGACAAAACCAACCGATCTGTACAACTGACTCCTTTTCGTAGTGCATCTAACCAAATTCGCGGCATAGCACGCTTTATAGCCGATATTTCAGCGATCCAATTTCTTTTACATCTTAATTTCTGATAAATAAGCTTATCATCTATATCGCCATTATCACCAATAATGTCATTTAAGTATATCAAATCGGAGTCAATCCAATTCAAAATATAACAATTCATAATGATAAATAATAGATATCTAAAACAGATATATCATTCACCCGTGATAAATAACATATATCTAAAATAGATATATCATTCATCCGTAAAAAAACTAATACAACTACATCGGATAAATCATTCACCCGTGATAAATAACATACAAAAATCTATATCTAAAACAGATATATCATTCACCCGTGATAAATAATATATATCTAAAACAGATATATCATTCACCCGTAATAAATAATATATATCTAAAACAGATATACCATTCACCCGTGATAAATAATATATATCTAAAACAGATATATCATTCACCCGTAATAAATAATATATACATGTATCTACACAGATATATCATTCACCCGTAAAAACTAATATAACTACATCAGATAAATCATTCACCCGTGATAAATAATATATATCTAAAACAGATAAAACATTTCTCGTCACCAGATTTACCTACAACATATGTATCGATTACCTTCACTGGTAAATGAATATCCAAAAAATGTATCATTTAAAATCTTTTAATAGACAAGGTCAAACTCTTCTTCATCCTGCGAACCGTTGATATTTAAAATAATACATTGTGTTTAGCATCGTTTTACATACCCCACTAGAAATGTAGATTGGTACAAAGAACCATCCCATCAGCAGCAAGCAGAACAGTCCCTGTAAGCAATGACAACGTAGTCGAATAAAAACGGATTAAGTGGGTATACTTTATATCAAAGCTGACGAAGAAATCATTGAATTCACACGAAAGTGCCATCATTTTAAAAACGATAGTGACATTTAAAACAATTATCGACGGGAATATCGGCTCTAAAAGTTTAATTTAATTGAAAGTCGATAAAACGAGGGCAGAACATGAACAAATAGACTTGCCCGGAGACCCTTGAAAGAACATGTTTAAAGTAGGATAGTGAGTGTATTCCTATTCATGTACAGCAACTGTTAAATCAATGAAATGTCACGTTCTCATAATGAGAGCCATGGAACCACTAAGTATATTACAATGTAGCGTCGAACGTCAAACTTAATATTGTGCAAGGATATAGTATGTTTTTGCCCAAATAAAGGATATTTTTTTCATAGAACCTTTATTTCCATAAACCCCCTCCCCAAAGTGCTGTATTATTTTCTGTCAGCAGTCGACATTTATCAAAGGAGTCGTGATATTGAGAACAAGGCATTGAGTACTGAATCAACTGTGACATGTTAACAACACAACATAAATTGTAAGCTAGTCGGTTATCTTCTGCTATTGGACGTTTCATAGTGACAAAGGTATGCTATAAAACGGCTGTCTTAGAATGGTACACATTATTACTAATCTTTATAACACTTAAAAGTAGGATGAATGACGTGCTGTAACAACATCTGTGTGTACGGTAGGAACGAAAGAGGATTTGTTATATATATCATTCAAATAGACGGGCAGAGTATAAGTAGTTGATATTCTTTTCAGATTTGGTGACAAGGAGGGCATACGGACTTTGTGTGATAAGACATGTGTATGCAATACTACGTGTTTGTCGATACAGACGGATATATATAATCATATGACCGATGTGTTATATCTTCGAAATAGAGTGCATCAAAATATGTTGTTTATTTATCCATCTTTTATCAGGACTGTCGGGGTTTTATGTTTCGTTACACGATATCCTGTCCAGTTATACAATTATTGCTGTATCATTTTAAACCTACCTCCTGATTCGGAATCTTACGCCGAATTATGATGCAATAATATGTAAATTCTCGTGTAGTAATTATATATCCTAAATAAACCAATCCCTTCAGTTTGTTCTATATTCAAACTCTTTAAACTATAATGATATAACGCAAGACTTCCAGACTACCTAATTGTTTTGGTTGTTATGTTGATCTCAGAAAATATATTAAACTGGCGCTGTTTGTGTTCCTTGATTTGATGCCATTCCCCTCCCCCATTTGCAATGTTCGTAATCGATGCCATACATCGACATAAAGAAATGACATATTTTATAAGATTTCATTTATGATTGAACAGTCAACACTTTTCCCTTATATGTCCGGGTAGATTTATCAATAAGTGATTGAATGGCTAGCATATACTAGTCCGTGGTTAAAACTTACATTCAATTCGTAACTAGCCACAGCGATTCCGTTTGCCGCGCCTGTACCTGCTAACCCCACAAAACTGCCGCTACCAATGTTGCTCGAGAAGAGTGAAGCACCTATCTGAAATAAAAAAAAAGCGAGAGCAGTTTTACTTCGTGTATATTACTAAACATTTATGTTTAAATACTATATCGTATATTGAAGTTTTCTTTAAAATTCAAGATAATTTTATTCGTGAAAGTGTGATCAGACACTGTTCTTACGTTGAAGTAGAAACATTCGTAATTTGTATATTTTTCAAACACAATTTCACTGTCACTTTACGGACTATTGTATTCTGACACACAGCCTGGTTGCATGTGTCATTTTTCAATAATTGTTATCAAAACACATCTCTGTAGATGAATACCTCGGTATGGAAAAGAAAAGATATCGTAGGTTTTTTTCCTGATTACGTTGCTGTCGTTTTTTGTTTCTGAAATTCAGTGAAATGTAACTGTTCACGGATGATGAAGCTTAAAGTGATTTGTCGGTCTTCTCCGTCTTTGTGTCGGTCTTCTCCGTCTTTGTGTCGGTCTTCTCCGTCTTTGTGTCGGTCTTCTCCGTCTCTGTGTCGGTCTTCTCCGTCTATGTGTCGGTCTTCTCCGTCTTTGTGTCGGTCTTCTCCGTCTTTGTGTCGGTCTTCTCCGTCTTTGTTATCATATATTCGTGTTAATTATGTTTGTTTGAAGAAACGTTTCTTTACAGGTAACAAACCGTATTAAAAGTGAAGAAAATGAAATAGTAGGACGTATTATTTCGAATTACATGTCATTGAATGGAATTTAGTTTATGGAATGTATATCATTCATTGACAGATATTCACCCTGAAGTATAAATCTCAAGAAAAAAATGAATGTAACGTAGAACCCTGGAATCAACTTTGTGATTTATATGCTGAGTCTAGTATTAAACAAATGTTTTGTTTGTTACTAGTACGCTGATGTCAAACCAGTGTAAATGTTTTATAGATACGTAGATAAGTAAGCGGTATATAAATCCGCGTACGTCGCTAGGGGGTACATACTTTGGTCTGTTTAGCTTCGTGAATCCTCATATCGGGGACAAACGTGCAACTTAGGAGGTTTCTAACAGTTCAAAATTATTTTTATATATATACCTTGCCTTCTAGTAACCATATTTAATTGTATGCTTGAAATAGTTTTATTGAATTGCATTGTATATTTGAAAATATCCAAGCTGATTTTTTATGTATATATCATAAAGCTAACCTAGCTTCAAATATGCATATTTTACTACAATAGTGTAGTGGAGCAGGACACTAGCGGGGAGCCTCGTTTTACTTTATTCTCTGTTTTGAATGAAGCACTGTTAGTTTAACATACAGGTAAACGTCCTTACCGCAAACCAGAGCATATCCCGGCCAGCTAAGAAATAGCCACTGACACTGCCTCGGTCTGTCCTGAGTGTAGCCTGTGTATCATAATGTAGACATAGTCACGAGCGATATCATTGTCATTATAACAAATCGTGAATATAAATGACAAATTAAATTGAGATCATTGAAACAGGAGTAATTATTCAATGACAGTACAAAGATATTAACTTAGGGTTAAGATGTATGTCACAAATTATGCATAGAGTGAAAAGCATTCAAAGGAAAGGAGCGAGTTTTATTTGTAAAACCGTGATTAAGTTTATCCGTCCCCATACTCTCCACAGTCGTAAGTTAATGTACAAACTTCAGTGGCATGGCTAGGAAAAAAAATATGGATGCTTTATAGACTCTCTTGGATGGTTTGGCATACAAGCATGCATGGTACCTACCCACTGTTTGATAAGATAGTGGGATGAGTATTTCATAACCAAAATGCAGATATTCTTTAAATCATTTATCTACCATGTCTACACAATGATGATACGAGGATGTTGAATGCCGATAGTCTACTGATCACTTTTCGTCCTAGCGGTTCCATAGAAGTATACGCCATCTTGACGCAGAACAGTTTAAAGACCGTCGACAAAACTTTACTTAAAAGGAAAATAACGTCATAGTAACGGTATATATAGCAATAAAGGATCACCCGCTCGAGTAACCACACTAACCTATAATAAGGAGCACAGCAGTATCGGTAATACGTTTAACTCACCATAATATATACTAACATTATTGATATCATTAACTGATTCTTACCACTCGTGTTATACTTACCCATATCCCTGTAGCCAGACAGAAGACTAGATAGATGACAATGACGATGATGTCTATTGTTCCGATGCTAGATGACGAAAAGGCTGACGCTGTTGAATTAGATGACATGTCTGTTGATGCTCAATGTCTTGTTAATGTGATACAGGTTTTCCCATTAAAATTGAGATGAGGCACTATCTTTACTGCGGCAAACACTTCAAGTTTGAACATTTAAACGCCTCGTGCTATATACGCGCTGTATGCAGAGTACACCATACGGCGAGGGACTCCTCGTGTTTTCTAGCTAGTGGCGTACATATATAGATACAGGTAGATGTACAACCCTCACTGCGTGGCTTTGTAGTCAGGTTTACCTACATTATATACAGGTGTAGATACCTTCAAACACTACACCACAGACATCGCAGACAGTACTGTTTGTCACAAAAATGTAAAAAAAAAATTTGCACATACAGTATAGAAATATATCATGTTTACACCAACAAATGAAAATAAATACAACATTAGAAAAACGTCCAAAAATGCTCAAATTTGCGGAGGGTTGTACAGTAATGCCGTCAGCTATGTTCAGTTTACTCGTCGATGTAGAAGACCTTTACGGTGTTTACTGCTAGCCCGAATTCTGCTTCCTGCATTTAGAGTGGAAGATTGCTTACATACAAACACTGCCTCATAAGTAAACACGTATTATTCCATCAAACCTAACAGGGTAAAAGAAAAGTTCAAAAATAGAACACAAATCGTCATAGTTTAGCTTGACCCCAGCTTCTTTAGGTAGAATTCCTAGAGCGTGACGCTTGACACCGCCAGGTAAAATAACTCCTAGCAACGCGAATAAAATCATTTAAAAGTCGGTCAAATAGTTAGATGTATACATATAGTAGAAGCACAAGACTAGATTTCATTAAGGATTTGGAAAGGGGTCGGTCTGTGCTGTCACGGTGTTCTTCATGGATAAGACTCTTCACCCTAATTGCTCTGGATGACATAAGTCGGGTCTCCTGTATGTTGTCCAGTGAGGTAGTCACTAACTACTACATGGAGACACCGCATTAAAAAATGGCTGTTTAAGCACAACAAACATTTAATTTTACTCAGGTTTATATTATAAACCATACACGAGTAGGTTTTGAAGTGGGGTTTAAATCATTTGAAATATCCATTTTAATTAAGACGGTAAATTGGTAGAATTTACATATGAAGGCAGGTATTCAAAGAATCAAAGTCGCCTGTTTCGAGTCTGCATCAAGTTTATTATATGTATTTCAACAATACATTTCTCAATTACTAAATTAGCATTATGCCGTATACATCAGCACATCAGCATATACGATCATAATGTACATTCATATTATGACATATTTCATTTTACAAGATGACGGAGAACACAGCCAGCATAATTCAAAACGAAATTATAATACAGCTCAATACGTCATAGCTTCCAGGCGTCATCATGAAAAAAAATCATATACAAATAAGTAATAAGTGATATACAAAACCATTGTTTTGAAAAATAACAAACAAAGAAACTGTTGATGTAATATCTTGAACTACTTTCGTATACGTGAAGTATCTATATCGAAATGGATATGAAACTTGTGCTTGTAAACAACAAAACAAACAATAAATTACGTTAGAAAGATGGCAAATAAGTACAATATCTTAACTGTTTAAATATAATGTTCTCTTAGCCGTAGCATGAAATGAATATCTTCCAAAACTCCTTAAAGTTAACATTATTTCTAGAGAACTGTTCCGTTATTTTGTAAACTGATGGTCGGCGATAAACTTATGGATTGATATGTTTAACTCTTATTTCTGAATAAGTTCGACACAACAACATAAAATGAGTTTCATCTTCAACTTCAATGTCAGATAGTATAATAACCATTCATACATAATTAAGGAACATATGAAGTAGTTGAATGTGGTAGATTTGGCAATGAGATTGAATTAATTTGGATTCCTTGTCATTGACAAATAAAGGGAACAAAATCGGCGACATATTCCCCTTGTTAAAACCGACCGTGCAGCCTTACACAAGACTTGACTCTTTCATATATTGACCTATTAACATTCAGCAAACATCCCCTTACACCAGATTTACACAGTTTAAACCATAGCTTATCATGCGATATACTATCAAACGGGTTTCACGCCTTACCGTCGTCGACAAATACACAGTAAAGTTAAAGATTTTGTTATCAAACTATTCAGAAGAGAAATGGCGTCTTGGGCACGCTTCCCCGTTCAAAGTCAAATTGAGCATCACATAAACTGACTGGTATACAAAAGGGAGGTAAACAACTTAGTTGTTTGACTTAATAACGTAATGCCCCTATAATTATAAACATCATTTTTATTACTTTTCTTGTGCAAAAGAAATGGTTACTCCTTCCGACCAAACTTTTGGAAAATAACCTTATTGTAAAATGGCGTTCACTTATTTTAATAGAAATGGTGCAAAACATCACTGTATCCAATACAATATTCTTTGAGTATAAAATCTAGATGACTTACCCCTAGATATAAGCCCTTAATTGTAATTAACAACTCGTCGAGATTAAAATCAAGCTCAGAGTAGATACGGTCGTCATCTGTAATATGTTCTGTATTATTTCCCGGGGAAGAATCTACTGAAGATTAGCAATATCTGTTTTGTTTCCCGAGGAAGAAGCAAATGAAATATTAACAATATCTGGTTTGTTTCCTGAGGAAGAATCAACTGTAAACTTAACAATACAGCCTTTATCTGTTTCGTTCGTTAAAGCAATTTAAGGATGCATTTCCAACTTCCTGAGTCGTTAGGTTAGAAAAAAAGTTTTTGGGTCGTTTATCCGTAAAATGTTTAACATATCACCCTCCATCTGAAGATAATTACGTTTCAGCCTTACTCAATACATAATTTTTCTTATGACGAACTAAAACATATATATTGCCTGAAGATCGACATTATTTGGCAACACGTTAAGACAAAAACAATGTTGTTTCTTGGTATCCGCAACTAATTCAATGATCTAACAAATAATTCCTGATTTTCATTAACACATGTGGCAGAACTCATCCTAGCATCATCTGTCCATGTGACAGAACTGACTATACAGAATTTATCAAGTGTATCACAACAGCTACCGGAAGCTGCACCCAAGTTTAAAAAAAACAATGGAGCATGGTCTGAATAATCATTAGAATTTACGACTTTACAATTTTTTAACAATATTCATATGAGTAATAACATAGTCTATATTACTTATATCTAAGGCGTTATAAAATGTAAAATTGCCGTCGGTATCTCCAACCATTCAAATGTCAGTTACTTTGCATATTTGTTATAGACGATGTCCAAATTTTAAAAAATCTTCAGACGTCCGCACAATGTTTGTTTTTTTAGTTGAGTTTTCATCTTCATATGAGAAACATTGCCTATAATATGGTGTACAGTATTGTGCAGAACATCAAACTTTATAAAGTCAGGATCGATATCTATCTGTTCTGCTATTAAGATCACCAGAAATAAACACATGGCCCATGCTGCTAAATTTAGCAATGCCAGTTTCTAATACAATTTCAAAAATATCAACATAATAAATACCATGAAATGTCATTCTTTCTGGTGGTATATATACAAAACAATTACAACTATCAATATCATCTATAAAACACTCCACCGTCAAGCTTTATCCGAACAACGCTGTCGGCTTCAACATCAATTAATGGGGTATATTTTTTCATCCTTTGCACTTGGATTAAGGTAGCAGACTACAGTAGGACAGCTTGGCCATGGGCGATTTTAAATAACTCCTGTATTATGATATGCATAAAAAATGAAAAAATAAATGTACACTTTAATTGGTAGGCTTCACATTAGTTAAAACAAAAATTAATAAATTGGTTCCGAATTTTAAATTTCCGGATTTTCCGAAAGTGTGTTTACACCGGAAATTTAGTTTTGCCGACAGCGAAAAATGGAAGCCCACAGAAAAGGTAGCAGGGAAACTTAATTTACAACATATGTCTAAACAAGATTAATTCTGTCTTTAGGATAGAGATATTTAATTTTAAATAGGTTTCAGAAAAAAAAATTGTGTATAGAATTGTGTCATTTTGGGACAAATATAATATTTTGCAATTTTGAGCACTTTTTAAGCTGTTACTATGGTATTCACATCTCTAAAAGTCACAGAAAAAATAAGTTAACTTATCCTTCAGAGCTGTATTAAAATTGCAAATGTTGTAAAGATTACAAATATATATACATGTACTTTATTCGAGGTAATATGTAGGGTTAACTGGCAATGTTCACATATCTAAAACATGTGCCATATTTTTTAGAATTGGGCATGTTTACTGTACACTGCTACCTAACACACCAAACCACCCCTTCCTCTTATTCTCAAACTCAAATTTCTTCACTGCAAAAAAAATGTCTGAATAATCAAAATGTTCTTAAGATAATTCTTTACTATCTTATCAAAAATATCTCTATGAATGTTCAAGGAACATATCTTGATAGTGGAAATGCTCTCCAGTAATCCCTATTTTGACACAACCTTGGGAAAGTCTGGTCCTCATCATAATTAACACTTTATCCGTCGTTGTGATCAACGTAACGCGCACGCCGTGAAGGTGAATGATTGGAGGGGAACCACCTCTTACATTGGGGGATTGTTAGTTGTTAGGAACAAGTGACCGCCGTGGTGAATTTCGACTGTGATTCTTCATGCTTATACCCGAACTTGATTGGCCGTGTAAAATTCTCCATCAACAAATATCTTGTCCCGAACAAACTTTAACTTACAACCATTCCTGCGTTTTTGCTTCATTATAGGATGAAACTTTATCCTGGTCTCTTCGATTACAGAAGGGCACTGTTGTTTGATTCCAAATGGCTTCCCTCTCAACCGAAACGCCTGTCCCAAAACTTCGAAATTTCTGTCGTTAAACACTGTTCAATACCTGTTTATACTCATGGTTCATTACACACAATTTAGGTACACTATCGGTAACTGTATTAATAAAAGCATGCAAAATGTCAGAAGAATTCGAACTCGAAATTACAGCTGTAAACTTATTAAGAAGTCAATTATCTATATGTAAATATACATTTTAGATCGGAGAAAGATGTAGGACATTAATAAACGACGAATGTCGATGAACAACTAATAAGAGCGACCTACGTATCTGACATATTGTCTCTGTACTCACACGCTTCTAATATACATTGATTTTTGTCTATGTCTCTATTTAGTGAAGGATGAAAATATATTTTTTACCATTGTCTATTTTCCATTACATACGATTTTCTGTAACAAGTCGTGTGTTTATGTCATACTCGATATATGTAGATTAAGCTCCTATTGAAACTAAAATTGATATGGATGTAAAACATCATGGAATATCTCCCAGGTGTTGTATATAATTATAAAGCTGAGCAGTTAAACGGTACAAATATCTATCAATTATCTTTATATAAAGTAAGTTAGAAAGCGAAAAACAACGTTGATGCATGATATGTGAATTTAACATTTCATTACATAACACAATAAATTAATAGTTAATACTGTACAGTTGATTCACGGAGCTAATATTTCGCGATCGTCCCGGTCGGACCGAGTAAGCCGTTATCAAATTTCGCGAAACAATACACACCTCGTTAATATTATGCAGTATGTATTTCAATGGTTTGGTTTGTTTGGTTTAATTTGTTTAACGTCCTATTAAAATCACTTATTTCAATGACTTTATTTCAAAATGCATATTGCAGACAAGATTTGATCACTCACAAAATTATGACAAGAAAAACAGCATGAGGATATACTCTTCTGGTGTTTCAATCACGTTCAAGTCTCTTTCTTTTTTTTTTTTTTTTTGCAATATTTCACAAAATATAACCATTCTTATTAACAAACACGAATATGAAAATTGTGTCAAAAATCTAGATGTCTGCTATTTATCAAAAAATAAAATCACAAGAATTGAAAAAAATTATCATATTCGGCGGCCATTTTTAAAAATGTGTTTATCTCGACCTAATGGAGTGCCAAAATTCATCTTTTTTGGACTCTAGACTGATCACTCAAATCAGTGTGTGGTTGTTATTTTAGCAAATTCATGCATTGTTGCTGTACAATTTTGTATTGTTTAATATAATGAAAATAATAAACAACAATGCGGAAAATTATACAATTTGATAAGTATTTTTTTACATTTAATTTTTGATGTAACTTAAGTACTTTACAGCTTTTACTTCGTGAAACCAGATATACACCAACGGTCTATAAATCAAAACAGAAAAAAAAAACGTGTGAAGATTTTAATCGGCTTTAATAAGATGACCAGTAAAAGATGGGAACATCTGTCCGCGGATGTAGTCGCCACTAGATGACCTATGCCGGACCCACACGTCACTGCCGATGTTCAGATGTATATTAGAAGCACATGCTCCCATAGCATTGTATGTCTGGGAGGCACGTGCACGACAGAGCAAAGTACCGTCGTGAACTAATTCAATTTCGATATAGTGTGATGAATAAGACATGATACTGACGACGAAGTGGTAGTATCCAGCCACTGGAGCCTGGAAACGGCCAATGAACGGGTCATACCCCCCGCCTACGCTCGTTACAACATTGTCGAAGATAATGACCTCGTTGGAAGCTATCGGTGTCATGTCACTGAGGATAGTAGCTGCAAATGCCACGAAGTTATCGAGAGCTCTGGTATCTGTAATATATTAAATTCGTTAAAGTCATTAATATTTTGTTGTTAGGTGAATTAAATCATGTTTATTTAAGCATTGATGTCATTTTTTTAGTTTCATCGGGGTATGAAACAAATTTTGTTTGCAAACTGTATGAATCCGCGTAGCGGATTCTTACAGAAGTTTGCAACAAAATTTGTTTCATACCCCGATGAAACTAAAAAAAATTGACATCAACGCTTATAATTAATTAAATGATTTTCTAATTTAAAACATGTTTTATATACAATTTTACTGGTTTTAAATGGGATTCTTTTTCTCAAATCAATACGCAACGTCAATTGTCGCATTGTGACGTCACATTTTTCGCGCCATTCCCGGAATTTCTTTCATAGAAGAATGAAAAGAATTTTTCGACCAATCACATTTGAGCATTCACCATGAAAACAAAGAAAAATTAATTATACTATTTTACAATCATTTCCTATACAATATGTATTGCTATTGTATTATTTCTCTATGCTATTGTATTATTTCTCTATGCTTTTTGTTCTACTGTTGTTGCGCTATACTTTCCAATACTTTACCTCAAAATTATTATTGTTACACTACTTCCTATATAACTGGTTTAACTATGTTTCCTTTTTATTACTGTACTATTTTCTATTATTATAGGTGTAATGATTTCTCTCAATATTGTTGCATTAATTATCTTGGACTTCTTATATTGTTATCAAATATAATTGTAATCTAGCTTTGCCACACATCAATATACTCCTTTCCCACATCACTGTTATACTTCTTTCCCACATCATTGTTATATCCCTTTACAATATCATTGTTATACCCCTTTCCCTTATTATTGTTATACTCCTTTCCTATATCATTGGTACAGCTTCTGTATATCATATTTTATACTTCTGTAGATAACTGGTGTATATCATGTTATATACTTCTGTAGATAACTGGTGTATATCATGTTTTATACTTCTGTAGATAACTGGTGTATATCATGTTATATACTTCTGTAGATAACTGGTGTATATCATGTTTTATACTTCTGTAGATAACTGGTGTATATATACTTCTGTAGATAACTGGTGTATATATACTTCTGTAGATAACTGGTGTATATCATGTTATATACTTCTGTAGATAACTGGTGTATATCATGTTATATACTTCTGTAGATAACTGGTGTATATATACTTCTGTAGATAACTGGTGTATATATACTTCTGTAGATAACTGGTATATATATACTTCTGTAGATAACTGGTGTATATCATGTTATATACTTCTGTAGATAACTGGTGTATATCATGTTATATACTTCTGTAGATAACTGGTGTATATATACTTCTGTAGATAACTGGTGTATATCATGTTATATACTTCTGTAGATAACTGGTGTATATATACTTCTGTAGATAACTGGTGTATATATACTTCTGTAGATAACTGGTGTATATCATGTTATATACTTCTGTAGATAACTGGTGTATATCATGTTATATACTTCTGTAGATAACTGGTGTATATCATGTTATGTACTTCTGTAGATAACTGGTGTATATCATGTTATGTACTTCTGTAGATAACTGGTGTATATCATGTTATATACTTCTGTAGATAACTGGTGTATATCATGTTATGTACTTCTGTAGATAACTGGTGTATATCATGTTATGTACTTCTGTAGATAACTGGTGTATATCATGTTATGTACTTCTGTAGATAACTGGTGTATATCAAGTTATGTACTTCTGTAGATAACTGGTGTATATCATGTCATGTACTTCTGTAGATAACTGGTGTATATCATGTTATGTACTTCTGTAGATAACTGGTGTATATCATGTGATGTACTTCTGTAGATAACTGGTGTATATCATGTTATATACTTCTGAAAATAACTGGTGTATACCATGTTATATACTTCTGTAGATAACTGGTGTATATCATGTTATATACTTCTGTAGATAACTGGTGTATATCATGTTATGTACTTCTGTAGATAACTGGTGTATATCATGTGATGTACTTCTGTAGATAACTGGTGTAGTATATACTTCTGTAGATACTGGTGATCTTATACTTCTGTAGATAACTGGTGTATATCATGTTATATACTTCTGTAGATATGGTGTATATTATTCTGTATCTAACTGGTTTAAGGTAATCATGTTTTATACTTCGGAGATCACTGGTGTAATATCATGTTATATACTTCTGTAGATAACTGGTGTATTATACTCTGTAATAACTGGTGTATTATACTTTTTGTAGATACTGGTGTTATATAATACTTCTGTAGATAACTGTGTATATATATTCTGTAGATAATGGTGAAATGTAATCATGTTATGTATTCGTAGATAACTGTTGTAATTATATAGTTTATACTTTTAGATAACTGGTTGTACATGAATATCAAAGTTATATACTTCTGTAGATAACTGGTGTATATATATGCTGTAAATTGGTGTTAGATACTTCTGTATAACTGGTGTATCTCATGTTAAATAAATTACTGCGTAGCTAACTGGTGTTTCATGTTATATACTTCTGTAGATAACTGGTGTATATCATGTTATATACTTCTGTAGATAACTGGTGTATATCATGTTATATACTTCTGTAGATAACTGGTGTATATCATGTTATGTACTTCTGTAGATAACTGGTGTATATCATGTTATGTACTTCTGTAGATAACTGGTGTATATCATGTTATATACTTCTGTAGATAACTGGTGTATATCATGTTTTATACTTCTGTAGATAACTGGTGTATATATACTTCTGTAGATAACTGGTGTATATATACTTCTGTAGATAACTGGTGTATATATACTTCTGTAGATAACTGGTGTATATCATGTTATATACTTCTGTAGATAACTGGTGTATATCATGTTATATACTTCTGTAGATAACTGGTGTATATATACTTCTGTAGATAACTGGTGTATATATACTTCTGTAGATAACTGGTATATATATACTTCTGTAGATAACTGGTGTATATCATGTTATATACTTCTGTAGATAACTGGTGTATATCATGTTATATACTTCTGTAGATAACTGGTGTATATATACTTCTGTAGATAACTGGTGTATATCATGTTATATACTTCTGTAGATAACTGGTGTATATATACTTCTGTAGATAACTGGTATATATATACTTCTGTAGATAACTGGTGTATATCATGTTATATACTTCTGTAGATAACTGGTGTATATCATGTTATATACTTCTGTAGATAACTGGTGTATATCATGTTATATACTTCTGTAGATAACTGGTGTATATCATGTTACGTACTTCTGTAGATAACTGGTGTATATCATGTTATATACTTCTGTAGATAACTGGTGTATATCATGTTATATACTTCTGTAGATAACTGGTGTATATCATATTTTATACTTCTGTAGATAACTGGTGTATATATACTTCTGTAGATAACTGGTGTATATATACTTCTGTAGATAACTGGTGTATATATACTTCTGTAGATAACTGGTATATATATACTTCTGTAGATAACTGGTGTATATCATGTTATATACTTCTGTAGATAACTGGTGTATATCATGTTATATACTTCTGTAGATAACTGGTGTATATCATGTTATATACTTCTGTAGATAACTGGTGTATATCATGTTACGTACTTCTGTAGATAACTGGTGTATATCATGTTATATACTTCTGTAGATAACTGGTGTATATCATGTTATATACTTCTGTAGATAACTGGTGTATATCATATTTTATACTTCTGTAGATAACTGGTGTATATATACTTCTGTAGATAACTGGTGTATATATACTTCTGTAGATAACTGGTGTATATCATGTTATATACTTCTGTAGATTACTGGTGTATATATACTTCTGTAGATAACTGGTGTACATGTATATCATGTTTTATACTTCTGCAGATAACTGGTGTATATCATGTTATATACTTCTGTAGATAACTGGTGTATATATACTTCTGTAGATAACTGGTGTATATATACTTCTGTAGATAACTGGTGTATATATACTTCTGTAGATAACTGGTGTATATATACTTCTGTAGATAACTGGTGTATATATACTTCTGTAGATAACTGGTGTACATGTATATCATGTTATGTACTTCTGTAGATAACTGGTGTACATGTATATCATGTTATATACTTCTGTAGATAACTGGTGTACATGTATATCATGTTATATACTTCTGTAGATAACTGGTGTATATATACTTCTGTAAATAACTGGTGTATATATACTTCTGTAGATAACTGGTGTATATCATGTTATATACTTCTGTAGATAACTGGTGTATATCATGTTATATACTTCTGTAGATAACTGGTGTATATCATGTTATATACTTCTGTAGATAACTGGTGTATATCATGTTATATACTTCTGTAGATAACTGGTGTATATCATGTTATATACTTCTGTAGATAACTGGTGTATATCATGTTATATACTTCTGTAGATAACTGGTGTATATCATGTTATGTACTTCTGTAGATAACTGGTGTATATATACTTCTGTAGATAACTGGTGTATATATACTTCTGTAGATAACTGGTGTATATATGCTTCTGTAGATAACTGGTGTATATCCTGTTATGTACTTCTGTAGATAACTGGTGTATATATACTTCTGTAGATAACTGGTGTATATCATGTTTTATACTTCTGTAGATAACTGGTGTATATATACTTCTGTAGATAACTGGTGTATATCATATTATATACTTCTGTAGATAACTGATGTATATTATATTTCATTCCGTGGATACTTTCGTAGATAACTGGTGTATATAATGTTTCGTACTTTTGTAGATAATTGTGTTTCAATGGATGTATGCATACAATTGATAATGTATATGAAGACCTTGATTGTATTGATAATAACAGACAGTTTACTGTTCTTATGTATGATTTGATAATAGGACAAGCAAAACAATTTGGGTAAATAGGTAAATGAACAGATGTATTTATGATTCCTGTATTAATGGTTTCGTTAACACTCCTGAATACCGTGTGTCATAAGATTAGATACTTCCTCGAAACCTTTCAACATCTGAGACCAGTAGAGTTTGTTACCCTGACGACTCGTACATCTGGTCTAATCTCCCTTACTTCCGCAGTAACTTTCCAGCTGAGCTTAACCTGTTAGGGTTCTTGAAGATTTACCAAAAGCATTGACATGTATAGTATAAATCTGCAAAATTTTACACAAGACCTTTCGGTGCCATGTTACTGAAGAACCATGAAGAATTCTTTGAGAAAAGGTGACTATAACTTAAGTAACCAGGTGACACACAACTGGCCTCGATTCTGAGTAACTGGTATGCGTCATGATTTTTGTCTTGTACTGGGCAGAATCAGGGGTCTTTAACTGTTTGCAACTCAATAAACTGTCAAACTTGCTGGATAACGGCATTGGTGTTTTAGTATTCTTATTAACTGGGATAATTGTAAGAGGATATTACTCGTAAAACTGGGTGTAAAGAGTAATTCGAGTAGGAATCTTTGAAATGTAAAGTTTTTTTTAAACCCGTTTTTAAGAAAAAATTTTAAAACCCGGAACTTTTTTTAAAAGGGGAAATGTTAAAACTGGGAAATCTAATAACTTTAATTTTTTGGAAACTTTTAAAATACTTTTTTAATAACTGGGTTTGAAAATTTTTAGGGGGTAAGGTGGGTTTAAACCCCCCCCCAAAAAAATCAAAATTTTTTCCTGGAAAAGGGGTTATTCATTTTTTTATTTTAATAAATTTTTAAATTTTATTAATTGGTTTAAAAATTTTTAATAATTTTTTAAAAAAGGGTTTTTACTTCTTTAACTTTATTTTTCAAAACTGGGTAAATTTAGGAAAAGTAGTAATTTTAATAATTTTTAGTTGTTAATCATTTATTAATTTAGAAACGGTGTATAATTTTTTTTTTATAAAAACTTTGTAATTTTAATTTTAATTTTTATTATATACTTCTGTAGATAACTGGGTACTGTATTCATGTTATATACTTCTGTAGATAACTGGTGTAATTAATACTTTCTGTAGATAACTGGTGTATATTCATGTTATATACTTCTGTAGATAACTGGTGTTTCTGTTATATACTTCTGTAGATAACTGGTGTATATCATGTTATATACTTCTGTAGATAACTGGTGTATATCATGTTATATACTTCTGTAGATAACTGGTGTATATCATGTTATATACTTCTGTAGATAACTGGTGTATATCATGTTATATACTTCTGTAGATAACTGGTGTATATCATGTTATGTACTTCTGTAGATAACTGGTGTATATCATGTTATATACTTCTGTAGATAACTGGTGTATATATACTTCTGTAGATAACTGGTGTATATATACTTCTGTAGATAACTGGTGTATATCCTGTTATGTACTTCTGTAGATAACTGGTGTATATATACTTCTGTAGATAACTGGTGTATATATACTTCTGTAGATAACTGGTGTATATATACTTCTGTAGATAACTGGTGTATATCATATTATATACTTCTGTAGATAACTGATGTATATTATATTTCATTCCGTGGATACTTTCGTAGATAACTGGTGTATATAATGTTTCGTACTTTTGTAGATAATTGTGTTTCAATGGATGTATGCATACAATTGATAATGTATATGAAGACCTTGATTGTATTGATAATAACAGACAGTTTACTGTTCTTATGTATGATTTGATAATAGGACAAGCAAAACAATTTGGGTAAATAGGTAAATGAACAGAAGGTATTTATGATTTCCTGTATTAATGGTTTCGTAACACCTCCCGACATGTAAACGTGTGATCATAAGATTGGATACATTACCTCGAAACCTTTCAACATCTGAGACCGTAGAGTTGTCTCCCTGACGACAGGGACATCGGGTCTTAATCTCATTCAGCTCCGCAGTAACTTTCCCCAGCTGAGCTTCAAGCCTGCTTAGGCGATCTTCATTTGAAGGATTACCAAAAGCATTTGACACTGCTACTAGTAAAATGCAAAATTTTACACAAAGACCTTTCGGTGCCATGTTTCTGAAGAACCTGAAGAATTCTTTGAGAATAAGAGTGACACAGAGTTAAGTCGTCCAGGTGACACAAGCACCACGGCCTCGATCTGAGTAATGGTATGCCGTCATAGATAAGGGTCTTGTCTGGGCAGAATCAGGGGTCAATTTACATATGTGTAGCAACTCAATAATACCTGTCAAACATGGCTCCCCGGGCAGCGGCATGGTGTTTTGTAGTAGTTTTATTAACAGTAGGGATTAATTGTAACGAGGAAGATGTGATCAGAGAAAGAATTGAAAAGTTAGAAGCATTAAATGATAATCTTAAACAGCAGCTTAACAGTCAAAAAAATGTTTATAATGATCTCCTGAACGAGCTTGCGACGTCTTCTGATTTTACAGATCGTAGCGATGGTCACCAAAAAAGGCAGCTATTGAGTGAGTATGAAATAATTGCAAATTATTTTATTTTATTTTGATATTTTTGACAAATTGACAGTATAAATTGTCCTTTTTCTTTTCCATAATTAGGAGAAAATGCTTTATCAATGACTTAGATTTGAATAGAATCTATATACGTCAAATGTTTTAGGATTATAATTCTATGTATGGGTTAGGATAATGATATAGTGTTTTTACTTATTATGACATGAAACTATATTTTAGGGGAAACAAATCATTGCGTACTCCTTATCGCTGTGTCGATTAGTTCACAGCTGTATTTCAAACAAATTCTTTCATTTTTATACAACAGCATGCGCCGGCCCTGTAGTGTTCCACGCCAGACTCCAGAATGCCATTTACCCCATCGGAACCAATCAAATCATCGCTTACGAAGACGTTGTCACCAATGTTGGCAATGGTTACGACTCTTTTACTGGTCTCTTCCGGGCACCAGTAGGTGGTGCTTACGAATTCATCGCCACCATGTGGTCTTCTGACGGTAACTTCCTGGAAATTGAAATGGTACGAAATGGCGTGGACTTGTGTTACGGGCGGGCTAGTCAATCTAACCAGACCATGGGTTCATGTGTCAGTATGGTGGAATTGTCTGCTGGGGATAGGGTTTGGGTTCGACATCTCAGCGGCAGGGGCACATACGCAAACGGTCAAGAATATCCATCATTTGCTGGACATCTTATCGTGTAGACTGTTTACATCAATAAAACCATCAAAATGTAATTGTCTTCTTTGTTTACTTTCCAGTACTATTTTTACATGGTATACGAAACTGGATTCAGTCATTATTCTGGTAAGTCAAAAGCGGAACTGCTTGTTTTCCAACTGGATTGCACAAAAGACACATAAAATAGATATCGTAATACTTGTGGATAAAAGTTATGTCGGTTAAAGAATAAAACTGTGCCCGCAAGTGTTTTCGGTTTGAAGGATTGTACACATCAAAAGATGCACTAGATGTTAACATCCCTAAATCCAATTGAGAGCTAGATTCATAAATAACAAAACTGCATCATACAGATGGATGAAACTTGAAAGAGATCGACAGAAATACGATTTGAATGGAGTGCTGAACTAGCCCCATAATTTAACACATAATTTTCAAAGTTTTCTTTTAACGAACTGAGAGCTACATACACTTGAGCCAAAACAACTTCAGCAGAAGACGTTAAATGTATACAAGGACGTACACCTGTACACATGTAATAAACTGATAATTATCGACATTGAATCATTCAAATGAACATTAGGTCTATATATTTTTCATTATTCATGAGGTTTTGGAGCTAATAAACTGATGTTGATGAAGGTTTGGACGATATACTTCTGTTCTGCTTTAAGCAATCACAAAATCCCTACAGCATGGATTCAAAGTTTAATTCAGTAAGTAATTGAATAAAGATAAATATTATTTGATTACCAGTTTATATTTATTATTTATGTATCAACATATTTTCACATTTTAAGCGAACTGATTTTGCTGACTTTCCTTTTGATCTTCCACTCCTTTGGTCCCTAACATCACTGGTGATACCTCTGAGGACGAAACAGCTGTATGGTGTCACTAACATCACTGACGAGTTTTAGGAGGACGATACAGCTGTATGAATTCCCTAACATTACTGGGGAGTTGTAGGAAGACGAAACAGCTGTATGATGTCTCTTATATTACTGACGTGTCCTAGGAGGACAAACTAGCTGTATGATGTCCCTAACATTACTGACGAGTCCTAGGAAGACAAAACAGCTGTATGATGTTCCTAACATTACTGACGAGTTCTAGGATGACGAAACAGCTGTATGATGTCCCTAACATTACTGACGAGTTCTATGAGGACGAAACAGCTGTATGATGTCCCTAACATTGCTGACGAGTCCTAGGAGGACGATACAACTGTATGATGTCCCAAACATTACTGACGAGTTTTAGGAGGACGAAACAGCTGTATGATGTCCCTAACATTGCTGACGAGTCCTAGGAGGACGATACAACTGTATGATGTCCCAAACATTACTGACGAGTTCTAGGAGGACGAAACAGCTGTATGATATCCCTAACATTACTGACGAGTCCTAGGATGACGAAACAGCTGTATGATGTCCCTAACATCACTGACGAGTTCTAGGATGACGAAACAGCTGTATGATGCCCCCTAACATTGCTGACGAGTCCTAGGAGGACGAAACAGCTGTATGATGTTCCAAACATTACTGACGAGTTCTAGGAGGACGAAACAGCTGTATGATGTCCCTAACATTACTGACGAGTCCTAGGATGACGAAACAGCTGTATGATGTCCCTAACATCACTGACGAGTTCTAGGATGACGAAACAGCTGTATGATGCCCCTAACATTGCTGACGAGTCCTAGGAGGACGATACAACTGTATGATGCCCCAAACATCACTGAAGAGTCCTAGGAGGACGATACAACTGCATGCAGTTTCATATTGATTGACCACCACATACTTATTTCGTCCTAAATTAGTATTCAAAGATTTCATTTTACTTGTGTATCTGTATAATCCTTCCATGAATCTATCTACTTTTCAAACTTTGCTACTGTTAAAAGTATATTAATACATCCCTAAATACTGTTGGGGAAAATACCAACAAGAACACAAACGCCATCTGGCGGCAAAATTTGCAGCCGATGAACCCCATTGTATGTAGAAGTATTCAATATGGCATTTCAAATATGGATCTGGCCGTTGAAAGCAAATGTGACCTACTGTTTTTCATATAAATTAATTCCATACGTAACAAAAACTAACCTAATCATGCTACTGAATTGACTCATTGTTGTGGTTTCAAAGCACAGCAAAAAATAGTTGAATTAATAAACTAATGCAAAAGTTTCACGTTGGACGGAAAATGGCCTGAATACAATAATTAACATAGCTATATAACATACAATGTACAAGTGAATGATTAACGTCAAAAACACAAATACATTAAGTTAGTTGAATACAATATATGCTGTGGAAATATATGTATATACATATGAGACTGTAATCGACATCAAACAAATTAATTTCGTACCACTTATAATTTTCTCTTTATATGATATAGTACGTCCAAAAGATCTTATCAAAAGCAATCCATTCATTTTGTTTCACTTACAATAAAATGACGAGAAATTTTAATTTAATACACTGAACTATTTATATTTACATCTATCCCTTCTTGAGATTAGTCAACGCTGACAGCGAATGGATTAGCAAATACGCAGTAAAAAAAAGGCTCAGCGGATAAAAAAGCGCGGGAATCAGTAACATAATTATGACATCGTCTATTTGGGATGTTACCAGAACGTCAAATAGACGGTGCCATTTTGAAAGGACTGACCAAAGTAATTTTAGCGTTTTCTCCTGTTACCCGATTATCTCTGTACGAAAACCTAACGTCAAGTAAGTATTTTGTCAAAAACTAAACTGAATATTGCGGAAATGGGTGCATATTTAACTTCTCCAAGAGGTTAGCTAACAACAAATGGCTGAAGCTTACAGTTGCTAGAGAAAAATCGACCACGTCACTACTAAATCAATACACGCTATGCTTGACAACCATAGTTAATCTGAGGAGGAAATTGTGGATTGTGAATTTATCAATTAATTAAAAACGTAAAAGACATTAAATAAAAATGTTGAGTTGCCAACGTCGCCACAAACCCTTTATTTTATTTTTTCGTACTGTATTTATACGATTTGTTTGATGTATACTCCTAAATATACCATACTCAAATAATACTTGTGGCTCGGCACCGTATAAAAAACTAACAGGAACCTTAATTCAGTTTTAGCAGAAATACTTTAGTTAATTAGTTAATTAACGAATAATCACCTTACCCGCGAACCTACCCGTATTAATAAATATGTGTACTGTAAACAATCTACATGTATTTCGAAATCTAAAGGTACGTTAGGGTAAGGAAGGGGTAAGGTAGGATAAGGAACGGGGTAAGTAAGGGTAAAGAAGGGGATAAGGCATGGTAAAAAGAGGGTAAGGAAGGGGGTAAGGAAGGGTAAAAAGGGGTAAGGAAGGGGTAAAAAGGGGTAAGGAAGGGTAAAGAAGGAGATGAGGAAGGGGGAAAGCTAGGGCAAGGAAGGGGGTAAGTTAGTATAAGTAAGGGGGTACGTTAGGGTATGGAAGGGGGTATACAAGAGTAAAGATGGGGGTGAGGCAGGGAGTGAGAAATGGGTTAAGGAAGGGGGTAAAGAAGGGGATAAGGAAGGGGGTAAGGAAGGGGGGTAAGGAAGGGGGTAAAGAAGGGGATAAGGAAGGGGTATGGAAAGGGGGTAAGGAAGGGGGTAAAGAAGGGGATAAGGAAGGGGGTAAGGCAGGGGGTTAGGAAGGGGTAAGGAAGGGGATAAGGAAGGTGGTAAAGAAGGGGATAAGGAAGAGGGTATGAAAGGGTAGTAAAGGGTTAGGAAGGAGGTAAGGAATGGGGTAAGTAAGGAAAGGAAGGGGGTAAGAATGGGGATAAGGAAGGGAATAAGGAAGGGGTTAGGAAGGGGGTAAGGAAGGGGATAAGGAAGGGGGTAAGAATGGGGATAAGGAAGGGAATAAGGAATGGGGTTAGGAAGAGGGTAAGGAAGGGGATAAGGAAGGGAATAAGGAATGGGGTTAGGAAGAGGGTAAGGAAGGGGATAAGGAAGGGAATAAGGAATGGGGTTAGGAAGAGGGTAAGGAAGGGGATAAGTTAGGGGGTAAGTAAGGGCAAGGAAGGGGTAAGGAAGGAATAAGGAAGAGGGTATGAAAGGGTAGTAAAGGGTACGGAAGGGGGTAAGGAAGGTACATGGAGGGGGTACGGAAGGGGATAAGGAAGGGAGGTAAGCATCTTTAACATTAGTTATTTGTAAACAAAGAGGTATATAATTATACCGTTAATCTCATTGGTTTAAACCCATAGCTCAATATTGTAGCCTTTGGCGCATGCGCATTCATATCAAGAAAAGAGAAAATCCCATGTTTACGCCAATTTGATCTTCGTCTTTTTTGTCATCAATTTAGTGCCTTTTAGACAATTTTATTAACACATCCACTTGTAAACCCATTTACTTAACATAACATTGAGTGTTGTTTATAAATACTTTGACTTGTGTTTTAGCTATGGGGATTTTTACATCCCCACTAGGGCGAACTGTAATGTAACCTGCTTGTAATCAAAAATACCTTTGAATTGATGCTTTGTTATGTAACTGTTTTAACTTTTTATGATTATTATTAAATGGCACTTATAGTGGCCATTTTCCATGTTTATATGTATTTTGTTATTTTCAAGTTTGAGGAACACAAATGTTATCTCTTGATTTTGGGTACAAATGCCAGTAGGTTCCTCTCCTTGTCCTTAATCAGAATGGTTCTGACTTATCTGTTTTCAGCAAGCGTGGGTCGAAGCCATATGCTTTACAACGGGGAAAGAGTGGCATCCATACAACCAATCAGATGACTTCATTTTACATAGGTCACGTATTTCCTGACACACATAGGCCCGACAAGGAAGTTAAGTCCAGCTGTTCATTCACTGGCTTTATGTACTCTTACACATTGTCTCAGATCAAGGTCAACGGTCACTGGCCAAATTAACAGGGTTTTTTGTGATACACGAATTCTTAATATAGTAAAATTGTATTGTCATTAGGTTTTGCATTATAAAATAAGGTTTAACACTTCAAATAATATAGATACGCGTAAAGAACTTAAAAATAATGTTAAAAATGAAGTCTTAGAAACAGGCAATGTTTACCATTTTGATGTCACATCCTAAATATCAGTACCAGGGTATTGATGACAACCTATCAATAAATTGTTTAGAACAAACACAACTTCTGATTGTTTAATTAACCCCAAGGGTAAGTTAAAAGAGCTAAACAATTATATTGTTTGTGCTAGATTACGATACCAATGTAAATAGGGCCCGTTTTACTGCTATATGAAGTAGAAAAAAAGGATGGCTTTTTTCTATAAGCACATACCAATTTCTTCAATGTTTGGTACGTAAGACGTTTGGATAGTATGTCATTGCAATATGTAGATAACGGCTATATGATCCAACGGCAGCCATCTTGAGTTTGCTTCGATATTCCGTGAAACCAACATTTATGAGAATGTGGAATGTGTTGATATTTGGAATATGTTTTCTTTCGATGAGTGGAATTGAAGCAAATGTTTCTGAACGAATTTCAAAGTTAGAAAGACAGAACATTAGACTTCGGGAGAAACTACAAGGCCATATCAGCACGTACAATAGCTTTCTACAGCTGTATGTAGACCAGACTACCAATGTCAAACACGTAGACCCAGACAAACGTCAACGTAGAGGTAAACTTTAGTATCATAACAATATCATCTAAGTTACAGTTGTATATTTCGCCACAGTATGCTTTCATGGCGGAATATTTAGGACAGGGTTTATGTCACGTGATAGGCCCACGTTAAAAGGCCAGTTCTGTAAATCCAGTAAACAAAATCCATAAGAGGATGGTCTTCCGTGGAAGCAAAACCTTATCAGTGTGTGTACATACTCCCACATAGGTCAATGTATATATACTGCATTCATTATTAGTTCATGACTACTTTTTGCGTTATTTTTCAGTTGACTTTTATATATCTCAGAAAATTTAAAGAATAATGTAAATAAAAACAACTGTTTCTGTATAATGAAAGTTATTATTCGTTTTTAGAATTGTGATATGAAAAACCCAAACAAAATTGATGAGGCCATTTCAAACAGAAATGCTGATATTTATCTTAAAGCCACATATTCCCGAAGAAACATATATCAGTGTTTACATTTTGAGCTTTTTACAGTTTTCGGACTTGACACATACCTAACAGATTATCGTAAATCAGAAACTGAAAGAAAATGCGTATTTATGAAAGTACACGGGAAATTCCCAAAATAGTAACTGTGGCTGACAGATTCTGCCAAAAAAAGACGCAAAAGTGAATGGAATCGGCAAAACCCGAGTATTTCTTTAGGGAAGGAAATGATTCGCTGGAACTAACCGAGAGAAGAAAATGGAATAGACCCGAATTCCGATTTTACCGGACGTCTATTGGATTGCTGGTTAGCTTTTGAACATTGTCAACTTCACCGATCTAAGATTTTATCGATGTTTTGTTGTATGCATATTGCTACATTTTTAAATTAAGTATTTAAATGCAAACTATGTTTGTTTATTTTGTTCAGTTACCTGGTTATTACGCGAATATTCTGTTAATATGTTTAAATGAAAGCATTATTAGGCAAAGTTCACGTATGCTCGATATGTAAACAACGGCCATGTGTGTAGTTTAAGTGCAATGCACGTTATTATAGCCTCGTTCTCGGCTCCGTGACAAATCTCGTGATGAATATAAATGCGGCGAGTTATTTTTATACTCTGATGTTTCAAGGACTTTCCCGGTCAAGCGTTAGAAGAGCGTGAATGAGCATCTTGGATTGTCATGAGTACATGCGTGCAACTAGAATTTTCGGTTGTTTGGAAGTATGTGGCTTTAAGTACCGGTATACGAAACATTTCAGCACCACTCATTCATAATAAAAATACCACACCCAAAACACTTTAAAGATGCTACAGCGCCGACAGAGTAATTATGATCAATTTAAAACAAGAATAGAATTTTTGTATTGTTATATATAACCCAAATTGAAATACGTTATGCGATTATCAACCTCAGCTTCTAATTGGATCTTTAATATTTAAGGTGGAAAAATAATGAATTGCATCCCGAAACAAATTTGTCGTGTTCCGCCAACCTGTCGTGTTGACTTTCGTGGGATCGGTAAAGTAGACGACCCATTTGTGCGTTGGTGTAATGTTTTGATGCATCGAGTTCATAAGGTACAGTGAACACGTTTTAAAGTAACTGGCTGCGAATTTGCATACAAGCGGTTTGGAATGACAACAGTGACTAATCCAGTCAATTTACTAGAAATATATCCCAAAACGGCACATAATTGCAACCGATTTTTCTTCTTAGTTTTTTTTTGGAATAGTCGGTATCTTCATTAAAACAAGCAAAAAGTCTACCAAAATTGACCTTTGGAAAAACGTCTTTCTGCCTTTTATGAAATGAAATAAGAGAAAAGCAAGTGTAGCCTTCTTTGAAGTAAAATTGTTGTTCATAATGATGAACTAACACGAGCGAAGATATTGGTTAACTTGACTTCTAGCATTATATTTCAGATATCTAAGCTTAGGAAAACATGCAAAGAAAACAGTGCCATGAGTCTTTTTCAACTTTAGTCCCTCAAATTATAAGAATATAAATAGCATTAATTTGGAAGTTCCAAAGCAGTCCCCACAGGCCAATTTCAAGGTTGATAAATTTCATTGCTTCAAAGCAATACCTTATTATGTATGAATAGATTTTATTTCAAACAAAAAATATACTAATGGCTATTATTTTTGTTCCATTTTGTTCCGTTCTGTTCATATTGATTGTTTTGCCCAATGTGTATTAAATCATGGTCAGATCTTGCAATACATTCACCCCATATTACGCTTCAAAGTTGGCCAAGTAAGCAATTATGCTGTTGCATATGCAATTAACTCTTTTCCCTTCATAAATAAATATTCGTTTGCCAATCAAAGGTCAACACGACAGGTTAATCTGGGTTTTAGTAACGACACCGTTATATATATATATATTATTTGTTGGTGTTAATTAGATAGATTTGATCGCGTGGGTGCAATGTATCGGCTGTCGGCGCTGTAACATCTTTGTGACAGACATAGAATAGGCTGTCGGCGCTGTAACATCGTTGTGACAGAGTAAAGGCTGTCGGCGTTGTAACAAATACAATCGAGAAAAAAAATGTAACTCTTATATTCGCCTGAAAATGTGAGACCTCAAGGTTTTTTTGTTTTTATTGTGTTTTTTTGTTTTTATTGTTTTACAGAATGTCACACCAAGCCCTCGCCAGTAGCGTTTCACGCTCTTATGACGGACTCCATATTCCCTGTTGGTGCCAAACAAATCATACAATATGATGACGTCATCACAAATGTAGGGAATGCATACGACAAATACACAGGAATATTCCAGGCTCCTATAGGCGGCGCCTACGAGTTCATAGCAACGATGTGGTCACGTGAAGGCTACCATATGGATTACGAGATGCTTCACAACGGAAATGACGTATGTTATGGAAACGCTGGACCTACAAACCAGACAATGGGAGTCTGTGTCAGTGTTCTTGAATTACTATCTGGGGATCGCGTTTGGATACGAAACCGTGGCTCAGGATCAGTGTACGTAAACGGACAGGGTTACCCAGCATTCTCTGGTCATTTGATCATTTAAGTATATACTTATATATGAAAAGTTGACAAGTTACTCATTTATCATCAGTTATTAGTTTATGAAACTTGTCACTAATTCAGAAGTAATCTGCTTTACTGAAAGCCCGTTATTGTTACGAAATAAAACAATGACGTCATCAAAAAATTGTCTTTGAATTTTACATATGTCCAGTACAACATTTGTATGCTACCATGAGTTTGCTATCTTCAAATATTGGTGCGTTTGCATTAGGCTGAGCTCGTAAATACTTTCTGGACTCTGCCTTTGATTTGAATATAATGCTGGATTCCTTACATGGTCAGGAAGCTGGTATTTAATTTACTGCGAAACATACAAAAGGGAACATAAACATTACCACTTTTCCCCAACAAATTGAGAGTCAGATAATGCAGAACCAAAAAAGAAATTAACTACATCATACAGCTGTATCATTCCTATATTCGTCAGTGATGTTAGGGACATCATACAAATGTTTCGTCCACCTATGACTCGTCAGTGATGTTAGGGACATCATACAAATGTTTCGTCCACCTATGACTCGTCAGTAATGAGACATGAGGCACAGATGTATCACTTTTTAGAACTCGTCAGTGATGTTAGGGATATCATACAGATGTTTCATCCTTCTATCGTTAGTCAGTGATGTAAGGGATATCATACAGCTGTTTCACCTCTCTAGGACGCGTCAATAATAAAATTGACCTTGGTCCAAGCATACTTTAAACAGGGATGTTTTGTCAGCAACCTACGTTATATTGACATGATGAATCTAGCTGCAGCTGGTTCCTTCGGAAATTCCGATTCTGCCGAGTTGAACCGAGCCTTTTACTGGAAATATTGGGGCTTTCACGGAAATGATTTCGAGATGGAAGAATTTTCAAAGGGCACTAATAGATCGAGTCTGACGACCTGGACATATGTCCAGAGACTTCATCGACCAGTATTGTTACTACAGAGAGCAGCTAAGCGATGCTTATGTAGTATTACTTCAATACATGTAACAAAATAAATAAAACAAAACAAAACTATGAAAAAGGTAAACTGTTGTTAAAATATTTGTTCTATTTCAAGTCAATTTACCTGTGGTAACTATAAAAAAAAACTGACTATCATTGGTTGTCTTAGTCTTTCGTAACGTGGGGAAACCCACATCCGCGGCTATGTACAAAATAACAGACCTACCGAGTGCACGTGTATACAACAGCGCAATACATGGAACGTATCTGTAAGTATTATCTATCCGTATGCAGATAATTAAAGTTTAATTGGCATTACCTATGAAGGAAGACGAAGTAAGATTTAATTGTGATTGTAATATATATAATTATATGTCCTTGATACGACACATTTCATGTTGTTGTTTTTTCATTTCGTAATATGGGTCGCCCGATCGTTCAACCGCACAATTGGGAAACAGAGTACAGTAAAAGTGCCAAATTCTGAAAAATAAGGCAAATATTTTAGATATGTAAACATAGCCAGTTAACTCTACATATTACCCATACTCAAGTATATATATATTTCTCCCAAAGTTCACCGATTTATTTCCAGTTTTAAGATGTGAGAGATTTCTCTGTCAAACCCTAGGATATGAAAGATTGTACGCGCTAGCCTTCTGACCGGAAGTACTTACGGAAATACTTTTTGAGTGACGTCAATAATAGTTACCGCGTTGGTATATAACGTTTTATGTTATATACTGTTGTTAACATCAAAATAGTATCCTGATACCTTTTGTAGTGTTCCACGCCAGACTCCAGAATGCCATTTACCCCATCGGAACCAATCAAATCATCGCTTACGAAGACGTTGTCACCAATGTTGGCAATGGCTACGACTCTTTTACTGGTCTCTTCCGGGCACCAGTAGGTGGTGCTTACGAATTCATCGCCACCATGTGGTCTTCTGACGGTAACTTCCTGGAGTTTGAAATGGTACGAAATAGCGTTTACTTTTGTTACGGGCGGGCTAGTCAATCTAACCAGACCATAGGTTCATGTGTCAGCATGGTGGAACTGTCTGCTGGGGATAGGGTTTGGGGTCGACATCTCAGCGGCAGGAGCACATACGCAAACGGTCAAGAATATCCATCATTTGCTGGACATCTTATCGTGTAGACTGTTTACATCAATAAAACCATCAAAATGTAAATGTCTTCTTTGTTTACTTTCCAGTACTCTTTTTACATGGTATACGAAACTGGCTTCAGTCATTATTCCGGTAAGTCAAAAGCGGAACTGCTTGTTTTCCAACTGGATTGCACAAAAGACACATAAAATAGATATCGTAATACTTGTGGATAAAAGTTATGTCGGTTAAAGAATAAAACATTGCCCACAAGTGTTTTCGGTCTGAAGGATTGTACATATCAAACGATGCACTAGATGTTAACATCCCTAAATCCAATTGAGAGCTAGATACAGATGGATAAAACTTGAAAGATATCGACAGAAATACGATTTGAATGGAGTGCTGAACTAGCCCCATAATTTAAAACATAATTTTCAAAGTTTTCTTTTAACGAACTGAGAGCTACATATTTTTGCGCCAAAACAACTTCAGCAGAAGACATTAAATGTAAAACAAGGACGTACATCTGTTCAATAATGTAATAAACTGATAATTATCGACATTGAATCATTCAAATGAACATTAGGTCTATATATTTTTCATTATTCATGAGGTTTTGGAGCTAATAAACTGATGTTGATGAAGGTTTGGACGATTTACTTCTGTTCTGCTTTAAGCAATCACAAAATCACTACAGCGTGGATTCAAAATTCAATTCAGTAAGTAATTGAACAAAGATAAATATTATTTGATTACCAGTTTATATTTATTATTTATGTATCAACATATTTTCACATTTTAAGCGAACTGATTTTGCTGACTTTCCTTTTGGTCTTCCACTCCTTTGGTCCCTAACATCACTGGTGATACCTCTGAGGACGAAACAGATGTATGGTATCACTAACATCACTGACGAGTTTTAGGAGGACGATACAGCTGTATGATGTCTCTTATATTACTGACGAGTCCTAGGAGGACAATACAGCTGTATAATGTCCCTAACATCACTGACGAGTCCTAGGAAGACGAAACAGCTGTATGATGTTCCAAACATTACTGACGAGTTCCAGGAGGACGAAACAGCTGTATGATGTCCCTAACATTGCTGACGAGTCCTGGGAGGACAAACTAGCTGTATGATGTCCCTAACATCACTGACGAGTCCTAAGAAGACGAAACAGCTGTATGATGTTCCAAACATTACTGACGAGTTCTAGGATGACGAAACAGCTGTATGATGTTCCTAACATTACTGACGAGTTCTAGGAGGACGAAACAGCTGTATGATGTCCCTAACATTGCTGACGAGCCCTAGGAGGACGAAACAGCTGTATGATGTCCCAAACATTACTGACGAGCCCTAGGAGGACGAAACAGCTGTATGATGTCCCTAACATTACTGACGAGTTCCAGGAGGACGAAACAGCTGTGTGATGCCCCTAACATTGCTGACGAGTCCTAGGAGGACGAAACAGCTGAATGATGTCCCTAACATTGCTGACGAGTCCTAGGAGGACGATACAACTGCATGCAGTTTCATATTGATTGACCACCACATACTTATTTCGTCCTAAATTAGTATTCAAAGATTTCATTGTACTTGTGTATCTGTATAATCCTTCCATGAATATATCTGCTTTTCAAACTTTGCTACTGTTAAAAGTATATTAAGACATCCCTAAATACTGTAGGAGAACATACTAACTAGAGCACAAACGCCATCTGGCGGCAAAATTTGCAGCCGATGAATCCCATTGTATGTAGAAGTATTCAATATGGCATTTCAAATATGGATCTGGTCGTTGAAAGCAAATGTGACCTACTGTTTTTCATATAAATTAATTCCATACGTAACAAAAACTAACCTAATCATGCTACTGAATTGACTCATTGTTGTGGTTTCAAAGCACAGCAAAAATAGTTGAATTAATAAACTAATTTTTTTTTTATAATTCATTTTTTATTTTGAAATCATGGTGTATAATACATATACATGTTTAATCACATACACATAACACACAGCGACAGTATTACATTAATGTTCATATTTTTACAATTGCATTCTCATTCACTCATAGATACGTAATATATATTCATACATACACACATATATCCTCACATACAACATTTTAAAACTTATTCATTGTATCAATATTCATATTCATTTATTGTTTCATTTACACCCATACACCCATGCATACATACTAGTATATCCACTCTCACACTGAAACATAACATAATTATTTAAGAGAAGGGAAGAATGGAAGGAGGAGGAAAGAAAGAAAAAGATAGTGATAGAAACAAGGAGAATAGTTGCGGTTAATTTGAATACATGTGCATAGAGTAAATTATTTATTTCTGTAGAGAGATAGAAATCAAAAGAGTTTCCTTTAGGGTAGAGATGTGGGGAGTAATATTCATAATGGCATAACTTTAGTTACAAAAAGAATATAATAGTGTTTGTAAACTGTCAGGAATAAGTTTTGGCTATTAAATATCAAGACAAATAAGGTTTTCCCATTTACACCAAGTATTCGTGAATTTTGCTTTGAAATTTGCAGCCGATGAACCCCATTGTATGTAGAAGTATTCAATGTGGCATTTCAAATATGGATCTGGTCGTTGAAAGCAAATGTGACCTACTGTTTTTCATATAAATTAATTCCATACGTAACAAAAACTAACCTAATCATGCTACTGAATTGACTCATTGTTGTGGTTTCAAAGCACAGCAAAAAATAGTTGAATTAATAAACTAATGCAAAAGTTTCACGGTGGACGGAAAATGGCCTGAATACAATACTTAACATAGCTATATAACATACAATGTACAAGTGAATGATTAACGTCAAAAACACAAATACATTAAGTTAGTTGAATACAATATATGCTGTGGAAATATATGTATATACGTATGAGACTGTAATCGACATCAAACAACTTCATTTCCTACCACTTATAATTTTCTCTTTATATGATATCGTACGTCCAAAAGATCTTATCAAAAGCAATCCATTAATTTTGTTTCACTTACAATAAAATGACGAAACATTTTAATTTAATACACTGAACTATTTATATTTACATCTATCCCTTCTTGAGATTAGTCAACTCTGACAGCGAATAGATTAGCAAATACGCAGTAAAAAAAGGCTCAGCGGATAAAAAAGCGCGGGAATCAGTAACATAATTATGACATCGTACGTTAGGGTATGGAAGGGGGTATACAAGGGTAAAGAAGGGGGTGAGGAAGGGAGTAAGAAAGGGGTTAAGGAAGGGGGTAAAGAAGGGGATAAGGAAGGGAATAAGGAAGGGGATAAGGAAGAGGGAATGAAAGGGTAGTAAAGGGTTAGGAAGGAGGTAAGGAAGGGGGTAAGTAAGGAAAGGAAGGGGGTAAGAATGGGGATAAGGAAGGGAATAAAGAAGGGGGTTAGGAAGGGGGTAAGAATGGGAATAAGGAAGTGAATAAGGAAGGGGATAAGGAAGGGGAATAAGGAAGGGGTTAGGAAGGGAATAAGGAAGGGGGTAAGGAAGGGGGTAAGGAAGGGGGTAAGGAAGGGGAATAAGGAAGGGGTTAGGAAGGGGGTAAGGAAGGGGAATAAGGAAGGGGATAAGGAAGGGGGTAAGAATGGGGATAAGGAAGGGAATAAGGAAGGGGTTAGGAAGGGGGTAAGAATGGGGATAAGGAAGGGGAATAAGGAAGGGGTTAGGAAGGGGGTAAGGAAGGGGAATAAGGAAGGGGATAAGGAAGGGGGTAAGAATGGGGATAAGGAAGGGGATAAGGAAGGGAATAAGGAAGGGGGTTAGGAAGAGGGTAAGGAAGGGGATAAGGAAGGGGGTTAGAAGAGGGTAAGGAAGGGGATAAGGAAGGGGGTAAGAATGGGGATAAGGAAGGGAATAAGGAAGGGGGTTAGGAAGAGGGTAAGGAAGGGGATAAGTAAGGGCAAGGAAGGGGTAAGGAAGGGATAAGGAAGAGGGTATGAAAGGGTAGTAAAGGGTACGGAAGGGGGTAAGGAAGGTGGCATGGAGGGGGTACGGAAGGGGATAAGGAAGGGAGGTGAGCATCTTTAACATTAGTTATTTGTAAACAAAGAGGTATATAATTATACCGTTAATCTCATTGGTTTAAACCCATAGCTCAATATTGTAGCCTTTGGCGCATGCGCATTCATATCAAGAAAAGAGAAAATCCCATGTTTACGCCAATTTGATCTTCGTCTTTTTTGTCATCAATTTAGTGCCTTTTAGACAATTTTATTAACACATCCACTTGTCAACCCATTTACTTAACATACCATTGAGTGTTGTTTATAAATACTTTGACTTGTGTTTTAGCTATGTTTTTTTTTTTACATCCCCACTAGGGCGAACTGTAATGTAACCTGCTTGTAATTAAAAATACCTTTGAATTGATGCTTTGTTATGTAATTGTTTTAACTTTTTATGATTATTATTAAATGGCACTTATGGTGGCCATTTTCCATGTTTATATGTATTTTGTTATTTTCAAGTTTGAGGAACACAAATGTTATCTCTTGATTTTGGGTACAAATGCCAGTAGGTTCCTCTCCTTGTCCTTAATCAGAATGGTTCTGACTTATCTGTTTTCAGCAAGCGTGGGTCGAAGCCATATGCTTTACAACGGGGAAAGAGTGGCATCCATACAACCAATCAGATGACTTCATTTTACATAGGTCACGTATTTCCTGACACACATAGGCCCGACAAGGAAGTTAAGTCTTGTATTGGTTCGTGTCAATGAGCCAGCTGTTCATTCACTGACTTTATGTACTCTTACACATTGTCTCAGATCAAGGTCAACGGTCACTGGCCAAATTAGCAGGGGTTTTTTGTGATACACGAATTCTTAATATAGTAAAACTGTATTGTCATTAGGTTTTGCATTATAAAATAAGGTTTAACACTTCAAATAATATAGATACGCGTAAAGAACTTAAAAATAATGTTAAAAACGAATTCTTAGAAACAGGCAATGTTTACCATTTTGATGTCACATCCTAAATATCAGTACCAGGGTATTGATGACAACCTATCAACAAATTGTTTACAACAAACACAACTTCTGATTGTTTAATTAACCCCAAGAGTAAGTTAAAAGAGCTAAACAATTATATCGTTTGTGCTAGATTACGATACCAATGTTAATAGGGCACGTTTTACTGCTATATGAAGTAGAAAAAAAAGGATGGCTTTTTTCTTTAATGTATAAGCACATACGTGTACCAATTTCTTCAAAGTTTGGTACGTAAGACGTTTGGATATTATGTCATTGCAATAAGTAGATAACGACTATATGATCCAACGGCAGCCATCTTGAGTTTACTTCGATATTCCGTGAAACCAACATTTATGAGAATGTGGAATGTGTTGATATTTGGAATATGTTTTCTTTCGATGAGTGGAATTGAAGCAAATGTTTCTGAACGAATTTCAAAGTTAGAAAGACAGAACATTAGACTTCGGGAGAAACTACAAGGCCATATCAGCACGTACAATAGCTTTCTACAGCTGTATGTAGACCAGACTACCAATGTCAAACACGTAGACCCAGACACACGTCAACGTAGAGGTAAACTTTAGTATCATAACAATATCATCTAAGTTATAGTGGTATATTTCGCAGCCGCAGAATGCTTTCATGGCGGAATATTTAGGACAGGATTTATGTCACGTGATAGGCCCACGTTAAAAGGCCAGTTCTGTAAATCCAGTAAACAAAATCCATAAGAGGATGGTCTTCTGTGGAAGCAAAACCTTATCAGTGTACATACTCCCACATAGGTCAACGTATATATACTGCATTCATTATTCGTTCATGACTACTCTTTGCGTTATTTTTCAGTTGACTTTTATATATCTCAGAAAATTAAAAGAATAATGTAAATAAAAACAACTGTTTCTGTATAATGAAAGTTATTATTCGTTTTTTCGAATTGTGATATGAAAAACCCAAACAAAATTGATGAGGCCATTTCAAACAGATATGCTGATATTTATCTTAAAGCCACATATTCCCGAAGAAACATATATCAGTGTTTACATTTTGAGCTTTTTACAGTTTTCGGACTTGACACATACCTAACAGATTATCGTAAATCAGAAACTGAAAGAAAATGCGTATTTATGAAAGTACACGGGGAATTCCCAAAATAATAACTGTGGCTGACAGATTCTGCCAAAAAAAGACGCAAAAGTGAATGGAATCGGCAAAACCCGAGTATTTCTTTAGGGAAGGAAATGATTCGCTGGAACTTACCGAGAGAAGAAAATGGAATAGACCTGAATTCCGATTTTACCGGACGGATTGCGGGTTAGCTTTTGAACATTGTCAACTTCACCGATCTAAGATTTAATCGATGTTTTGTTGTATGCATATTGCTACATTTTAAAATTAAGTATTTAAATGCAAACTATGTTTGTTTATTTTGTTCAGTTACCTGGCTATTACGCGAATATTCTGTTAATATGTAGTGCACATTGTTATAGCCTCGTTCTCGGCTCCGTGACAAATCTCGCGATAAATATAAATGCGGCGAGTTATTATTATACTCTGATGTCTCAAGGACTTCCCCGGTCAAGCGTCCAGGCCAGTGGTCATTTTAATGTTAGAAGAGCGTGAATGAGCATCTTGGATTGTCATGAGTACATGTGTGCAACTAGAATTTTCGGTTGTTTGGAAGTATGTGGCTTTAAGTACCGGTATACGAAACATTTCAACACCACTCATTCATAATAAAAATATCACACCAAAAACACTTTAAAGATGCTACAGCGCCGACAGAGTAATTATGATCAATTTAAAACAAGAACAGAATGTTTGTATTGTTATATATAACCCAAATTGAAATACGTTATGCGATTATCAACCTCAGCTTCTAATTGGATCTTTAAAATCTAAGATGGAAAAATAATTAATTGCATCCCGAAAAAATTCTGTCGTGTTCCGCCAACCTGTCGTATTCCGCCAACCTGTCGTGTTGACTTTCGTGGGATCGGTAAAGTAGACGACCCATTTGTGCGTTGGTGTAATTTTTGATGCATCGAGTTCATAACGTACAGTGTACACGTTTTAAAGTAACTGGCTGCGATTTTGCATACAAGCGGTTTGGAAAGACAATAGTGACTAATCCAGTCAATTTACTAGAAATATAGCCCAAAACGGCACATAATTGCAACCGATTTTTCTTCTTAGTTTTTTTGGAATGGTCGGTATCTTCATTAAAACAAGCAAAAAGTCTACCAAAATTGACCTTTGGAAAAACGTCTTTCTGCCTTTTATGACATGAAATAAGAGAAAAGCACGTGTAGCCTTCTTTGAAGTAAAATTGTTGTTCATAATGATGAACTAACACGAGCGAAGATATTGGTTAACTTGACTTCTAGCATTATATTTCAGATATCTAAGCTTAGGAAAACACGCAAAGAAAACAGTGCCATGAGTTTTTTTCAACTTTAGTCCTTCATATTATAAGAATATAAATAGCATTAATTTGGAAGTTCCAAAGCAGTCCCCACAGGCCAATTTCAAGGTTGATAAATGTCATTGCTTCAAAGCAATACCTTATTATGTATGAATAGATTTTATTTCAAACAAAAAATATACTAATGGCTATTATTTTTGTTCCATTTTGTTCCGTTCTGTTCATATTGATTGTTTTGCCCAATGTGTATTAAACATGGTCAGATCTTGCAATACATTCACCCCATATTACGCTTCAAAGTTGGCCAAGTAAGCAATTATGCTGTTGCCTATGCAATTAACTCTTTTCCCTTCATAAATAAATATTCGTTTGCCAATCAAAGGTCAACACGACAGGTTAATCTGGGTTTTAGTAACGACACCGTTATATATATATATATATTATTTGTTGGTGTTAATTAGATAGATTTGATCGCGTGGGTCCAATGTATCGGCTGTCGGCGCTGTAGCATCTTTGTGACAGACATAGAATAGGCTGTCGGCGCTGTAACATCTTTGTGTCAGACAGTGTATAGGCTGTCGGCGCTGTTACATCGTTGTGACGGAGTATAGGCTGTCGGCGTTGTAACAAATACAATCGAAAAAAAAGTAACTCTTATATTCGCCTGAAAATGTGAGACCTCAAGGTTTTTTTTGTTTTTATTGTGTGTTTTTTTTTTTTTTATTGTTTTACAGAATGTCACACCAAGCCCTCGCCAGTAGCGTTTCACGCTCTTATGACGGACTCCATATTCCCTGTTGGTGCCAAACAAATCATACAATATGATGACGTCATCACAAATGTAGGGAATGCATACGACAAATACACAGGAATATTCCAGGCTCCTATAGGCGGCGCCTACGAGTTCATAGCAACGATGTGGTCACGTGAAGGCTACCATATGGATTACGAGATGCTTCACAACGGAAATGACGTATGTTATGGAAACGCTGGACCTACAAACCAGACAATGGGGGTCTGTGTCAGTGTTCTTGAATTACTATCTGGGGATCGCGTTTGGATACGAAACCGTGGCACAGGATCTGTGTACGTAAACGGACAGGGTTACCCAGCATTCTCTGGTCATTTGATCATTTAAGTATATACTTATATATGAAAAGTTGACAAGTTACTCATTTATCATCAGATATTAGTTTATGAAACTTGTCACTAATTCAGAAGAAATCTGCTTTACTGAAAGCCCGTTATTGATACGAAATAAAACAATGACGTCATCAAAAAATTGTCTTTGAGTTTTTCATATGTCCAGTACAACATTTGTATGCCACCACGAGTTTGCTATCTTCAAATATTGGTGCGTTTGCATTAGGCTGAGCTCGTAAATACTTTCTGGACTCTGCCTTTGATTTGAATATAATGCTGGATTCCATACATGGTCAGGAAGCTGGTATTTAATTTACTGCGAAACATACAAAAGGGAACATAAACATTACCACTTTTCCCCAACAAATTAAGAGTCAGATAATGCAGAACCAAAAAAGAAATTAACTACATCATACAGCTGTATCATTCCTATATTCGTCAGTGATGTTAGGGACATCATACAAATGTTTCGTCCACCTATGACTCGTCAGTAATGAGACATGAGGGACATGACACAGATGTATCACTTGTTAGATGTTAGGGATACCATACAGATGTTTCATCCTTCTATCGTTAGTCAGTGATGTAAGGGATATCATACAGCTGTTTCGCCCCTCTAGGACGCGTCAATAATAAAATTGACCTTGGTCCAAGCATACTTTAAACAGGGATGTTTTGTCAGCAACTTACGTTATATTGACAGGATGAATCTAGCTGCAGCTGGTTCCTTCGGAAATTCCGATGTCTGCAGAGTTGAACCGAGCCTTTTACTGGAAATATTGGGGCTTTCACGGAAATGATTTCGAGATGGAAGAAATTTCAAAGGGCACTAATAGATCGAGTCTGACGACCTGGACATATGATGTCCAGAGACTTCATTGACCAGTCTTGTTACTACAGAGAGCAGCTAAGCGATGCTTATGTAGTATTACTTCCATACATGTAACAAAATAAGTAAAACAAAACAAAACTATGAAAAAGGTAAACTGTTGTTAAAATATTTGTTCTATTTCAAGTCAATTTACCTGTGGTAACTATAAAAAAAACTGACTATCATTGGTTGTCTTTGTCTTAGTCTTTCGAAACGTGGGGAAACCCACATCCGTGGCTATGTACAAAATAACAGACTTACCGAGTGCACGTGTATACAACAGCGCAATACATGGAACGTATCTGTAAGTATTATCTATCCGTATGCAGATAATTAAAGTTTAATTGGCATTACCTATGAAGGAAGACGAAGTAAGATTTAATTGTGGTTGAAATATATATAATTATACATTTTTGTATGTCCTTGATACGACACATTTCATGTTGTTGTTTTTTTCATTTCGTAATATGGGTTGCCCGATCGTTCAACCGCACAATTGGGAAACAGAGTACAGTAAAAGTGCCAAATTCTGAAAAATAAGGCACATATGTTAGATATGTAAACATAGCCAGTTAACTCTACATATTACCCATACTCAAGTATATATATATTTCTCCCAAAGTTCAGTGGTTTATCTCCAGTTTTATGATGTGAGAGATGTCTCTGTCAATCCCTTGGATATAAAAGATTGTACGCGCTAGCCTTCTGAACCGGAAGTACTTACGGAAATACTTTTTGAGTGACGTCACTAATAGTTCCCGCGTTGGTATATAATGTTTTATGTTATATACTGTTGTTAACATCAAAATAGTATCCTGATACCTTTTTTCAGTGTCTGTTTGAATAAATAATGTAAATTAATTTTAGACATACGTGTATTTTTTCTTGTATAATGATATTGGGATGCATTGTTTTTTTATGGTTGTGATGGTTACTTCTTAAAATGAGGATATTCATGCGCCGAACATGTGTATTGTTTTAGAAACATACCTTGACCACCGATTTGGGGAGAAAAATAATCATTCCCTACCTCGGGAGTGTGGCAAAGAAATCTCAACCCTCGGGGAAATTCATGAATGTCCAACCCTCGGCAATCGTCGGGTCGGACGTTCATGAATTCCTCCTCGGGTTGAGATTTCTTTGTAACACCCCCAAGGCAGGGAAAGATTCTATTAATCTATGCAACAGTTGCAATTTTGATACATATCATTTATTACCACTTTTAAAAAAATTAAAAAAAAAAAAAAAGATTACAAAATATGATTTTTTACCCCAAATGACACAATTCCCTATATATTTCTTTTCTGAAACCTACATGTATCTGAAATTAAATATCTCTATCCCAAAGACTGAATTAACCTTGTTTTGACATATGTTAATTTATAGGATTTTCTGCTGTCTTACCTCGTCTGATACGCTGCAAGTAAAGCTAAGTTTTCTTGTATAAACACACTTTCGGAAAATCGGGAAAAATCATCTCGAACCTTTTTAGATTCTTTAAAACTAATGTGAAGCATGTATATACTACTACATATCGAGTTTACCAATTATAGAATGCCCTTATTTTTCAGTTTTATCTGCATATCATAATACAGTTTACTGCTTAACAAAAAATCGCCCACGACCAGGCTATCCCATTTCTGCTACCTTTTTCGATACAATATCACATCGCACTTTTGTGCGGACGATGTGCGAATGTAAACATTGGGATTTTGGGATTTTAATAACGCATGTAAACTTTGGGATTTTAATAACGCATGTAAACTTTGGGATTTTGATAACGCATGTAAATTTTGGGATTTTAATAACGCATGTAAACTTTGGATTTTGGGATTTTAATAACGCATGTAAACTTTGGGATTTTGATAACGCATGTAAATTTTGGGATTTTAATAACGCATGTAAACTTTGGGATTTTGGGATTCTAATAACGCATGTAAACTTTGGGATTTTGATAACGCATGTAAATTTTGGGATTTTAATAACGCATGTAAACATTGGGATTTTGGGATTTTAATAACGCATGTAAACTTTGGGATTTTAATAACGCATGTAAACTTTGGGATTTTGATAACGCATGTAAATTTTGGGATTTTAATAACGCATGTAAACATTGGGATTTTAATAACGCATGTAAACTTTGGGTTTCAATATCGCATGTAAACATTGGGATTTTACTAATGAATGTAAACATTGGGATTTTACTAATGAATGTAAACATTGGGATTTTACTAATGAATGTAAACATTGGGATTTTATAAATGAATGTAAACATTGTGATTTTACTAATGAATGTAAACATTGGGATTTTACTAATGAATGAAAGCATTGGAATTTTGATAACGAAGGTAAACATTGGGATTTTAATAACTCATGTAAAAAATGGAATTTTATTAACGAATGTGAGAATTGGGATTTTAGTAACGTATGTAAACATTTGGATTTTAACAAAAAAAGTGTAAACATTGGGATTTCAATAACTCATGTTAATATTGTGATTTCAATAACTCATGTTAACATTATGATTTCAATAACGAATGTTGAGAGTGTTATATACGACATCTGAACTTGATTTTAGACAACTTACATGAAATTGGGTCACAATTCACGTTCTATAAATAGAACTTAAATGGCGAGGAAATGATCACCTGTAAACTAGTATTTGGAATCGTAGTGGTGAGCAACCTGGCCTGATAAGATCGCGGTGGCATAACCTGTATCTCCTACTTCATAACTAGGACGAAATATTGTGACATTGTGAATTTTAACAATGACACAATTTACAAAGGCACAATGGTACAGTATAATGATATTGTCTTGTGCCTACGGTATGTTTGCAAATCACCACGATGCCATTGTTACTCTTGAAGATCTGGAAAATTCCTACAGTTCTCTGGAGGAAGAATTACAAGAGATAGGAGCGTATATGCAAAGTATCACCAACGTATGCAAGGAAACCTTCCCAAGGTCATTCAAAGGTCAATACGAAGGTACATGGAGATCCCATGCCTGCTTATTTTCTTCCTTTTTTCGATAAAAGAGACTGCGATTGAGTATTCGTTCATAATATCAATATCAAATTCCAATTAATTGAAATGAATTAATTTTCAAACGTTTAACATTGTATATAAGGTTTATATTTCATGCTTTTTCAACGACAAAGTATCAATACAGCATATAGTGTTGTTATAACGATAATATTTATATGAGTCTAGTTGTTTTGATATGTTTACAGCTGAACTGAATGCGATTCGAACACCTGAAGACAAAGTGGCTCTCCAATATATAGCGACACAACGACAGGATCGTGTTCCTGCTGACGGATCAATTTCCCTATTGTTTTCGCCAACAATTACCTTCACCACAACTCCTCTAACAACACCAACAACGTCAACTACACCAACAACGTCAACTACACCAACAACGTCAACTACGCCAACAACGTCAACTACACCAACAACGTCAACTACACCAACAACGTCAACTACGACAGCTCCGACCACCACAACTCCAACAACTACACCAACACCACCACCAACAACAACAGCGACATATACCACAACCACAACTCCAACAACAACATCATCTACAACGACACCTACCACAACCACAACTCCTACTTCTACAACAACACCAACCACAACTACGACACCTACCACAACAACTACAACTCCAACAACAACACCAACCACAACTACAACACCTACCACAACAACAACCACAACACCAACAACAACCACAACACCAACAACAACCACAACACCAACAACAACCACAACTCCAACAACTACAACGTTACCCACTACCACTGAACGTGTCATACCACCGGTTGTTTTCCATGCGTCTTTGACGAATCTGTATCCTATCATGAGTCCTAAACAAGTTATTGTGTTCGACCGAGTAATCACCAATGTAGGTCATGCATACGACAGCAACTTTGGACTGTTCAAGATACCGTATAACGGATTATATGAGTTTATAGTAACTGTTGCTGCTGCTCAAGGCCATTTTGTGGATGTCATGTTGATGAAGAATAATGCTATCCTATGTAAGGCGCATGCGTCGATACCAGATCAGGGAATCGGTATGTGTGTAGCAATTGTACACGTAACCAAAGATGACGATATATTCGTCCGCCATCTCAATGGAATAGGGACACACCTGAGTGGACGTGACGGTTATACGTCCTTCTCGGGACATATGATCAGTGCAGATATCAATAACTGATATTAAATAAAATCAGGTTTAAATTAATGAGGATTTCGTTATTTCATGATGTTTGTCATGTTTATCATGAAACATCCTTTTAATGTTTCATTAGGTTGAATGTGAAATATAGTTTGATATCATATGATAATGAACCGACGTCAGAAGCATATGACATTACAATGGACAGAATATGTGAGCTTTGCTATCACAATAAGTAGCAGTTATTCCACTCCGAAGGGGGGGGGGGGGGGGGGGATAATAATAATAATAATAACAAAATATGTTGAATAACATTCAGTTTGACCGGAACTATATTTTATCACGTGGCTCAATGCGTTCTGATTGGCTATCACCTGAAGGCCACTTCACGATTTCCCAGAAATGATAACAAACACAAAGAAGTTCTCATTTGTATTTATGGTTTTAAATATATTGCCATCATTTCATTTGTTTGAATATAATAAACTTGTTAAATATTTGTTAGAATTCATGATATTTTACAACAGCTCCGTGCTTTTGCGAAATAGTCAGTTTAGCACATTTTTAGCGGCATTTTACTTAAGGTCATTTTCACCGGGACTGATATTTTGAAAAGTAAACACGTTTTCCTGTTGTGGTAGGAACAGGTCACACAAATCCTCGGTAGTAATTAATGTTGTTTCTTTTATTTTATTTAGTTATTTTTCAAACCAAAAGAAGTACAGAAGAAAATAATTTTATACTTTTTCAAATCTCTTGGATTTTTTTTATAAACATGTGCATAATTATGAATATAATTATGTTTGTGTCTATGTTCATTTCCGCAGAAAAGTAACTCTAATGACCACATCTAAATTTTGGAGACTAAGAAAAAATAAACGCCTCTGTTTATCATATTGTGGACGATCAAAGAACACATGAAAGCAATCTTTACAAGGGTTACCACAAGTTCATTCTGCATTTTCTACCAGGTTTACTCGACAAAAATCATTAACTTAGCTTCGTATACATGATATTAATTTTCCTATTGCCAAAACCATAATAACTAAGATGTTTTAATGTATTCATATGTTCAAGGAAGGTGAAGATTTATTTATATGATCTAGTCCATTCCATAGACGAAGAGTTGAAGGTAAAAAGGAAACTTCGCACTAGAAAGCCTATAGTTTGGAATAACAAAATCATTTCTATTTCTCAGTACATAAGGGGTATTTTGACCAACCATTTGAGGCAATACAGAATTTAAGAGGTCTGGAGTTAAATGATTTTTCATCTTGTACAGTACTTGTAGTTTTCTTCTTTTACGTCTATACGAAAGTAACTCTAGACAAAAGAATCATTACTAGCATATGAAGGTAAACCAGTTATAATACATGCTGCTTCAAGTTTGGCCTTTTCTAATAAATTGGATTCTAACACATTACACCCATCCAATAATTCATAGGCATATTCCAAAACCGGTAAGATAGACATTTTATATATATCTAAATGTGTATCACATTTAAGCATTTGTTCCAAGATCATTACACTTTTTAAGAACATATTTATAGATGTTTTCAATATGGTCACCCCATTTACCTTTCGAACTGGTAGTAACACCCAGGCAAGTTTCGGAACTCATTATCAAACGATTCGATATCCCACTCCAACATTTCAGAATTCGAAATAAAGATCCCATTACTTAAAGATTTTAGTTTTGATTGATGTTGCTTTCAATTTCATTACAAGAGGAAGATGTACTCATTAGTGACGTAGCATCAGCAAAAAGACGGGAAGCTGATTGCAGAACTTCAGCAACATCATCAATGTAAGTTAAATGGTAAATGACCAAGGATAGAACCCAGTGGTACTCCTACCTTATTAAGTGTTAGAAAATGAGTTTGAACATGAATACCATTTTTCTCCTGTTCGAAATATGGTTACTTAACCATATCAGCAATTCATCTGATATACCGGAAGATTTTGATTCAATTAACAAACCCTTATGCAAAACTCGAAAATGCTTTAGATATGTCACAAAATACTAAACAAGCGGACCTTTTCTCCACTACTACTCAACAGACATTGTGACCAATTTATGTTTGATGATGAACAGTTGGGTGACTTTGTATAAACCCCGATTGATACTTGTAGACTAGAGAATTTTCTACAAAGTAATTGTGAATTTGTTTAAAAATAACACTCTCGAAAACTTTTCCTTACGCTGATAATAATGATATTGATCTGTAACTAGACGTAGAATGCATATCACATTTTTGAACAATGTCATTAATGTGGCCATTTTCCATATATTTGTATAGATACTAGAAGATAGTGACAAATCAAATAATAATAAATATTTAAAGTGGCTTTGTAATTGACTGGACAGTATATTTGAGCATATGATGACTTATTCCACCATGACCTGAGGCTTTAACCAATTTCAAAATTTCTGATGAGTTTACTTTTGAAGTGCTAATATTTTATGTTTTATATTTATCTTTAGGTCTAATAACAATCTCTTTTGTAGGAATACAAGTATGAGCAAAATATAAATTTAGTTTTTCTAAAATATTCACATATATTGTATTTAATGGGTTCCGTCAAAAAAAATCAATCGGATCAAGCAGACTTGACCTGGTACGACCAGTTCTAGTAGGTTCATCAATGACATTAATAAAACCAAAGGTTGAGACTATATCAGACAGACCATGCCGAGGAGTAAACATGTCAACACTTAGGTTTCCAATAATGACTAAATTTGGTGAAATGTCAAGTGCTCTTTCAATTGTAAGTATGGATCCGAGTTCATATTAATAAATCCCTTAAAAATGCAAGGTCATTTAGTCGCTTAAATTCTAATTGTTCATTTACAAAACAAGAATACCACAATTGTTCATTTACAAAACAAGAATACCACAATTGTTCATTTACAAAACAAGAATACCACAATTGTTCATTTACAAAACAAGAATACCACAAAGCAAAATTCCTACCTAAACGAAAAGGGCTACTAAATGTCTTCTAAATGTAAACTTTCTGTTGAAACATGCTCGTCTTAGTGTTTCTGTAAGACAAATAATATCATATTCCCCAGCCAAATCCTCTATAATATCCATTTTGCTTCTAACACTTCTTATGTTAAATGGAAAATACATTTAGATAATCCCTTAGGACCAGGACTTGATTCGATATCCATGTCGGTTAGTATTAAAAGCAAGATCATTAAAATAAATCTAATATTTTGAAAATATGAGTTTAACGACAGAACTGATGAATGCCGTAGTATAGTCCTTCTTCAGAAGTAAATGGAAATTAAAAAAAGAGTTGATATTTATATTCAGGAGCATGAAAACTTAATTTCATCAAACATCTGCCATAAAGCCTAATCGCCATTCTATAGCTCATAATACCATTACCAATTGTCAAAAGCCAAACTCATTTGTGAAAATTTCTCGCGATTGAGCATATTACAAAGTTAGAGTAGATGGGTTGACCAGCTTTTTGTATATTTCGGAGAACAATATGGCAATAGAACACAGATATTACTACCACCTAGTAAAAGAGATTTGTACATTGACATGAACAAATTATATGCTCGACTCTAACAATGAAATTATTGCAAGTTACTAATTACTCGAGTCCCTTTCAAACCCAAATGTTTAAGGTATTTAATTCTTCTCGAAAAGTCCTCTTGACAGTGTCGATATCGGTATGAAATGTTGAGTAATATTTCGTCTTTGTTTCAACGAGCTGTTAGGTATAATCGCGACATACATGTATGTGGAGAGCAAGTTTAACACTTGTCACAAGGTATATTGGCTTATCTCTGACGATAGTGTCACGGGCAAGGTCAATAACGTCTCACATACATGAACATATCTCAAACATTTCCATTCTGCTCTATACGATTTCAAAATGGTGGCCGTTAAAATTCTGTTAGGAATCTTTCTCATTGTCCTAACCACGGTTCGTACATGTAATGGCTCCCTTTTAAATAGTGAATTAACTGACAGGATAGATAAGCTTGAAGCTCTGTATGGCAACTATGAGAAACTGATCATTGAAAGCAGCGAGGGACTACAACGACTGCTTACCAAAGCCAGAGCTAAGGCTAAGACCCAGTCTGTGGAACCCAATGAAAAATCCCTGGAGGAACCGGAAGTCGGCACCGAAAACCAACCGGAAATCGATATATACAGACGACGTGAGCTTATGTTAAGATTTTATTCATAGTTTGTTATATGTTTAATGCTGCGTAGGGTGTTATTAATTACAGAATTACCTAGCATGATTTGTTAAGTACAGTTTAAAACAGTTTGACGTAATTTCATAAAGTTTTTTTTCTTTTTTGAACATTTACAAACATTTGTGATCTTAACTAGATATGTATGCAATCTGTCTTCATGATATATATCGATACTTATTTTGCAGAGATAAATATTTGTAGATAGCTCATTTAATTGTCCATTTAGTAACAAATATGATATAAACACATTCGTCTGAATCAGGTTAGTATTAAACAAAAACTAAAAAATATTAGCCCTTACTCCTAATATATCAATCGAACCTCAACACCACTGCCGACTTTTCAAGCGTTTTACCGTATTGACAGTAGGGGTAGGGGCTAATATGTTCCCCTCACTACTTACCGGATGCAGACGCCTTTGATCAAGATCACGCAAAATGGATGTATTGTGCTTACATGATACTTTCTCTAGTGTATGTAGCACATTTTCTGATGTTTTGGGGGCCAGATTAAAATTCGGTAAAGATGACATACCTCCGTGTTCATTATGTGACTAATATCATTTCCCCTGAATTTTAATCTAGCTCTCCAAAACGTCTGAAAATGTACTACATACACAAGGGAAGGTCCAATTACACGTTCTGTAATAAAAATGCCCAGGTCCCTGTGATTTCTATAGAATTTCGTGTTTAAATGTTATTTCCCTTTCCGTTTGTCAGTTAAGAAATAATCAACGATGATTAGTGTATTGTTGCAGGATATACAACGAGGCCTGAGTTATTAATTAAAATTGCAAAATATCCGAGTCCGAGTTGTATATCCTACAACAATACACGAGTCAAAGTTGATTATTTCTATTATACCATGTAGTGTTTAGTTCTGAGATCGGCCTCTTTCTAATAGAAAAACGGCAAAGAAACCCCGGGAAAAACTTGTAATTTATTTCTTGAGTATTGCATTATTTTGTTGATAAAATATACATTTCTTTACAGGCACTACAGTACTACAATCAAGAACATCTATCATATGGCATGGATTTTTTTTAAATTTAAAGGGATGAAAAAAAAGCGGCCTTCGTAGGATTCGAACTCGCGTCGTGATAAAAAAATAAGCAAAGAATAACCCATTAGCCCACTCGGCTACAGTAACCGTATTCTTTTTTGGTGAATATTAGATACATAACATTGTAACAGTCGTGATTCACGAGCGTGTGTTATTGGCACGAGCGTGTATTATTGGAAAATAATACATGGTTTTACACCAATCAAAACTGACGTTGCATAGCAAACATGGTAGAATGTCCGTTAAAACACGCGTCTCTACTTATATACACAGAATATTACATGAATAAGATGTTGACTAAATAATCATCGAGATTGCTTTCAAATTAAGTTTGGCATTCAGGTCTGAAGTCCAAGGCATCACAGACGAGTCCTTTACGGACGAATCGAATACCAAAATATAAATAGTACAGTCCAGCAAATACTGCAGTCATTGTTAAACTGATATCTAAGTGATTTTTTGACCTTTTTTCCGGATATAATTATGCATTTTATCATTCAATAATACTATATAGTTCTCATAGAGATATCTAAATTTAGCAGCATATCGACATGTGTACAGTTGCGGTCAATATTCTGCAGTAAATATCATTGATATCAACATTTATTTTTATACCTTTATATGTTATTAAAGTTCATGATCAGATAGAAAACCAGACTGATGGTGAGAATAATATCATGTATCAAATAATGAACCTGAACTTACTCTGGTTCACGACAAAACTTAGTAGCTATCTAATTATCTTTATTACATAGTGCGTTTGATTTTCCTTAACTGTACCATAAGCTATATTTTGCACGGCTTAAATGAATATTCCATGGTCACGTGCGAATTATTGAACACTTGTGACGTTTTGGAATTTAGTCCTACCCTTTCAATCGTCTAAGTCACTCAACACTACTAGACGACAGTCATGGCTGACAAGAAAGCCGATATTTCAGTGACGCTTAGTGTTTTAGTAATTATGCATTAAAGCAAGTACATTGTATATCAAGAAGCCTCGTGCAAAAGAATAGCGGTCGATTACCAGTACTTCGTATCAAATATTCCGGACTATATATATTTGTATATTCTAAAACAGATAAATCAGATCTCTGGATATAACATATTTCTGCTATTCTGCAGTGCAATTCAAATAGTATATCTTTCACAATTAGATATTTCTTGAAGGAACGATTTTGCGCATTTTACCTGCAATAATTTAAATGTTTATCATTTTAGAGATACTCTCAACCCCAGCTGCGGCCACTACTACCCGTCCGTCAGAGCCAATGGTTTTCCATGCGATTCTGTCCAACTCGTACAGTGTAATGAGCCCTAAACAGACCATCGTTTATAACACTGTGATCACCAACATCGGAAACGCTTATGATTCCAACTTCGGCGTCTTCAAGGCCCGATTCCCTGGCCTCTACGAGTTCGTTGCAACTGTTTCCGCTCACACCGGTTACTATGTCGACGTGGAAATGGTTCTCAACAACCGGATGTTATGTAGAGCGCATGCCGGATCTCCTAACATGGATATCGGCATGTGTGTTTCAATGGTTCATCTTAATACCGGTGATGACGTATTCATACGCCACTACAGCGGTAGAGGAACATACATATATGGAGGCTATAGTTACCCGTCGTTTTCTGGACATTTGATAGCAAGAGATTAACTGTATTTACTTCAAATAAACAGCTTCAATTATGCTTGATTTATAGTTGTTTTTATTTAAAATTTATTCGAAATGTAATGGACGAAACTTCTTTAACAATAATTCAAAATAAAAAGCGGTTTAACTAGAGTAATATATATTTGAATAGAGAATCCTTCAAACGCTCACGGAAAATAAGACCACGTGCTTCAAAAGAGCAAGCGTCTTCTGTTTGATCAACAGGACCCGCCATACAAATTTATTAATAAGTCACAGTCAGGTTAGTGTGCAGACTGTACCAAAATTGTTTATGTCTTAGTTCTAGATTGATCGTGTTTTTTTTGGAACACAAATTGAACAGGCGCGATTCTAATCTCAGGTAATGTAAATCAGATAAAATACGTTCACTACATGCTATAACTTTCTTAAAATTTCATCTGTCACACATGTTTGAGTTTTAGATTTAACACATGTCATTAACTTGGGAATCATTGAAAAGCGAGTAAACCCATGTTGACCCGTGTACGAGCACACGTGTAAACCCGTGTTCGAGCACACGTGTAAACCCGTATACGAACACACGTGTAAACCCGTGTACGAGCACACGTGCAAACCCGTATACGAACATACGTATAAACACGTGTACGAACACACGTGTAAACCCGTGTGTGAACACACGTGTAAACCCCTATACGAACACACATGTAAACACGTGTACGAACACACGTGTGAGCCCGTGTACGAACACACGTGTTAACCCGTATACGAACACACGCTACGAAACGATAAAGAAAATAAAAGGACGGTTAAATATGAACAAAAACTTTCACGACTACTTCTGTTAAAGTGCAGGTAGTTTGAGACCAGGTGTTCGGAAATGATAAGCGTCATCAACTTTATCCACGGCATTACATCTACCTATGTCAATTCAGAGAATTTTTTTTAAGGTTCAATGATTTTATTGTTAATTCAGAGAAATATCACGTTATCGACAGAGAGACAATCCACCGTGGCATTTCACGACAGGAGAGACGAATCACCGTGACATATCACAACACGAGATACGAACCGCCGTGACATATCACGACATGAGAGACAAATCGACGTTACATATCACGACATGAGAGACGATCCACCGTGACATATCACGACATGAGAGACGAATCACCGTGACATATCACGATATGAGAGATAGTCCATCGTGACATATCACGACACGAGAGACGATCCACCGTGACATATCGCGACATGAGCGACGAATCACCGTGACATATCACGACATGAGAGACGAACCATCGTGGCATATCACGACATGAGAGACGAACCACCGTGACATATCACGACATGAGAGACGATCCACCGTGACATATCACGACATGAGGGACGAATCACCGTGACATATCACGACATGAGAGACGAATCACCGTGACATATTACGACATGAGAGACGAACCAACGTGACATATCACGACATGAGAGACGAATCACCGTGACATATCACGACATGAGAGACGAATCACCGGGACAAATCACGACATGAGAGACGATCTACCGTGACATATCACGACATGAGGGACAAATCACTGTGATATATCACGACATGAGAGACGAATCACCGTAACATATCAAGACATGAGAGACGATCCACCGTGACATATCACGACATGAGAGATAGTCCACCGTGACATATCACGACATGAGAGACGAATCACCGTGACATATCACGGCATGAGAGACGAATTACCGTGACATATCACGACATGAGAGATAGTCCACCGTGACATATCACGATATGAGAGATAGTCCATCGTGACATATCACGACACGAGAGACGATCCACCGTGACATATCACGACATGAGGGACGAATCACCGTGACATATCACGACATGAGAGACGAATCACCGTGACATATTACGACATGAGAGACGAACCACCGTGACATATCACGACAGGAGAGACGATCTACCGTGACATATCACGACATGAGAGACGAATCACCGTGATATATCACGACATGAGAGACGAATTACCGTGACATATCACGACAGGAGAGACGATCTACCGTGACATATCACGACATGAAGGGACGATCCACCATGACATATCACGACATGAGAGACGAACCACCGTGACATATCACGACATGAGAGACGAACAACCGTGACATATCACGACATGAGAGACGAACAACCGTGACATATCACGACATGAGAGACGAATCACCGTGACATATCACGACATGAGAGACGAATCACCGTGACATATCACGACATGAGAGACGAATCACTGTGACATATCACGACATGAGAGACGATCCACCGTGACATATCACGACATGAGAGACGAATCACCGTGACATTATCACGACATGAGAGATGAACAACCGTGACATATCACGACATGAGAGACGATCTACCGTGACATATCACGACATGAGAGACGAATCACCGTGATATATCACGACATGAGAGACGAATTACCGTGACATATCACGACATGAGAGACGAATCACCATGACATATTACATGAGAGACGAATCACCGTGACATATCACAACATGAGAGACGAATCACCGTGACATATCACGACATGAGAGACGAATTACCGTGTCATATCACGACATGAAAGACGTTCCACCGTGACATATCACGACATGAGAGACGGTTCACCGTGACATATCACGACATGAGAGAGGAACCGCCGTGACATATCACGAAATGAGAGGCGAACAACCTTGACATATCACGACATGAGAAACGAATCACCGTGACATATCACGACACGACAGACGTATCACCGTGACATATCACGACATAAAATACGATCCATTGTGACATATCACGACATGAGAGACGAATCACCGTGACATTTCACGACACGAGAGACGAATCACCGTGACATATCACGATACGAGAGACGAATCACCCTGACATATCACGACATGATAGACGAACCACCGTGACATATCACGACATGAGAGACGATCCACCGTGACATATCACGACATGAGGGACGAATCACCGTGACATATCACGACATGAGAGACGAATCACCGTGACATATTACGACATGAGAGACGAACCAACGTGACATATCACGACATGAGAGACGATCTACCGTGACATATCACGACATGAGGGACAAATCACCGTGATATATCACGACATGAGAGACGATCCACCGTCACATATCACGACATGAGAGACGATCCACCGTGACATATCACGACATGAGGGACGAATCACCGTGACATATCACGACATGAGGGACGAATCACCGTGACATATCACGACATGAGGGACGATCCACCGTCACATATCACGACATGAGAGACGATCCACCGTCACATATCACGACATGAGAGACGATCCACCGTGACATATCACGACATGAGGGACGAATCACCGTGACATATCACGACATGAGAGACGATCCACCGTGACATATCACGACATGAGGGACGAACAACCGTGACATATCACGACATGAGGGACGAATCACCGTGACATATCACGACATGAGGGACGAATCACCGTGACATATCACGACATGAGGGACGATCCACCGTCACATATCACGACATGAGAGACGATCCACCGTCACATATCACGACATGAGAGACGATCCACCGTCACATATCACGACATGAGGGACGAATCACCGTCACATATCACGACATGAGAGACGATCTACCGTGACATATCACGACATGAGAGACGATCCACCGTGACATATCACATGAGAGACGATCCACCGTGACATATCACGACATGAGGGACGAATCACCGTGACATATCACGACATGACAGATGAACAACCGTGACATATCACGACATGAGAGACGATCTACCGTGACATATCACGACATGAGAGACGAATCACCGTGACATATCATATGAGAGACGAACCATCGTGACACATCACGACACGAGAGACGAATTACCGTGACATATCACGACATGAGAGACGAATCACCGTGACATATCACGACATGAGAGACGAATCACCGTGACATATCACGACATGAGAGACGAATCACCGTGACATATCACAACATGAGAGACGAATCACCGTGACATATCACGACATGAGAGACGAATTACCGTGTCATATCACGACATGAAAGACGTTCCACCGTGACATATCACGACATGAGAGACGGTTCACCGTGACATATCACGACATGAGAGAGGAACCGCCGTGACATATCACGAAATGAGAGGTGAACAACCGTGACATATCACGACATGAGAAACGAATCACCGTGACATATCACGACACGACAGACGTATCACCGTGACATATCACGACATGAAATACGATCCATTGTGACATATCACGACATGAGAGACGAATCACCGTGACATTTCACGACACGAGAGACGAATCACCGTGACATATCACGATACGAGAGACGAATCACCCTGACATATCACGACATGAGAGACGATCCACCGTCACATATCACGACATGAGAGACGATCCACCGTGACATATCACGACATGAGGGACGAATCACCGTGACATATCACGACATGAGAGACGATCCACCGTGACATATCACGACATGAGGGACGAACAACCGTGACATATCACGACATGAGGGACGAATCACCGTGACATATCACGACATGAGGGACGAATCACCGTGACATATCACGACATGAGGGACGATCCACCGTCACATATCACGACATGAGAGACGATCCACCGTCACATATCACGACATGAGAGACGATCCACCGTGACATATCACGACATGAGGGACGAATCACCGTGACATATCACGACATGAGAGACGATCTACCGTGACATATCACGACATGAGAGACGATCCACCGTGACATATCACATGAGAGACGATCCACCGTGACATATCACGACATGAGGGACGAATCACCGTGACATATCACGACATGACAGATGAACAACCGTGACATATCACGACATGAGAGACGATCTACCGTGACATATCACGACATGAGAGACGAATCACCGTGACATATCATATGAGAGACGAACCATCGTGACATATCACGACACGAGAGACGAATTACCGTGACATATCACGACATGAGAGACGAATCACCGTGACATATCACGACATGAGAGACGAATCACCGTGACATATCACGACATGAGAGACGAATCACCGTGACATATCACAACATGAGAGACGAATCACCGTGACATATCACGATATCAGAGACGAATTACCGTGACATATCACGACATGAAAGACGTTCCACCGTGACATATCACGACATGAGAGACGGTTCAACGTGACATATCAAGACATCAGAGACGAACGGCCGTGACATATCACGAAATGAGAGACGAACAACCGTGACATATCACGACATGAGAAACGAATCACCGTGACATATCACGACACGACAGACGAATCACCGTGACATATCACGACATGAAAGACGATCCATTGTGACATATCACAACATGAGAGACGAATCACCGTGACATTTCACGACACGAGAGACGAATCACCGTGACATATCACTACACGAGAGACGAATCACCCTGACATATCACGACATGATAGACGAACCACCGTGACATATCACGACATGAGAGACGATCTACCGTGACATATCACGACATGAGAGACGATCTACCGTGACATATCACGACATGAGAGACGATCCACTGTGACATATCACGACACGAGGGACGAATCACCGTGACATATCACGACATGACAGATGAACAACCGTGACATATCACGACATGAGAGACGATCTACCGTGACATATCACGACATGAGAGACGAATCACCGTGACATATCATATGAGAGACGAACCATCGTGACATATCACGACACGAGAGACGAATTACCGTGACATATCACGACATGAGAGACGAATCACCGTGACATATCACGACATGAGAGACGAATCACCGTGACATATCACGACATGAGAGACGAATCACCGTGACATATCACAACATGAGAGACGAATCACCGTGACATATCACGATATCAGAGACGAATTACCGTGACATATCACGACATGAAAGACGTTCCACCGTGACATATCACGACATGAGAGACGGTTCAACGTGACATATCAAGACATCAGAGACGAACGGCCGTGACATATCACGAAATGAGAGACGAACAACCGTGACATATCACGACATGAGAAACGAATCACCGTGACATATCACGACACGACAGACGAATCACCGTGACATATCACGACATGAAAGACGATCCATTGTGACATATCACAACATGAGAGACGAATCACCGTGACATTTCACGACACGAGAGACGAATCACCGTGACATATCACTACACGAGAGACGAATCACCGTGACATATCACGACATGATAGACGAACCACCGTGACATATCACGACATGAGAGACGATCTACCGTGACATATCACGACATGAGAGACGATCTACCGTGACATATCACGACATGAGAGACGATCCACTGTGACATATCACGACACGAGGGACGAATCACCGTGACATATCACGACATGAGAGATGAACAACCGTGACATATCACGACATGAGAGACGATCTACCGTGACATATCACGACATGAGAGACGAATCACCGTGACATATCACATGAGAGACGAACCATCGTGACATATCACGACATGAGAGACGAATTACCGTGACATATCACGACATGAAAGACGTTCCACCATGACATATCACGACATGTGAGACGGTTCACCGTGACATATCACGACATGAGAGACGAACCGCCGTGACTTTTCACGACACAAAAGACGAATCACCGTGACATATCACGACACGAGAGACGAATCACCCTGACATATCACGACATGATAGACGAACCACCGTGACATATCACGATATGAGAGACGAATCACCGTGACATATCACGACATGAGAGATGAACAACCGTGACATATCACGACATGAGAGACGATCTACCGTGACATTTCACGACATGAGAGACGAATCACCGTGACATATCACATGAGAGACGAACCATCGTGACATATCACGACACGAGAGACAAATCACCGTGACATATCACAACATGAGAGACGAATCACCGTGACATATCACGACATGAGAGACGAATTACCGTGACATATCACGACATGAAAGACGTTCCACCGTGACATATCACGACATGAGAGACGGTTCACCGTGACATATCACGACATGAGAGACGAACCGCCGTGACATATCACGAAATGAGAGACGAACAACCGTGACATATCTCGACATGAGAAACGAATCACCGTGACATATCACGACACGACAGACGAATCACCGTGACATATCACGACACGACAGACGAATCACCGTGACATATCACATGAGAGACGAACCATCGTGACATATCACGACATGAGAGACGAATTACCGTGACATATCACGACATGAAAGACGTTCCACCATGACATATCACGACATGTGAGACGGTTCACCGTGACATATCACGACATGAGAGACGAATCACCGTGACATATCACAACATGAGAGACGAATCACCGTGACATATCACGATATCAGAGACGAATTACCGTGACATATCACGACATGAAAGACGTTCCACCGTGACATATCACGACATGAGAGACGGTTCAACGTGACATATCAAGACATCAGAGACGAACGGCCGTGACATATCACGAAATGAGAGACGAACAACCGTGACATATCACGACATGAGAAACGAATCACCGTGACATATCACGACACGACAGACGAATCACCGTGACATATCACATGAGAGACGAACCATCGTGACATATCACGACACGAGAGACAAATCACCGTGACATATCACAACATGAGAGACGAATCACCGTGACATATCACGACATGAGAGACGAATTACCGTGACATATCACGACATGAAAGACGTTCCACCGAGACATATCACGACATGAGAGACGGTTCACCGTGTGACATATCACGGCATGAGAGACGAACCGCCGTGACATATCACGAAATGAGAGACGAACAACCGTGACATATCTCGACATGAGAAACGAATCACCGTGACATATCACGACACGACAGACGAATCACCGTGACATATCACGACACGACAGACGAATCACCGTGACATATCACATGAGAGACGAACCATCGTGACATATCACGACATGAGAGACGAATTACCGTGACATATCACGACATGAAAGACGTTCCACCATGACATATCACGACATGTGAGACGGTTCACCGTGACATATCACGACATGAGAGACGAATCACCGTGACATATCACAACATGAGAGACGAATCACCGTGACATATCACGATATCAGAGACGAATTACCGTGACATATCACGACATGAAAGACGTTCCACCGTGACATATCACGACATGAGAGACGGTTCAACGTGACATATCAAGACATCAGAGACGAACGGCCGTGACATATCACGAAATGAGAGACGAACAACCGTGACATATCACGACATGAGAGACGAATCACCGTGACATATCACGACACGACAGACGAATCACCGTGACATATCACGACATGAAAGACGATCCATTGTGACATATCACAACATGAGAGACGAATCACCGTGACATTTCACGACACGAGAGACGAATCACCGTGACATATCACTACACGAGAGACGAATCACCCTGACATATCACGACATGATAGACGAACCACCGTGACATATCACGACATGAGAGACGATCTACCGTGACATATCACGACATGAGAGACGATCTACCGTGACATATCACGACATGAGAGACGATCCACTGTGACATATCACGACACGAGGGACGAATCACCGTGACATATCACGACATGAGAGATGAACAACCGTGACATATCACGACATGAGAGACGATCTACCGTGACATATCACGACATGAGAGACGAATCACCGTGACATATCACATGAGAGACGAACCATCGTGACATATCACGACATGAGAGACGAATTACCGTGACATATCACGACATGAAAGACGTTCCACCATGACATATCACGACATGTGAGACGGTTCACCGTGACATATCACGACATGAGAGACGAACCGCCGTGACTTTTCACGACACAAAAGACGAATCACCGTGACATATCACGACACGAGAGACGAATCACCCTGACATATCACGACATGATAGACGAACCACCGTGACATATCACGATATGAGAGACGAATCACCGTGACATATCACGACATGAGAGATGAACAACCGTGACATATCACGACATGAGAGACGATCTACCGTGACATTTCACGACATGAGAGACGAATCACCGTGACATATCACATGAGAGACGAACCATCGTGACATATCACGACACGAGAGACAAATCACCGTGACATATCACAACATGAGAGACGAATCACCGTGACATATCACGACATGAGAGACGAATTACCGTGACATATCACGACATGAAAGACGTTCCACCGTGACATATCACGACATGAGAGACGGTTCACCGTGACATATCACGGCATGAGAGACGAACCGCCGTGACATATCACGAAATGAGAGACGAACAACCGTGACATATCTCGACATGAGAAACGAATCACCGTGACATATCACGACACGACAGACGAATCACCGTGACATATCACGACATGAAAGACGATCCATTGTGACATATCACGACATGAGAGACGAATCACCGTGACATTTCACGACACGAGAGACGAATCACCGTGACATATCACGACATGAGAGACGATCCACCATGACATATCACGACATGAGGGACGAATCACCGTGACATATCACGACATGAGAGACGATCTACCGTGACATATCACGACATGAGAGACGATCCACTGTGACATATCACGACACGAGGGACGAATCACCGTGACATATCACGACATGACAGATGAACAACCGTGACATATCACGACATGAGAGACGATCTACCGTGACATATCACGACATGAGAGACGAATCACCGTGACATATCATATGAGAGACGAACCATCGTGACATATCACGACACGAGAGACGAATTACCGTGACATATCACGACATGAGAGACGAATCACCGTGACATATCACGACATGAGAGACGAATCACCGTGACATATCACGACATGAGAGACGAATCACCGTGACATATCACAACATGAGAGACGAATCACCGTGACATATCACGATATCAGAGACGAATTACCGTGACATATCACGACATGAAAGACGTTCCACCGTGACATATCACGACATGAGAGACGGTTCAACGTGACATATCAAGACATCAGAGACGAACGGCCGTGACATATCACGAAATGAGAGACGAACAACCGTGACATATCACGACATGAGAAACGAATCACCGTGACATATCACGACACGACAGACGAATCACCGTGACATATCACGACATGAAAGACGATCCATTGTGACATATCACAACATGAGAGACGAATCACCGTGACATTTCACGACACGAGAGACGAATCACCGTGACATATCACTACACGAGAGACGAATCACCCTGACATATCACGACATGATAGACGAACCACCGTGACATATCACGACATGAGAGACGATCTACCGTGACATATCACGACATGAGAGACGATCTACCGTGACATATCACGACATGAGAGACGATCCACTGTGACATATCACGACACGAGGGACGAATCACCGTGACATATCACGACATGAGAGATGAACAACCGTGACATATCACGACATGAGAGACGATCTACCGTGACATATCACGACATGAGAGACGAATCACCGTGACATATCACATGAGAGACGAACCATCGTGACATATCACGACATGAGAGACGAATTACCGTGACATATCACGACATGAAAGACGTTCCACCATGACATATCACGACATGTGAGACGGTTCACCGTGACATATCACGACATGAGAGACGAACCGCCGTGACTTTTCACGACACAAAAGACGAATCACCGTGACATATCACGACACGAGAGACGAATCACCCTGACATATCACGACATGATAGACGAACCACCGTGACATATCACGACATGAGAGACGAATCACCGTGACATATCACGACATGAGAGATGAACAACCGTGACATATCACGACATGAGAGACGATCTACCGTGACATTTCACGACATGAGAGACGAATCACCGTGACATATCACATGAGAGACGAACCATCGTGACATATCACGACACGAGAGACGAATCACCGTGACATATCACAACATGAGAGACGAATCACCGTGACATATCACGACATGAGAGACGAATTACCGTGACATATCACGACATGAAAGACGTTCCACCGAGACATATCACGACATGAGAGACGGTTCACCGTGACATATCACGGCATGAGAGACGAACCGCCGTGACATATCACGAAATGAGAGACGAACAACCGTGACATATCACGACATGAGAAACGAATCACCGTGACATATCACGACACGACAGACGAATCACCGTGACATATCACGACACGACAGACGAATCACCGTGACATATCACATGAGAGACGAACCATCGTGACATATCACGACATGAGAGACGAATTACCGTGACATATCACGACATGAAAGACGTTCCACCATGACATATCACGACATGTGAGACGGTTCACCGTGACATATCACGACATGAGAGACGAATCACCGTGACATATCACAACATGAGAGACGAATCACCGTGACATATCACGATATCAGAGACGAATTACCGTGACATATCACGACATGAAAGACGTTCCACCGTGACATATCACGACATGAGAGACGGTTCAACGTGACATATCAAGACATCAGAGACGAACGGCCGTGACATATCACGAAATGAGAGACGAACAACCGTGACATATCACGACATGAGAAACGAATCACCGTGACATATCACGACACGACAGACGAATCACCGTGACATATCACATGAGAGACGAACCATCGTGACATATCACGACACGAGAGACAAATCACCGTGACATATCACAACATGAGAGACGAATCACCGTGACATATCACGACATGAGAGACGAATTACCGTGACATATCACGACATGAAAGACGTTCCACCGAGACATATCACGACATGAGAGACGGTTCACCGTGTGACATATCACGGCATGAGAGACGAACCGCCGTGACATATCACGAAATGAGAGACGAACAACCGTGACATATCTCGACATGAGAAACGAATCACCGTGACATATCACGACACGACAGACGAATCACCGTGACATATCACGACACGACAGACGAATCACCGTGACATATCACATGAGAGACGAACCATCGTGACATATCACGACATGAGAGACGAATTACCGTGACATATCACGACATGAAAGACGTTCCACCATGACATATCACGACATGTGAGACGGTTCACCGTGACATATCACGACATGAGAGACGAATCACCGTGACATATCACAACATGAGAGACGAATCACCGTGACATATCACGATATCAGAGACGAATTACCGTGACATATCACGACATGAAAGACGTTCCACCGTGACATATCACGACATGAGAGACGGTTCAACGTGACATATCAAGACATCAGAGACGAACGGCCGTGACATATCACGAAATGAGAGACGAACAACCGTGACATATCACGACATGAGAAACGAATCACCGTGACATATCACGACACGACAGACGAATCACCGTGACATATCACGACATGAAAGACGATCCATTGTGACATATCACGACATGAGAGACGAATCACCGTGACATTTCACGACACGAGAGACGAATCACCGTGACATATCACTACACGAGAGACGAATCACCCTGACATATCACGACATGATAGACGAACCACCGTGACATATCACGACATGAGAGACGATCTACCGTGACATATCACGACATGAGAGACGATCTACCGTGACATATCACGACATGAGAGACGATCCACTGTGACATATCACGACACGAGGGACGAATCACCGTGACATATCACGACATGAGAGATGAACAACCGTGACATATCACGACATGAGAGACGATCTACCGTGACATATCACGACATGAGAGACGAATCACCGTGACATATCACATGAGAGACGAACCATCGTGACATATCACGACATGAGAGACGAATTACCGTGACATATCACGACATGAAAGACGTTCCACCATGACATATCACGACATGTGAGACGGTTCACCGTGACATATCACGACATGAGAGACGAACCGCCGTGACTTTTCACGACACAAAAGACGAATCACCGTGACATATCACGACACGAGAGACGAATCACCCTGACATATCACGACATGATAGACGAACCACCGTGACATATCACGATATGAGAGACGAATCACCGTGACATATCACGACATGAGAGATGAACAACCGTGACATATCACGACATGAGAGACGATCTACCGTGACATTTCACGACATGAGAGACGAATCACCGTGACATATCACATGAGAGACGAACCATCGTGACATATCACGACACGAGAGACAAATCACCGTGACATATCACAACATGAGAGACGAATCACCGTGACATATCACGACATGAGAGACGAATTACCGTGACATATCACGACATGAAAGACGTTCCACCGAGACATATCACGACATGAGAGACGGTTCACCGTGACATATCACGGCATGAGAGACGAACCGCCGTGACATATCACGAAATGAGAGACGAACAACCGTGACATATCTCGACATGAGAAACGAATCACCGTGACATATCACGACACGACAGACGAATCACCGTGACATATCACGACATGAAAGACGATCCATTGTGACATATCACGACATGAGAGACGAATCACCGTGACATTTCACGACACGAGAGACGAATCACCGTGACATATCACGACATGAGAGACGATCCACCATGACATATCACGACATGAGGGACGAATCACCGTGACATATCACGACATGAGAGACGAACCATCGTGGCATATCACGACATGAGAGACGATCTACCGTGACATATCACGACATGAGAGACGATCCACTGTGACATATCACGACACGAGGGACGAATCACCGTGACATATCACGACATGAGAGATGAACAACCGTGACATATCACGACATGAGAGACGATCTACCGTGACATATCACGACATGAGAGACGAATCACCGTGACATATCACATGAGAGACGAACCATCGTGACATATCACGACATGAGAGACGAATTACCGTGACATATCACGACATGAAAGACGTTCCACCATGACATATCACGACATGTGAGACGGTTCACCGTGACATATCACGACATGAGAGACGAATCACCGTGACATATCACAACATGAGAGACGAATCACCGTGACATATCACGATATCAGAGACGAATTACCGTGACATATCACGACATGAAAGACGTTCCACCGTGACATATCACGACATGAGAGACGGTTCAACGTGACATATCAAGACATCAGAGACGAACGGCCGTGACATATCACGAAATGAGAGACGAACAACCGTGACATATCACGACATGAGAAACGAATCACCGTGACATATCACGACACGACAGACGAATCACCGTGACATATCACGACATGAAAGACGATCCATTGTGACATATCACAACATGAGAGACGAATCACCGTGACATTTCACGACACGAGAGACGAATCACCGTGACATATCACTACACGAGAGACGAATCACCCTGACATATCACGACATGATAGACGAACCACCGTGACATATCACGACATGAGAGACGATCTACCGTGACATATCACGACATGAGAGACGATCTACCGTGACATATCACGACATGAAAGACGATCCACTGTGACATATCACGACACGAGGGACGAATCACCGTGACATATCACGACATGAGAGATGAACAACCGTGACATATCACGACATGAGAGACGATCTACCGTGACATATCACGACATGAGAGACGAATCACCGTGACATATCACATGAGAGACGAACCATCGTGACATATCACGACATGAGAGACGAATTACCGTGACATATCACGACATGAAAGACGTTCCACCATGACATATCACGACATGTGAGACGGTTCACCGTGACATATCACGACATGAGAGACGAACCGCCGTGACTTTTCACGACACAAAAGACGAATCACCGTGACATATCACGACACGAGAGACGAATCACCCTGACATATCACGACATGATAGACGAACCACCGTGACATATCACGACATGAGAGACGAATCACCGTGACATATCACGACATGAGAGACGAACAACCGTGACATATCACGACATGAGAGACGATCTACCGTGACATTTCACGACATGAGAGACGAATCACCGTGACATATCACATGAGAGACGAACCATCGTGACATATCACGACACGAGAGACAAATCACCGTGACATATCACAACATGAGAGACGAATCACCGTGACATATCACGACATGAGAGACGAATTACCGTGACATATCACGACATGAAAGACGTTCCACCGTGACATATCACGACATGAGAGACAGTTCACCGTGACATATCACGACATGAGAGACGAACCGCCGTGACATATCACGAAATGAGAGACGAACAACCGTGACATATCTCGACATGAGAAACGAATCACCGTGACATATCACGACACGACAGACGAATCACCGTGACATATCACGACATGAAAGACGATCCATTGTGACATATCACGACATGAGAGACGAATCACCGTGACATTTCACGACACGAGAGACGAATCACCGTGACATATCACGACATGAGAGACGATCCACCATGACATATCACGACATGAGGGACGAATCACCGTGACATATCACGACATGAGAGACGAACCATCGTGGCATATCACGACATGAGAGACGATCTACCGTGACATATCACGACATGAGGGACGAATCACCGTGATATATCACGACATGAGAGACGATCCACCGTGACATATCACGACATGAGAGACGAATCACCGTGACATATCACGACATGAGAGACGAATCACCGTGACATATCACGACATGAGAGACGAACAACCGTGACATATCACGACATGAGAGACGAATCACCGTGACATATCACGACATGAGAGACGAATCACCGTGACATATCACGACATGAGAGACGATCTACCGTGACATATCACGACATGAGAGACGATCCACCGTGATATATCACGACATGAGGGACGAATAACCGTGACATATCACGACATGAGAGACGAACAACCGTGACATATCACGACATGAGAGACGAATCACCGTGACATATCACATGAGAGACGAACAACCGTGACATATCACGACATGAGAGACGATCCACCGTGACATATCACGACATGAGAGACGAATCACCGTGACATATCACGACATGAGAGACGAATCACCGTGACATATCACGACATGAGAGACGAACAACCGTGACATATCACGACATGAGAGACGATCCACCGTGACATATCACGACATGAGAGACGAACCACCGTGACATATCACGACATGAGAGACGAATCACCGTGACATATCACGACATGAGAGACGAATCACCGTGACATATCACATGAAAGACGAACCACCGTGACATATCACGACATGAGAGACGATCCACCGTGACATATCACGACATGAGAGACGAACAAACGTGACATATCACGACATGAGAGACGGTTCACCGTGACATATCACGACACGAGAGACGAATCATCGTGACATATCACGACATGAAAGACGTTCCACCGTGACATATCACGACATGAGAGACGGTTCACCGTGACATATCACGACATGAGAGACGAACCGCCGTGACATATCACGAAATGAGAGACGAACAACCGTGACATATCACGACATGAGAAACGAATCAGCGTGACATATCACGACACGAGAGACGATCCATTTCGACATATCACGACATGAGAGACGAATCACCGTGACATATCACGACACGAGAGACGAATCACCGTGACATATCACGACACGAGAGACGAATCACCGTGACATATCTCGACATAATAGACGAACCACCGTGACATATCACGACATGAGAGACGAACCACCGTGACATATCACGACATGAGAGACGAACCACGGTGACATATCGAGACATGAGAGACGAACCGCCGTGACATATCGCATGAGAGACGATCTACCGTGACATATCACGACATGAGAGACGATCTACCGTGACATATCACGACATGAGAGACGAATCACCGTGACATATCACGACATGACAGACGAACAACCGTGACATATCACGACATACATTATGTAGGAGACGAACCACCGTGACATTTCACGACATGACAGACGAACAACCGTGACATATCACGACATACATTATGTAGGAGACGAACCACCGTGACATTTCACGACATGAGAGACGAATAACCGTGACATATCACGACATGAGAGACGAATAACTGTGACATATCACGACATGAGAGACGATCCACCGTGACACATCACGACATGAGAGACGATCCACCGTGACATTTCACGACATGAGAGACGAATTACCGTGACATATCACGACATGAGAGACGAATTACCGTGACATATCACGACACGAGAGACGATCCACCGTGACATTTCACGACATGAGAGACGAATTACAGTGGCATTTCACGACAAGACAGACGAACCACGGTGACATATCACTACACGAGAGACGAACCACCGTGGCAAATCACGACATGAGAGACGAATCACCGTGACATATCACGACATGAGAGACGAATCTCCGTGGCATATCACGACATGAGAGACGAATCGCCGTGACATAACAAGACATGAGAGACGAATCACCGTGACATATCACGACATGAGAGACGAATCACCGTGACATATCACGACATGAAAGACGAACCACGGTGACATATCACGACATGAGAGACGAATCACCGTGATATATCACGACATGACAGACGATCTACCGTGACATATCACGACATGAGGGACGAATCACCGTGACATATCACGACATGAGAGACGATCCACCGTGACATATCACGACATGAGAGACGATCTACCGTGACATATCACGACATGAGAGACGAACAACCGTGATATATCACGACATGAGAGACGAATCACCGTGACATATCACGACATGAGAGACGAATCACCGTGACATATCACGACATGAGAGACGAATTACCGTGACATATCACGACATGAGAGACGAATCACCGTGACATATCACGACATGAGAGACGAATCACCGTGACATATCACGACATGAGAGACGAATCACCGTGACATATCACGACATGAGAGACGAACAACCGTGACATATCACTTGAGAGACGAACAACCGTGACATATCACGACATGAGAGACGAACCACGGTGACATATCACGACATGAGAGACGAATCACCGTGACATATCACGACATGAGGGACGAACAACCGTGACATATCACGACATGAGAGACGATCTACCGTGACATATCACGACATGAGAGACGAATCACCGTGACATATCACATGAGACACGATCAACCGTGACATATCACGACATGAGAGACGATCCACCGTGATATATCACGACATGAGGGACGAATCACCGTGACATATCACGACATGAGAGACGAACAACCGTGACATATCACGACATGAGAGACGATCTACCGTGACATATCACGACATGAGAGACGAATCACCGTGACATATCACGACATGAGAGACGATCCACCGTGACATATCACGACATGATAGACGAACCACCGTGACATATCACGACATGAGAGACGATCTACCGTGACATATCACGACATGAGAGACGATCTACCGTGACATATCACGACATGAGAGACGAATCACCGTGACATATCACGACATGAGAGACGAATCACCGTGACATATCACGACATGAGAGACGAACAACCGTGACATATCACATGAGAGACGAACAACCGTGACATATCACGACATGAGAGACGAACCACGGTGACATATCACGACATGAGAGACGAATCACCGTGACATATCACGACATGAGGGACGAACAACCGTGACATATCACGACATGAGAGACGATCTACCGTGACATATCACGACATGAGAGACGAATCACCGTGACATATCACGACATGAGAGACGAACAACCGTGACATATCACGACATGAGAGACGATCTACCGTGACATATCACGACATGAGAGACGAATCACCGTGACATATCACGACATGAGAGACGATCCACCGTGACATATCACGACATGAGGGACGAATCACCGTGACATATCACGACATGAGAGACGATCCACCGTGACATATCACGACATGACAGACGAACCACCGTGACATATCACGACATGAGAGACGATCTACCGTGACATATCACGACATGAGAGACGAATTACCGTGACATATCACGACATGAGAGACGAACAACCGTGACATATCACGACATGAGAGACGAATCACCGTGACATATCACGACATGAGAGACGAACAACCGTGACATATCACGACATGAGAGACGAACAACCGTGACATATCACGACATGAGAGACGGTTCACCGTGACATAATATCATTGCGCAGAAAAAAACGGTTTCAATTTTAAACAATCAGAAATTATGCAATTGTGAACAATTTGACGATACCTACAAAAGTTTATGAAATAAAAAAAAAAAGCGCCAAATTTGTACAAAAACGATGTTATGTGCTTGGAATTAATAACGTCATCAGGGACTATATTATTCCGTCTGGAAAATGTCGGCTGTTCCGGTATTTGAACTTGATGACGTCGGTGATAGGGTAAGCGGCAAATTTAAACGCGTCATAACCTACAGAAAATAAAAAAAAATCTTTATGAATGTAAATATAAGCATTGAACTGTTACCAAATGGTAGTATACAGTCGATATGAATACAATTTGGGTGACAGATAAATATTTCATGTCGCCCTACATTCTATTTATCTGTCACCCAAATTGTATTCATATCGACTGTATACTACCATTTGGTAACAGTTCAATGCTTAAATGAACGTTATATTCACTACAGTTTTATTTGGTATAAAAGTATGCTAACATTTGGTTACTTCTTATAACAGATATTTAAAGCTGTATCATTCCTTTCTACTTTACTTTCCATCTAATTGAAGGGATGTTCCTTTTTACCGTCCCGCGATGTTATTAGCCTACCGATTTACCCCGTCTTTATACGTTATTGGAGCTACCAGTTGGCTTCAAGAAAGTTGAGCTTTAACAACACGTTTAACTGTATGGCACATATACTGTAGGCATTATTCACTATAATCATTATTAGTCATTATCTGGATCTGAACATCCTTTCGTCTGTCCTGTCGTGGTAAATGTGTTTTCTATACAAAGTAGTGTCTATGATGTTTTACTTATCAATGTTTATAACTAAAAAGCTCAGAACAATTTCATCACTCGTGGAGTTTTATAATAGTCAAAGTTATCCATTAAGAATAAAAGTTGAAGGTGAATGGTTAATATGTAAAACAAGCCCATATTTCCTCTTTTGCAGCCTAGTTATCAACACTTCAGACCATTAGGCATCATTGACGGGTCCTAGAAGGATAAAACAGCTGGTTGACACAGTTTTATTAATTCTTTGCGCTGCTTTATCTTAGCCTCAATTGATACGGAAAGGTGCTAATACCTTGTGTACCCTTGGTACAATCCTTTAGCTTTGACTTAGGGTATCAACAAATAGAAGCAAAAGCACTCGACATTTTACAGGAATCTTTACTGTATTGTTAAGCTACATAATCATTTCTCGGTATTAGTTATCATTAATGAGATGTCCAGAAAAGGATGAAAATTTCCCGCCAGCTATCACCTGGTGTGATCGGTGGTAATGTTCCACGCGCACGTTTTCATTTTCTTCTAATGTGACAAACGCCACACAAAGCCCCATGGACGAGTGGGATGTGCCGGCATGAGTACTGCAGATAGTATATGGATAGTGAGAGGAACGGACCATTCGAACATCAGTGGAGTTGCCGTCGGTCGCCATTGTGCTCGCCATCAGCTGGTAGTTGCCCTGTCTGGGAGCTGTGAAGATACCAGTTGAGCTGTTGTAGCCACCTCCGATGTTGGTGTGTACAATATCGAATACGATATCCTCATTAATAGTAGCGAATTCCTTCTGGCGGAGGAGTCGTGTGTGGAAGACTACCTGGGATGTGGCGGTATTGCAAGCTGTTTAAAAGAATGTAAATATCATTAGAGTAAGATCACAGAAAAATATAAAACAACATGTTATCATATCGTTGGGTTACGGTCGTAATTCTGGTTAGTTCATTCAATAAAACATGTTGACAATGATGACGTTTTTGATAACGTTAGGGCCTGATCATCTGGCTCCTTCACCTGACATATGTACATAGATGTACAGCCTTGTACGAACGACACAACATCACACGACATATGTGCAGCCTTGTACAAACGACACAACATCACACGACATATGTACAGCCTTATACAAACGACACAACATCACACGACATATGTACAGCCTTATACAAACGACACAACATCACACGACATATGTACAGCCTTGTACGAACGACACATCACATGATATGTGTACAGCCTTGTACAAAGAACACAACATCACACGACATATGTACAGCCTTATACGAACGACACAACATCACACGACATATGTACAGCCTTGTACGAACGACACAACATCACACGACATATGTACAGCCTTATACAAACGACACAACATCACATGACATGTGTACAGCCTTGTACAAAGAACACAACATCACACGACATATGTACAGCCTTGTACAAACGACTCAAGTAATTAGCGCCTTCAAAGACCTTAGCAGTCTATACAGTGTATAAACTGATTAATGAAAAAAAAAATATTGGACAAAAAGAACGATCATTATTATATGCAGTGGGTAGTAAGAATTGTCTTTTTTCATAAATATACACATTTAAAAACAGTATACAGCGTAAATGTTCTAACATACAATGATTAGAAACATCACCAATGCCAGTACCTATCTGCCTCTTTGTGATTGGCTCGTCCGAAGGGGATTCAGTATCGTCATCTTTTAGAACGTCACGGAAGATATCCAGTAGATGTTTCGCCTTTTCTCTGTAAAGATTGATCTCTGCCTCCAGCTGGGCACGTTCATCCTCTAGGGCCTTTAATCTGTCGGCTAAATCGGAGTTACCATTCTCAGCAGCAACATAACTACATAACACACACACTAAAACTAAAGCGATAATCCTCATTGTGGAAAACTCAAGTGTTCCCAACAAGTTCTGAAGTGTTTGTAGCGCTCTCGAGGTTTAAGACGAACAAATACTCTTATCTATATATACAGATAAGGTGTGTAGTATCTGAACTCAAATTTCAGTCACACTCACAAGTCAGTTTGTGTTGTGTCACACGAATATATATATACAATACAAACAGAATAATAATGAAATGATCACTCCTTTCATTTGAGATTGTCGGTATGATTTACTTCATTTTGATTTTAATAGTGCAGATTTCCGTGTTTAAATGCTACTTTTGATTGTGTGCGCTGACGTTACGGAATTACGAATTTACTTCTACTCTCTAGAAATGATGGTATCTCATTGACATATAATCCTGGCCATTTATGTCCTCCTTTACAACCGCCCTCATATAACCCTGGCGGTTGATGTCCTCCTTCACAACCGCCCTCATATAACCCTGGCGGTTGATGTTCTCCTTCAAAACCGCCCTCATATAACCCTGGCGGTTGATGTTCTCCTTCACAACCGCCCTCATATAACCCTGGCGGTTGATGTCCTCCTTTACAACCGCCCTCATATAACCCTGGCGGTTGATGTCCTCCTTCACAACCGCCCTCATATAACCCTGGCGGTTGATGTCCTCCTTGATAACCGCCCTCATATAATCCTGGCAGTTTATGTCCTCCTTCACAACCGCCCTCATATAACCCTGGTGGTTGATGTCCTCCTTGATAACCGCCCTCATATAACCCTGGCGGTTGATGTCCTCCTTGATAACCGCCCTCATATAACTCTGGCGGTTGATGTCCTCCTTCACAACCGCCCTCATATAACCGTGGCGGTTGATGTCCTCCTTCACAACCGCCCTCATATAACCGTGGCGGTTGATGTCCTCCTTCACAACCGCCCTCATATAACCCTGGCGGTTGATGTCCTCCTTCACAACCGCCCTCATATAACCGTGGCAGTTATGTCCTCCTTCACAACCGCCCTCATATAACCCTGGCGTTTGATGTCCTCCTTCACAACCGCCCTCATATAACCCTGGCGTTTGATGTCCTCCTTCACAACCGCCCTCATATAACCCTGGCGTTTGTCTTGTCATTGACACTCGTCCTCATATAATGGTGATCCTTGATAACATCCCAGACAACCGTCCTCATATAATGGTGATCCTTGATAACATCCCAAACAACCGTCCTCATATAACATCACCAATGTATATAACATGGTATTCCTCTGTTGATTATTAATTAAATCAGCTGAATGTACCGAAAACTACAGTATCGGTCATGAAGCTAAAATGCCATGTCCAAAACAATATACGAAAAAGTTTTTTACTTGCCTGGAATGTCACCAAAAAAAAAAATAGCATAGAGTCCAAAAGTGGCAAACTTGATACCTACTTTAATATTAAAAACTGTTTCAAAATGGAACCTTACCTGAAAATAAGACTTCAGACATAGACAGGCATTATGTAAACTAAGGATTTCGGCACATTGCCTAAGGGTTGAAACAGGGCGGCACACAAAACCCTTATTGGAAAGATCAGAGCGAATTTGTATATACTGCTCTTCGAATCTAGTTGAATATAAAAGTCATTTTCTCACCAACTGTATACTTTATGATGAACTTAGAAATGAACTCATGCAGCCATTGTTGAAAAGATATCCAAACTTAGTTGCTTTACCGGATAATTCTAAGTGTATATGGCTGGTCACAAAGGAAGACGAAACTATTTTAACAAATGTTGCCAAGTATATAATCAATGTCTTTGAAAAAAAGAGTAAATTTAAAGAATAAACTTTTAGCCGACCCACCTGGGCACAAATATAAACTATAATTCATAACTTATTGTCTTTTAATGTATGCAAGTACGGTACACCCAGTGTTTACCCTTAGCAAGGCCTTACTGTAGGTTGTCACGTCAAACTTGTTTGTATTGCATAATTTCTAATATGTTTGTATTGTATGAGTATGCATGTTTCACATATTGTCCACTTGCCCCTTCGTGGGCCCACTTTATGGTTTAATAAAAATTTGCATATGAATTTGAATTATAACCCTTGTCATTGATGTTCTCCTCGACAACCGTTTCTTGAGTACTAGATACTGAGATGATAATTTGGACAGTGGAAGAGATGAATTTCTGAAGTGTAATTTATAAAGAAATCAATACATACCTAACTATCACTGTGACTTAATCTTTCTAAGGAAAACGACTTTAATGGTCTTAATTATAACTTTGTGAAGGGGTACCTGTAATTAATTTCCTGTTTCATTTATCATTTATAAACTTTATATCACTATAAAACTTCATTATGCCTACAATGGTCATTTTACCAGAAATGTATATAACTAGCATAGCCAATAGTGCTTTCCGTATCAGAAATCGCTGGATTACAAAGGACGCCATTTGAACATGAGCTTTAAATTCAGACGTCTGATTAATAATGCCGCCGCTAATATTACAGTTATTTGAACCACTTCACGAAGAACTCTCCGTGCGTGGTGATATTGATCCATGACCCAAAGGAAAATATATCCCATTCAGTGTAGCATTAACGAAAAAGCCCGAAGCATGTGTTATATATATCAAGTGTAATATATATTATCATCTTTATACTACAATATACCAGCTACTGAATACATGAGAAATAAATTATTTCCTTTGATAAAAATGAGAAGAACTTGAGAACGACTTGAGAACAACATGAGAAGAACTTGAAAAAAACTTCTGGTGGGAGACTGCATTTGCTGTGACGTTTCCGCCGAAGAAAAGACGAATTTGTGTGATTGACTCTGACGGTGAGCCGTAAAACACACACTGAGTTGTACTACTGCGCCCCAAAGATAGTCCGTTCAGATTTTATTAAATTTTTAAGTTAAAAGTGCATCATTTGGAAACAAAAACATAATTTCAGTCATAAATATGCATATATATTTAAAGTGAATTGGCATAATACATAATTTGTTTATTTTGTTTTATTAAAGGGCCTGTTTCCAAAATGGCCCCTTCTTTGATTCAAATTTCCTGTTGGTGGTGCATTGCCCATGCCGTTGTGGTCACAAATCTATAAAGTATAAAGATTTAGGTCACTTGGTTTGTTTTTTATGGCTCCTCAAAGTTGTACCTTTCAGAAGCTGTCTAAGTGTTGATAAAATGTGCATGTTATGTAAAATATTAATGAAAATCTAATCAAATGATGGTCAACGTAAAGAATACATTCATGGCATGATTGTGACAAAAAATCATGTTTTCCATCGCGCCATTTGGCTGTTTTATGGAAGAAACAATCTCAAAAATGCCATTTTCGATGATAACATTTTAGACACAAAAACTGTGTTTTTTTAGAGAATACACCCTTTTATGGGCGTTGGATGCAAACACATTTTTATCCTATTAAACAGTACGTAATATGCTATTGATGAGAGGAAAAATCATCAACATGTAAGTGGTGGAACATTTTCAAATCTTGGGTTGAATTAGCCTATGGTTGAATTGCCGATTTTCGACTTTCTTTAGATAATTAACAAAAACACGAGAGTATTTGCTCAGTATGTTGAGAATATGTACACAGATATGAAAAAAGTGAGAGAAACTGGCAGTAGTAGTCCTTTATTGGGGCCTCATCATCGGGTGAAACGGTGAACCGTATCCAAACGTTATATTTCGTTTGGCTTTTGTGTCGAGAATGTATTTGACATCGGAGAAGGTCTGGGGAGTGCTGGTAAAGCCACATCTCATAGTCTCCGTCATCACTTAATGTTCGGCGATGTAACCAGGAGCCAGAGATATCTGATACGTTCCACACATAATGGTTCTCAAGTAATCGAGATCGAGACGGGGAAACAGTACGGAAGATGCATCCATCTTGACAAACTCGGACCTTGCCCGTCTAGATAGATCCGGATCTGTCTTGACTCTCTGAGCTAAACCATTCGGTGTTGTCAAACGATCCTTCATACATTAGCCTATCTTTGGCATCTCTCTCTCTCTGGAGATCTCTGGTAGATCGGTCCTCTAATACCATTCAGACAGGCTGTGACGGTTCGAAGCAAAGCCTCAATGACATTGATAAAGCTGTTAGACACCAATTGCGTTCGGAAGAACTTCCAGTGTTTCAGACGACCATGATAGGATTCCACAATCCACCTCGATTTGGTGATAGTTCTGTCAAAATTTGCTTGGACGTCAGAATGTTGACTTTGACCGGGTTTCAGGTATGACGGCATGCTAGCATTGAGGCCAGAGGCTTCGAGAACTGGTAGGACATCTCTAAAACCTCGGTCAACGACAACATTGTCATCTGGTTGTAGCCAAGTAACTAGCTTGTCCATTACTTTTTTTGTAATTGTAGCATCATTTTCGCTGCTAGTGAATGGTCCTACTGTGTCCAGAATGTAGCCATCTGGTAAGGCAATGCTTATAAATTTGAGATAGTTTCTCTTCTTCTGGCCACAGTAGGACATTCTCTGGAGCTTGTGGTTGGAGCTTTTCTGGATATAAATATAGGTGCCATCTAATATGGCAGTGGCTTTATCTCCAAAAAATGCTTCTGAAAAGACAGTATTGTGCCCGAGCAACTGTTCTCTTGTCAAGTGATCCGGACCTAGAAATTGTGGGACTATCGATGTGTCTAATGCCTGTACTATGGAGTTGAAAGTTTTGGACACACTTGACCTAGAAATTCCAAAAAGAGAAGAACACTGACTCCAGGAAATGTCGGTTTTCAGTTTTACCCAGAACAGTAATAGAGCATCGTGTGTAGTCTTGGTATATATACCAGATGAAAGATATGATGAACAGTGCGAGTGGATTTCGAGGAACTGATCTTTGGACCAACCTGTCCAGGCCATGCATGCCGAGTCATCAAGAGAAGAAAAGCTTATTGCAAACGCAGACTGGTTCTGTGAAAGGACGTGCGACACCTCTAGGAGGTCATTAATGATTTCGGACAATTTTGATGGTAACTGAGATTCCAAGGAACCTCTACCATCAAGGACAACCTCTGTAGACGGATCTAAGTCGTTACCAATAAGGTGAATGGAGCAGACGCGGGATGAGGTGGGACAACACAGTTTGTGTGAATAGATCAGGTGATGTCTTGCACGTTTTGGTAAGATCATTTATATTGTGGACTATTTACATTGCGTGCACTTCTGTTCTTATTGCCACTACGTTTCTTGAAGTATAGTTGACAGCCTTCTCCAACACATTTACCCTCCATCTTGAAACAATAACGATTGGTTTATGAAGCGCCGATAAAGTAACAAAATAGCAAGCCACCGATGATTGCTGTAAACAGCTAATACTTAGTAGTTTGGTACAATTATGCGAAAATGTGTGATAAATAACGAACAACTAATTACACAAAATAACAAGACAATATAATAAATCACATTCAATACCTCCAAGAAGCGCAGAATTGATTGATTACTTAGAACAAAATAAAGTATTTCATATGGATAATCTATCTATTCGATGTGGCGTGGTCGTTAGGTACAAATAAAGTGAGAAAAGTCAGGGTCCCAACCCTGACAGAGCCACAACGCTTTGGAGATGGGACAATAAAACAAGGAAAGTGAGACAAGAATAGCTAGCGTCGACTCAATGATTCCGTAAACGTATAGACAAAGACAAGAAGATACGGATAAATGTACAAGGCCACACGATCAGAAAATTCAAAAGAGGACAACTTGAGATAGAACAGTATTCATGTATCAGGGTGTCCTCAGTGTAAATCTTTATATCGATACTGTTTATTTAGTCGTTAGATATCATAAAACTGTCATGAAAATATCCGCTCTGATATTCAATATAAAATTTTGTATATAATAAGCTATATAATAGGGTTTCAGACAAGGTTGTTACTCATTTCCCCTTTTCTTTCAATTTACAACCACATTCAGGCGGCGATATGAGAACGTTCCGCCACATGGAATTAGCTGATTTTTGGTACACATATGAAACAAGTAAAGCAGAGAATATCAGTGTTTCGTGATCTGAATGACTATATTCCACTAGATTTGCAGTTACTTTTACACAGAAGAAATGATTTATCGCATGATGAAAATTTAAGAATTTGTCAAGTCACTCAGATATACATCGCTAACTCAAATAGATTCTGATTTCTCTCCTACACCCATTTTAAATTTATATTTTATGTATATATTTACATATGGTATGTTATGTTTTTGTGTATGTATACACAAGTGTGTGTGTGTATACATATAGTATCAATTGATTATACTTATTCTTTTCCGTTGCCGACAACAAAAGAGAAACGGATATTCAAGGAAGTAAGGAGTGAAAGGAGAAAGAAACATTGGCATGGGAAGTGATGAACATTAGTACCAGCAGCAAGCTTTGGAAAGCGCTTTGTGTATACTTCTGTTGTCGGCATCGGTGAAGATTAGCTCTTATCTAAATTGCTTGGATGGATATATATAGATATGTAACTCTCTCTCTCTCTCTCTCTCTCTCTCTCTCTCTCTCTCTCTCTCTCTCTCTCTCTCTCTCTCAATTTAAATATGTAAATATGTAAATATGCCATCTTGTTGTAATGTTTATGTATAACTATATCGGGAAAGGGCTTTATATAAGTTGTATAACTTGTGCCCAATCCCTTTGTAAAGTTCATTGACAAATAAAAAATATGTTTAAATCAAAACAAGTAAAGCTCTATCCGATTTTGTGATGGAAATTTGCATCCAAAACTATATAACGGGAGAAAATTGCAATTTTATGGCATTTTTCTTCATAATTGTGTCTCTGCAAGTGCATTTTCATCCGAGAAATTTTTTGTTTTATGTTTTATGAATAAACACGATGTTTTGGAAATATTTATCAAAAGAAATTTATACTATGTTGCGAATTACAATTTCGAGATTACCTTCTTTTATTTACGACCTTATGTCTTTGATGCTCAAAATGACAACTTTATAAAAATACATTTTCACTGACATTATGAAATCTGGGTGTCGGAAAGGTGTAAAATTATTCTTCGGAAAAGAAAAAAAACTGTAGTTGAGCTACAAATGTAGATAAGAAATTATACGGGGGCAGGCTCCTATGGAGAATTAACATTACTGGAAACAGGCCCTTTGTTGAACACTACATATTACTCCGCCAACATTGGAATGTAGCCTTGACATTGAAAGACGGTGGACACATCAACATGTGCTTCGTTGCTGTTGAAACTTGTGTAAGTCGACAATATTATTGTTTACAATTTAAAATTGACTTTCGTTCAAAAAATAATTGATGAGTACTATATAGATGATAAAAACACAATCACTGCGGTGGCCCCTCGATTATCATGTGTGGCGTATGTTATCCTCACATACAATTAGGGGTAGATATGTATCTCTTTGTATATCATGTTAAGTGTCGTAGTCCATCCCAGAGAGTTCTGTAGCAATGTATGGACAAAGAAATTTTCACATATTAGCAGACAATCACGAATTTAGAATGTGAGCACGCGTTAAAAGATCGAAATGAAATAACGTAGCATTTCCATTTCCGCTTCAAAGTAAACACACCACGGTCAACATCACCACTGTCTCCATCAACGAATATACTTAACAACAATCATTTCAGTCGCATTGGCGCTTTACCAATATTCTAGGAGCCTATTGAACCGTGTTATTGGTACACGTAATAATGGCGGGATGTTCTCCGGACAGTGTGTGCGAAAGAGATAGGCCTTCCGCGTCATTGACACATATACAATGAGAACTCCATTTTGTAGGAGAGAAATTAAGATACTGCGTCAGCTAAAACACAGGTGGTGCTTGAAAGGTCGTCAAACTGTGACGCAAAAGGGATCCTCAATCAAAACGAGGCTATAGTGCTCACCGTACAGCAGATATATATACGTATGTGGTTTACATAGCTACCATGGCAACTGTTGTATTTATTTCAAAGTTCCTAATATCATTTCATTTGTTTGTTGTTAGAATTTATAGTTCTGAAAATGTGGCGGTCGCCAATGAAAAGAAAAAATACCGAAATTTCGTTGCTTGGGAAAACCAACTGACCTCGATGAAAGTTGTCTCACTTGGAATGTGCTCGTATCATTGTCTCTGTATCCGTGACTGTGTTTCGTTCTTCTTCAACACAGAGAGAAGAGTGTGCAATTTGCATTCAGTGTTATTTCCTGCCTCCGCTTTCTGGACCCCTGATAAGGCCTGGGTCTACTACCAAATGAATGGAGGTAAGAAGTTGTGTGTTTCATAAAAAGTGATCCGAGATGAAATTCAATAGCGTATTGGCATGCCGAAATGTTTTGCTCCGACGTTTTCATCTAAAACCAGCCATTCTTGCGTCATATAATTTTGACACAAATACCCTTGCCATTACTCATATAATGTATACATAATTTACCTATACATATAACACTGATACTGTATTATGCACAACAGGCTCGGAATTTGTATGCGTGTTTCTAGTGACTATCTATTTTTTTTTTTTTTTTTTACTTTTGAGGAGAATGTGACCCCTCACTTGGATACATTCATCAGCGCCATCTGTCGTTATGTTACAAGCGTCATTCCGGGGCTGACGTAAAATCAGCGTCCGATGCAGCGCTGGTATGCCAAGAGGAAAATGGCGAATTGGTCAGAGTAGACTCGAACAAGAAACAGCAACACCTTACCGAGTATCTGGGTAAGTCATACAGCTGTTTTGACATATTTCACACTTTCCATAATTGTGTGTCAACAGAAGATGCACCTTCGATACACTTTTGGAATTTGGGAAAAACCAAAGTGCTTCCTTCGTTTGTCCTAAAGGCCCGTGATATCTGATCGCCGTCTGATAAGTATCCACTATGTTCCAAATGCATTGCAGTTGCCCTTTATACGCTATGCAAAATACATCATTTCAGTATGTCTCCATCAAGTGTTTTGCCTCATGATATGATAAAATGATTATGTATATATTTTCTCCACCGACATTGTGGGGTTTCTGTTTTGTTTTTTTAATTTCTATTTTATTTTATTAATTTATATATTTTTTTGTTAATTTTATTAAAGCCAAAAGTGTGTTTTTCGACAATCGATGTATGTATGCAATAGGCGCAACCATTTTGGGACGATAGTCGGGAGCTGTTACTTAAAGTCATACAATGTAAATAGGCTCGTCCGCAGTGAATGAGATTTGTATTTATTTGCCGGAAGATAATAAGAGTTGTTTGCAATATTTGTAGATATCATCCAGGACGAAAAGATTTATATTCAAGGAAGTGACGTCAAAGGAGAAGGAACATGGCGATTTAACGACGGAGAAAATATGTCATATTTCCACTGGAGTTTAAGTCATAACCCGGATGCGGATGGCGCGCATGCGTTGAATTACTTGGTGATGACAAGATCCTCACGTTATGGATGGCACAGCGTAAGCGGAAATGAAACTTTTCCATTTATTTGTGAAAAACGAATATAAAATGACACAGACATGACTAGCACAGAGTAAAGGTGACGTATTCTCTTTTACTCCAACTAAGGTCAACTATACAAAACAGCTATTTTGCACTGTCCGGCCGCCATACAGAGCGAACTGATTCTATGAAACACGAGTCTTCACGAACACTGTATGATGCTTCGTTTCCGGAATGACTGATTACAACTTGAAATCTATCAAATTTTATAGGTACGGGTCATTCTGTACCAATTTTCATTGAAATCGATCAATATCTAAATTTCGGCCAATCAGAGGCCCGTAAATGGCGATCGTTTTGTTTAAATGTGAAACTGGGGTTACGAAAGTGACCGGTGTCCAATAGTGTATATACATACCGATTTTCATTAAAATACCCTGACCGTGATGAACTCTGGTTTTAAGTTTCATTAAGTGGAAGGAGAATAATAAGAAAATTAAAGTAATTACAACTAGAATGGCGAAGTAAATCAGACCCACCTAAAATGCCTCTTTGTGGTAACTGTGGCAGCCAAGACCATACGGTTGAATTCGCAGTCCACTTAGACCCTATATATACTTCTTTTATTGTCAAAATCAGATAATATTTAAAGGTGCTACACCTTCGACAGATACTATTTTTTTTGTATCAATTAAAAACACAAATAGACTCGTATGTATTTTTCTTCAGGAATAAAAGTTGCACACTTGACATTATTACCACCCTCTGAAAGATTCATCTTCTTATTTGTCTTTAAAATTAAAAAAATAATAATAATTATTATTATTTGCGTTCCGAAGAAATTCCATTTCGCTCCGCCTCCATGTTGAATGAAATACTGACTGCGCAGGCGCCTAAAGCAGAAAAACGCAAACGAGTAGGAACCACATGGCGAAGCGAGGAAGGCAACATATGTAAGCATAACATCTCCAGAAAGAACGGAGCATAATTTAGATTATGAAAGAGAACGAAGAAATGGAAGGATTTCAATCGAAGGCTGCACAAACCGGTGGAATTATGAACGACAATGGAATTGGAACTCATGCGGTAATGACAGAGTTGAGTTTTTCTCGGAGAGGCAAGTGTGTAACGTACACACGTACGTAGTGTAACGTTCGGTCTGTTGACAGTGTTGTCATATTTACTGAAAACTTAAAGCATATGATGCGATTGAATCTGTAGTGATTGCAGAGTCACTATTATAGTTCACCAGCTTAAACCTGTTGATAAATCATACCTGTATCAATCCAGCGAAAGGGGCCTAAGGGGGTAACGCTAAGAAAGCGTTTCGGTTCGTGGGCGACAACAGGCACAGGATCATGATTTTTCGCAACGAATTATATTGAAATGTTTACTTAGTTTTTATTTTCTGTTTGCATGGAAACCTCGCAATTAAAAGTTGTAGTTATGTTAGGCAACAGGCAATATACAGTTGTCCCATTTGTTTTCTTCTGTATGTAAATCTCTCCCAGAATGCACTGCGACCAAGGTCAAGTGTATGCAAAGTAGAAATTATAATGTTCAAAAGTTAGAAGCTTCTTTACATCATTCCGACAATTTTTGACGTTTTAAAATTATTCTTTTCATTTGTATGTCTTAAATAGGCATATATATATATGGACTAAATGTCAAAATAATAACAATTTATTACACTCTGTCGGCGGTGTAGTATCTTTAAATTTTGACCAATCAGAAGCATCCGTGTGGTTGCTTGTACAGTCCCTTAATACCCATATATACAAAATTTCGACCAATCAGATGCTAGGAAATGGTCACCATTTTGTTTAAATGTAAAATTGAGGTTACGAAAGTGACCGGTCTCCCTGCTGTTGTGCGTGATTAATTGAAATTAAATCACTGTCTCCGCTAGGGATCGAACCCAGGACCTCTAGCTTACTAGTCTTACGCTCAACCGATCGAACTTAAAAAGAGAATATATCTCCAGCCGAGCGGTATATTGGTTACTTACCTATATATATTGTACCAAAGTATATCAAAATAGAAGAAGAAGGAGAAGAAGAAGAAGACTTGGTTCCGGGTGGAATAGAACCTCGGCCGCATATGTGTTACCAATGTGCTACCCGACTATCTGCAATGCAAATTATGTCGAAATGACGTCGAAAATTAAAATTTTATTCTGAAATGTGTTTTCCTTTAATTTCTGTAAAACGTTTTGCAATGATAAACTTCTTCGCAGAATTTTACAAAAGAAACGGCGGTTTATATGATAGTTGTTGTTTTGTTTGTAAACACTGAAATCATTCACATCGCTTTGTTTTACAAAGTGTGTTCAAAGGGAGCTAATCCCATTGAAAAAATTATCATGATTTGTTGTCTGAAGTTATGATAACACTTCTGTTTTTCTGTAGTCTGCTCGATACGTATAAAGAGGCAAGTCGTAGTCAGCAAAACCAGCACTCACTATCTCTCGCGCGTGCCTAAGTTGATCAATTAGGGATACAGGACTGTTGATTAGGGATAGCACCTCTGTGAGACGATATCGTCACATACGCTCACGCCGACAGATTTATATTGATTTTAAATTGCAACGGAAAACATTTCCTAACTTAACGGGGCTTCGCAATTAAGATCGTCCTGTAGATTAAGGAAATTGAAGGCACTTAAACTCAGACATGACTATGCTTCTGGGTGGGGAAGCTTGTATCTATAAAAGTCCTATACTGAATCAATTTCCTCATCCATTATCCAATTGTCAATTTGGGTTTTTATAACTAGCCGGATTACACATAATTAAGTTCTTTTACATGGTAACGTTATTTCAGAAACACGATGCGACCGGCTCGATGGAAAAAGAAAACCATTCTTTTGACAGGATAATGGACTCCCCAGATTTTTTCTGCTCTCATTGTATGAGGTCTTCCTGTTTCTGTTAACCATTTTTGTTCAATATCGCACAGACCTTTTTAGAACCAAACAGCATATCTGAACAGGATATCATTACGATACTTTATGTGACTGAAAAACAACGTTATTATTTTAGACGATTTGAGAACTTCTCTCTATCATGGTACAGTATGGTTGATGGAAGGGGAATAACTCGAATGGCCATACAACAAATTGCTAAACCGCCTTTGTATTGTCAAATACCACAGGTCTGTATTACATACCACGAAATTAATTACATTTTTTGTATCATAGTTATTACACGTTATAACAGATGTACATTATAGGATAAATAAGTTTAATGCAAAAACATGTTTTGTTATAAATCCAGCATCATTAACAGACTTGCGTCTTCAACATTGTATAAAAATAACATTTATTGTTAAATATCTTATTTTAGCATAAAAAAACCTGCACATGTATATAGCATTAACAGCTCCGTTATCAATTAACAGGAATTAATTAACAAAAGGTTCGTAATTCAGTCACTTAAAACAACCACAGATTTAGATCTAATCTAAGACCGCGCAACGAAAATAACCATTATTTGGACGTAGATCTTCGGTAATATACTGCACAAACAAGTCAGCAGTTCATCTATATTTGTATATATATATATATATATATACATATATAAGTATAACAAATTAATGTACATAAATATGTAGATAGTTCCTGTCCAATTCCGTTTTTAATTATAGCTGTACCTTTCGAAATTGTTGTTGAAATCCGTCTAGATTTACATTCACGTTGACACTCACAGAAGGGGTATCATTTTCCCCACCACCGGGGGAACCGGTTAGACTTCCGGGAAATGTTTGAAGAGTTGGAGGGATGACCTCATTAGGTAATACAAACCTATCTGTCTGTTGTGCGTTTCGGTTTTGTTCGTCCTTGGTACGGATCGGAGCAGTCCCAAATATGGATGTCAGATATCCCGTGCTCACATACGTTCTGCTCATAGGTACGTACCCAGAGTAAAGCTTGACCTGTGAATGTGAAGGTTGTGACGTCAGCACAGAATCCCCGGATGCATAACACGGTTTACACAGCATCCGCAGCTCGTCATCACATTTTCGCACGCGCCGCCTTGCCTGACGTCGGCGGAAGTCGCCATTTCCAAAGTCTTCTATGTTAGCTGGATGGATTGACCAGTAACTTCCCTTTCCACTTTCACTCCGTCCCGACTTTATAAAACACTCGTTTAGGGAGAGATTGTGACGAATACTGTTTCTCCAACTCTTATCCTCCATTTTATAATACGGATAGTTCTTTGAAATCCATTCATATATTTCCGAAAGTAACATCTGTTTTGAGGGTACACTTTGAATGGCCATTGAAATCATCGCTATGTAAGATAAATTAGGCTTCCGAATGGAACAATTTTCTTTTGCAATTTCGTCAGTATCTTGCGATGTCTTACATTTGGCAAGTTTGCAAGGTAACTCTGTTTCGAAATTAACTTCGAGGGTTCTTTTTGGAGCTCGGTCGTGATTCATGATTAGCCTCTACAAGAACATATCAGTCCCGTTAGATGTCGGGTGACTATAATGAATATCATGGACAAGAGTTATATTATATTTTTCGTTTCGTTTGTTTGTCGCGCGAAAAATACACTAACTACAAACTGTGAACCCCAAAGGTTGGGTATACCGCGACTTCTGTAATAGGTGTATATCGCTTTGGCGAAGCATGATAAAGGTATGAACAATTGCTATGAAACTTTTAATATTAATATGCTAAAAAGTGAAAACTGGATATTTCACTCAGGGGAACTGTCAAGTATAAATATTGCATAGAATGTTTTACCACGAACGTGTCATCAACAACCATACGGGTTTTTTTTATATTAGAGTGGAATGTCGTTATAAGCTGTCAAATATATCCCAGAGTGCATTGCGAGACCACAGTTTGAGAGAGATCGAATACTCTATGCAGTAGAACCTCGCTAGACCGGATATATAATTACATGTACACCAGATGAAAAATTTTACATTACAGTTGAGCCTCGATATTCTTGTTATCTAATTACACAAGATATGAGTTTCCTTTACAGTGGAGACTCGATATTCCGGATATCTAATGACATGTACACCGGATATATAACAGTTTCCTTTACAGTGAAGACTCGATATTCCGGATATCTAATGACATTTTCACCGGATATGATTTCCTTTACAGTGGAGATTCGATATCCCGGATATCTAATGATATGTACACCGGATATAAGAGTTTCCTTTACAGTGGAGACTCGATATTCCGGATATCTAATGGCATGTACACCGGATATAAAAGTTTCTTTACAGTGGAGACTCGATATTCCGGATATCTAATGACATGTACACCGGATATGATTTCCTTTACAGTGGAGACTCGATATCCCGGATATCTAATGATATGTACACCGGATATAGGGGTTTCCTTTACAATGAAGACTCGATATTCCGGATATCTAATTACATGTTCCCCGGATATAAAAGTTTCCTTTACAGTGGAGTCCCGATGAGAGGACATCACAAAGAAAATAACAGGAATATTACTATAAATCCGGATTTGAGAACATGTCTCAGTGCAAGGTACTGTATACCGATAAACAAAATACTAGATATATAAGGGATTGATCAATGTCGGGAAACCTAGGTGACCGGTTTAATTAAGAATGATTGCATACTGCCCGTGCGGAGGTCGGTCCTACTTAATCATAAGTGACTTTTTTTTATCATACTTCATCTACAAACTAACACATACGACGTATATAAGTGATGGGTTAAGATTCTGAGTAAACCCGATGATATCATCATCTGTTTAAATGATACAGGATTTCTTTTATATCTTCACATGATGGTTGCTGCATAGCGAGTATGTTTCAACTGACCAGAGCCGAGAAAAAACCTAAAGCACGATATCCCGAAACGGGATTGTACCAAACAAGTTTCCTTATACTGGATTCGATCATTCTGTGCATGTCACATGAACACGTGACTTTAACTGATGTAGTTCCGTTAGCACACTGCAGACTGCGGTGCAGAGATCGATCGGGTTTCTCCAGAAGCTTAATTCGAATGAGATTATAGGTGAGAAAGAGAACGTCTTACATTAAAACAGACTATTAGTCATGTGAAACGTTTCCTCTCTCTTTATTAATGAAAATGGAACTTGAAACGGTGACAAAGTTTTCAATATCTCGTCATCAGGCCAATTTCAAAATACTGCACTTTTAAACGCTTGACGTTCAATTTAAAGTACGAAACAATCACTCTTAATAAAAAGTTAATATTACCGCACAGCGGTGAGGTAGATCATAATATACTCTTGTTGAAAGCAACCTCGATGATGACAGGCTACGTAGAAAACTTGGTAAGATTTCCGACCTTGAGTAGAACCGAAATCCAGATAAATCTAACAGTCGTATAGAGACGCTGTGACTTACGATGGGGAGGTGATGCATGGAAAAGCGTGAACTACAAACGTACGACGGTAAATTCACTTTGCACCAGTACATGGGAAAAGATAAAACATGTGATTCTTAAATTGCTTGTGTAATAATCATCGATATTTGTTTGTGAAAGGCTTTATATCCTGTTGCTGATGCTGTACACCCTTTTTGTGTTTACGCTGGGTTACATTTTGTCCCTGTGTGTTGACGCTGGGTTACATTTTGTCCCTGTGTGTTTACGCTGGGTTACATTTTGTCCCTGTGTGTTGACGCTACATATGTAGGTTACATTTTGTCCGTTTTTTATTGACGCTGGGTTCTTTTTTGTGCCTGCGAGTTGAAACTGGGTTACATTTTGTCTTGAGTGATGCCACTCGCTTACATTCTGCCCTTGCGTGTTTACGCTGTGTTATATTTTGTCTCCGTGGTATTGACGTAATGCTATATTTTGTCCCTGTGTGTTGAAGCTATGCAGTATTTTGTCCCTGTGTGGTGATCCTATGCAGTAGTTTGTCCCCGTGGTATTGACGCTATGCTGTATTTTGTCCCTTTTTCTTTACGCTGTGCTGTATTTTGTCCCCGTGGTATTGAAGTTATGCTGAATTTTGTCCCTGTGTGTTGACGCTATGCTGTATTTTGTCCCTTTGTGTTTACGCTGTGCTGAATTTTGTCCCTGTGTGTTGAAGCTATGCAGCATTCTGTCCCTTTGTATTGACATTATGCTGTAATTTGTCCCCGTGTGTTGACGCTATACAGTATTTTGACCCCGTGTGTTGACCCTATGCTGAATTATGTCCCTGTGTGCTGACGCTATGCAGTATTTTGGCCCCGTGTGTTAACTCTTTTTTGTCCTTGTGTGTTGACGCTTTGTTACATTTTGTCCTTGTGTGTTGACGCTTTGTTGTATTTTGTCCTTGTGTGTTGACGCTTTGTTGCATTTTGTCCTTGTGTGTTGACGCTTTGTTACATTTTGTCCTTGTGTGTTGACTATATGCTGTAATTTGCTTATGTGTGTTGACATCGTGTTAACTTTTGTTTCTTGATGTTGACACTATGCTCGTTTTGTCCCTATACGTTGACTCTGTGCTATAATTTGTCCGTATGCGTTGACTCTGTGCTATAATTTGTCCGTATACGTTGACTCTGTGCTATAATTTGTCCGTATACGCTGACTCTGTGCTATAATTTGTCCGTATGCGTTGACTCTGTGCTATAATTTGTCCGTATACGTTGACTCTGTGCTATAATTTGTCCGTATACGTTGACTCTGTGCTATAATTTGTCCGTATGCGTTGACTCTGTGCTATAATTTGTCCGTATGCGTTGACTCTGTGCTATAATTTGTCCGTATACGTTGACTCTGTGCTATAATTTGTCCGTATACGTTGACTGTGCTATAATTTGTCCGTATACGTTGACTCTGTGCTATAATTTGTCAGTATACGTTGACTCTGTGCTATAATTTGTCCGTATCCGTTGACTCTGTGCTATAATTTGTCCGTATACGTTGACTCTGTGCTATAATTTGTCCGTATACGTTGACTCTGTGCTATAATTTGTCCGTATCCGTTGACTCTGTGCTATAATTTGTCCGTATACGTTGACTCTGTGCTATAATTTGTCCGTATACGTTGACTCTGTGCTATAATTTGTCCGTATGCGTTTACTCTGTGCTATAATTTGTCCGTATGCGTTGACTCTGTGCTATAATTTGTCCGTATGCGTTGACGTTGTGTTATATTTTGTCCCTTTGTGTTGACGATGTGCTGGGTTTTTTTTTCGATGTATTGACGTTGTGCTGTATTTTGTCCCTGTGTGTTGATGCTGTGCTATTTTTTGTTTCTATTTCATCTATAATGTAAGGTATGTGTCTCTCGTCACTGTGGAGATTGTAAATGATGTCTTACGGCGCTGGAAGAATTCAATGTAGGGGTAGTATAACCAGGACCGAACACAGCTGATTAATTAATCAGTTCAAATGGTTGCCAAACACATAATTACGTTAATCGTTCTCATTTCGGTATCGATTCTTTGTTTAAAATTCACGATAATCACCAGTGTTTTAACACACAATTAGATCCAAGTTTAACAAGATATATCATAATCATTTTTTCGAGAATAGTTAATTTGACAGCCTTTCTTTTGTAATTAACACGGGTTCAGATCGAAACAAGCTAGTAACCTTAACAAATTTCCATAGAAACAAACTGATTTAAATCTAAATTGTATTTTAAAAACCATGATTAATATTTAATTTTATTTCACGTTCTTCGTGAAATCTAATCAATGAAGGCGTTGAAATATCTAAAGCTATGCTGAGATTAGCTTAAAAATTTATCAGCATGATCGGCACTCTGTATTGCTTGTACACAGATCGGTATCATATGCATGTGTTACTGACCGTTTAACAGGATAAAACTGTGTAATACAGGGCCCGAGAATTCGTTTCAGTCGAAGACTCGCCCTTGTGTTGATAGGATATTTGTAGAAGTTTTAGAGAGATACATTAACATTCAGGAAAATACATTGAGGGATGTTATTCTTGCCAAATAAAACTCCAGACACATAAAATGTGTCAAATATTCTCAACACACTGGGATAGACCCCAAAATACAAAGACTGTTACATGTACAAATTAGCATCCCTGTGCTTCATACAACAAAAACAAAACTATCTTCATCAAATTACATCGTGGGAATATCTCCTAGATGAATCTTGGATCGAAGATATGTAGCTGTTCTGAAGGTTATTCTCCTTCGAGGTTAATATGCGGGATTCTTTAAATTAACCGTCTAAAAATGGAAAGCCTGTTTGGTTTAAACGACTATCATAACATTAAGGGAAGAGAAGAAGTCCACTCTATATACATATTTATATATTGACGATATATACAAACTGACGTCACATCCGATGTATAAGGTGGACTAAGACAACAATTAGCTTCGCTATATGTTTCATTGTAACATTAAAATTCATAATAAATTCCCAAAATCTCATATGCAACTTTCCATCTCACCTGGCCAAGACCAACATCTGAGAAGCAAAATATAAAAGTTTCAACCCAGCATGTTGGGCATTTTCTGGAGATAGCTGTCAAAATGTGTCACCAACGTGGATTATATACATCCGGGTCAGGGGTAGAGGTCAAATCAGGACTCATCACACAGGATCCTGAAGCACATAATACATGATCAATATTATTAGTTTACATCACAAAACCTAGATTGACATCACAAACACACACAGAAAATAAACCTCAATTTTAACACTATTTAACAACACAAAACAGACTGGTAGCAGCAGTATGCTATATCGAGCACAGGGACACATTATTGTCGTAATTTTAATTTGACTCATAATGATTATCAATCTAAACATGGAGGACACAAGTTTCCGACCGTCGAATACCGCCAATTTTCAAATCAATGTTTCTTTACTTACTATTATCAGAATTTACATCCCAAAACGCCAGTGCGACAATGAGTCCAATATTTCAAGAACACCATGTACATCATCAGCTAACCTGCGACTAAAATCCACGTTGTTACACTTTTTCTTGAGCTCTTAATATTTCGACCGTTAGACTGTATCACATACGGTCGCAGGGGTTCGGCGTTAAATTTTGAGTAACATATGATATAGATCTATAAATAATCGCAAGACTAAAAATCCAACATTCATTCAAATTATAAAACCTTACAAAATCGATTTTTTTCAAGGCTTTAGAGAGTATATAAACACTGTTTGTTTTAATGTTTTGATATTTCACTGAACTGTCGTCACGTTAACCTTGTGCTCATTTTTTTAACCGAGTCCCTGTGTCTCGAGTGACCAAATCACACACATACTATACTGTCAACACTGCACTTTAAGTTCGTATTTATATGGGTATTGCTAAGTTTTTATTATACAATAGCATAAATATTTGTTATTTATAACAAATAAATGAATATTTTACCTTGAAAATATCATATTTATGTCTATCAACATCGTAATAATCAAAACATGTATTGGACTATATTTTGTGTTGCCTTGGCGACGAGAATAGCTGACTTTCTAGATCTGCTGTTCCGCTACTGTGCACACATGTACGATACGTATAACCATGTTACAAAGTGACGCACTTACGTCACATCGTTGCGACCGAATTTTGCAATCTGGTGGCGAAGTTTTAAATTTGGTTAACGTAAATATAAGGATTGATTGTCAATTTTGTTGCTTGCATGGACTGATGAAGGGAAGTGAACCACGTGCAAATGGTACATGAACTGCTTCGCATTTCACTTCATTTGCAAGAGGTTCACTTCCCTTCATCAGTCCATGCAAGAAACAAAATTGACAATCAATCCTTTTAGACGTCTACCAACAACAATTGTATGACGTCAGGGAAACAATATAGTGACGTCATAGCTCTCGTAAGCTATCTTTTCCCTATATCCCGGTTAAAACACAGCCAATGAATATTACATAGTTGTCTTTTTCCTACTAAAAACGGAGATTTCCCTGTAAAGTATTGGATAACTGCTCAACGATCTACAGTAGATTAATAAAATCTTACATGGGCATGTCCACGGTTTAGGCCCATGTTTAATCTTTCTTATTTTTCTTACATACTGTATTTTAAAAAGTAATCAATTATAAGGTGTTGTGAATCTTTTCATTGCACCATCATAGAAATGTGCGCAGAAATTGATAACGTTATCAATATGCGACGCGGAAACGCTTCATAAAATGACGTTTCGCTATTGTGAGTGGCGTCATGGCGGGTGTCAGCTGTCTTTTATGGTGTTCCGTTGGGGCCAAATCTGCAATATCGCTCCTTCACTCCTTCGACCTAAACGCGAAGGAGAGAAGAAGCGAAAACACGAAGGCGAAGGAGAGAAAACACGATGGCGAAGGAGCAATGGAACTTGGCTCCAAACACTGAAGAGAAAATGAAGTTGAATTGACCAAAGCTTAACCACAATGTGAGAAATGAAACCATAGACAACAGAAAAAAGAGACCAAGATAATTCAATTCGAAAAATTTTGATAGCTTTCGGAACTAAACAAAATCAAGTTTTCTGTCTTTCTTGTCCGCAAACTTTGTGACGATTTGATCTAAATCTAGCCCCACCGTCTTGTAGCAATGGTTCATTGCCAGTCCAGAGTAACCATCAAGTAAAAAAAATAGAAAAGTAAAATTGGTATGTAATCTATACGGGGTACCTTCCTTCCTTCCCTTTATGTAGACTTCACTAGCTAGACTCATTATTATTATTATGTAGGTAAGTAAGGGTTGAATGAACAAGAAGCTGGGGTAGCCATTGTGTATTTGTTTTTCCCTAAAAAGACATACGTTTAGAACTTTTTAGAGGACAAGTTTTGTTTAACATAGTCGTAAAGGTTGGTTATACTACATGTATATTCAGCAGTCAACCTCTGTCTGACTTATCTAGGGACCGCTCACAGAGGATTTTTACTTAGTAGTCACCTTCTGTCTGACTTATCTAGGGACCGCTCACAGAGAATTTTTACTTAGCAATCACCCTCTGTCTTACTAATCTAGGGACCGCTCACAGATATGCTTAGTAGTTAACCTTTCTCTGACTAATCTAGTGACCACTCAGAGAGGATTTTTTACTTAGCAGTCACCCTCTGACTAATCTAGGAACCACTCACAGAGGTGTTTCACATTTCCCGCATGCGTTTCTTTGCGTTTTATTTATAAAAAAAAGATCGAATACATTGTACAAGTATATGTAATGTATCCCGATGTCTTGAAAGGACCTCTATGTGCGTCAGTGCTGGACATTTTTTAAGTTCTTAAGTTATCCGATGTTTATGATAATCAAGTAATTTCAATTTATTTTTGCAAGTAAATATTTCCTTTCTTTCTCCCCAGACGGAGAATCGCGGAAAGACTGATTATATTAATGATAATCTATTTGTATTCGCATCTTAAATTGGTGATACTCGTTGATTGTATGATTTTGATGATCCCTACACCACGCTTGCTTTCGACCTTGACGAGATACCAGGGGTTCTGCAAACATTGATCTAGGTCTCAAGCATCATCGACAATTTAATTGATACTTTGCGCCAAAAAATCTTTCTTGAAAGGAACACCTGGAAATTTATTATCTCAAGTAGCTACATTATTTAACTAGACTATTGATTGCCTCGACTGACAAGGTCTATTCTCGTCTAGGAATAAGAATTGTGTGTTTCACTACATAATTACTTAAATGTCTGAAACATTCGACCTACGATTTTCTTGTCTTTGCTCTATTCGGACATTTATCGCTCCTTAGAGGATTTATTTCCATTCGGAACTATTTTTCCTCGGTGTTATTGATGAGCTTACGATAATAAAAGACCAATACAACCTTTTGATTTCTCTTGTAGCAATATTGGTTTCTGTTCCAAATGTTATCAATATGTCAGTTTTACAATACAATATATCCGGTCATGTATGATATATTGGTATTTTTATGGCTGTTACGTTTTATTTCTGGTCTGAGTGTTAACTGATCTACCTCTAATATACGATATAACTTCCATTCACCTGTTCTATACCAATAAAATCTTGACCGCTTCCTTAAAGGGTCGGAAATACTATTCCCGATATTTCGATCGGAAATACTAATCCCGATATTTCGATCGGAAATATCAACCCGATATTTCGATCGTAAATACCAATCCCGATATTTCGGCCGATTCCGTCAAGTGTCGGAAATATCAATCCGGCAACTCGACCGATTTCGTCAAGATTCGCTGCACCAATCACAACATACATGTACTAGTTCTTAATGTTCTGAGCCTTGGGCCCTGCTATGCTGCGAATACAAACCTCCACAACATTTCGTCTATCCTGACATCAAAGGTTAAAGCTGATCTCTCTCATTTCGGTCACGTCTAGGTCAAGTCTACAAAAACGCCTACGGATCATCATAACACGTGTGAAAAGGTGATCGGAGATAGTGGGAGGGCCCGTCACAGCCCACAAGTATATTAGTACACTGTCTTGAGATTTTATATGTTTACAAATATTCTCGTTTATATAGAACTAAGACTCGAAAAATTTCGCGAGTACCAAAAGAAGTAAACTTAATGATAGTGTATCTGGCTGTCTTCACACTTCGGACTTCCACTCTTTGTATCGAACGATTAAGTTTGTAGGTCAAGTGACCATTTGACCACTGCTATATATAAGATTGTCAACGGGCCTCGTACAGAAAGACATATTTTAAGAAACTCTAATACAATCTTCAAATATTAGTTGATATTATCAATAAAAGTGCGAGGAGGAAGCTTGAATATGAAAAACAACAATCTGATTTTTATTGGTTTAAACTTGATGTTTAGAATAAGTACACATTAACTTTCTCTACGACGAGTATTACTAGTAGTCCCCCCGAAGATATGGTATCAGTGATTTCAATAAATACATTTCAAAAGCAAGTTTTAAAACTTCTGAGTGATCCGGATTTTATTTACCACCATTGAGTAAACACTGTGATGTCTATTTAGCGTGTATGTGTTTGTAGATGTAAGTATATATGTGTATGGTGATGTTAGAAACATGCTTAGAGTCGGATGTAGAGGTATACACTTATATACACGGCTCTCTCTTACCTTTATTGATTTAACAAAAGTCAATATTTTCCCAATGCCTCCACTAGTAATCGAACCCGGGACCCCTGGCTTACTAGCCTGTCCAATATCGATACAGAATAAACTAAGAATACATTATTCAGCATTGAAGCAGTCTAGTATGTTCTTTGACGTAAAGGAATTCCTTCACTTACAGTGTATTTCTCATGAAAACATTGCTGAAAACTCTGAGTTAAATAATCTACTTTAATTCTCCTATGTTTTCCTATGGGAATTTTAAGTTAGTGAATTTCCCGAAGTTAAGAAATTTGCTGAAACTGGGCCTGGTTTGTGTACCCCTTTCTCCGGGAAAGAACCGGGTGGTAGCGCGAGAGGGGTTCCCACCTGGTCGGGTAGGTGACCCCATACCTCGAATGGGGATTAAATATCGGCCGCCTAGGTGAATGGGATAAACAATGAAGAATGTGGAACAAGACTAGGCTTAATAAAAGTATAGTATGCACTTACCATACAAAGTGTTATAAATAAACTGAAGTGTATATATCAGTTTATACGTCACTCAAATGGTGAGTTACACGTGACTTTTGACCAACTGACTTATTAAAACACATTACGCAATATTGCATTGTATATGGCGATACACATCGGCCTAACTCTGAGATCATGCAGAGTAGTCATTAAATTAAGCTAAACGTGGCCTCGATAACAAACTATTACGTATAAATCAATCAACATTCAGAAACAAATTTACAATAAATGTCCTATCCTCCTTCAGCTATTCAGATAAATGTTGGAAACATCAGTTTTGATTAAATCAGATTTAATCTGTACAACATAATAAATGATGGAGCTGATGACACTGTTTACAATTGACACACAATTAGGCACGATCAGAACCCCCCCCCCCCCCTAGAGTGAATACTCGTATTTCTGTCGTTCGCAATATGTTCAATGACGAATCGTGTAAGAGAAAATCATGAAAAAACGATAAAACTCGCCAAACACGGCACTTGTACATATATTCTAGAGGCATATCGAACAAAAATATTGAGGGAGTTGTTCCGAGTATAACGAGATTCTACTGATTCGACAAGCTGTCTTAGTACCTTCGAACCATGTCAAAAGGAAAGAAGAAAATGCATATGGGTGTGACATCCTAGAACACATTCCTCCGTCAGACAAGCTGCGCTGGTTTTATGTACAAACTATATGAGTGGAACAGTAGATGTACAATGTACTAACAAACGTTTGGACACCACCAGTACTTATAGCAAATTCCAAGACAAAACTTATTTGTAGAAATCCTAATTCCAAACGTCTCATGAATAAGAAATGCATATGCGGTTGGGTATTACATCAATGCTCTCAAAACTGGTAAAAACCGTCAATATTACATCCCTGATTTTAAATGACTTCAACACATTACAAATAGCTTGTTGTCTACGTCTGCAAAGATATTTCTATAACTCTTTATTGATATTGAAAAATTATTCGACAGGATGGAAAATCTGCAGTCCATATTCAAATTTTAATGAAACGACACTGTCTGAATATCTCAGAGACACATTGGTATTTTGCGATTCTCTGCGAAATGTCCATTTTTCTCTGTCACGGCTACCAGGAGCCAATATCTGTGATCCATTTTGCCAATACGGTGTAAACACTGCCTCAGGATTTTAACAAGCAGATTAATATCTTCCTTCATTATTTGCCTTTCTAAGACGACTTGAGGTAAAACAAAAAAATCTTGCTTCTGTTTTAAGTATTTTATCAAAACTATAAACAGTTATGATCTGATAACATTTCATTAGGCTGGTGAATAGTACAAGGAAACATCGCATGAAATGCTATAGCTGTGATTCGAGAACTTTAAATTCGTGTGATAATATGATATGAATTTAACGATTCTTTTTCGGTGATTTCTTCAATCCATTTAAAAATAATGGCTGTTATGCAATTTCCGGAATTTAGCGTTTGCTCGCAATTACTAATTACAATTATCAGTTCTTTGATGAAGATTAATCTAAAATGATTTCGGATTTTGACATATCACTTTGATTTTTTTAATCGATATTACAGAAAATGGGTTCGTTGTAAATGTCCGCCTTATCCCTGTAAGGGTTTCTGAACGTCTTTCGTTCACAGAATCGATTTTGATTTTTTTTTTAATGCTTTGAAGTGTAACAAAATTGCTTTACATGTTTCACGTGAATTACACCGATTTAATGATGAAGTATTTTCCGTGCTGAATGACTAATGCCATATATCAAATATGAATTATTCGTTATTAATTAATTCTAGCAATGTAATTATACAAAGATACAATGTACGATCACATATATTGATATTTAATGTAATTTCACTGGGTAATTGCTAACGTACATTTTCTTCTGACAAGATGTACACATTGGAACTCACTAGTAAAATATTAGTTTATCTTTGATCGCACTGTGTGGAACCAATTCAATAAGGGTATTTTTAGAATGTTAACTTGTATGTAAATGCATTGATTTATTCATGAAAAACTGGAGATTTCTAGCACAATCTGGCCATACAGAGCCGCACTGTAGTCCTAAGACTAATCAATAATATCATGCAGGGCAACATGGTACCATACCATAACGTCATACATGGTCATACAGTAGTCTTAACGGTCCAACACACAATAATGTCATACAGGGTCACACGGTAGTCTTAACGGTCCAACACACAATAATGTCATACATGGTCACACGGTAGTCTTAACGGTGCAACACACAATAACGTCATACAGGGCCACACGGTAGTCTTAACGGTCCAACACACCATAATGTCATACATGGACAAACGGTAGTCTTAACGGTCCAACACACAATAATGCCATACATGGTCACACGGTAGTCTTAATGGTCCAACACACAATAATGTCATACACGGTCACACGGTAGTCTTAACGGTCCAACACACAATAATGTCATACACGGTCACACGGTAGTCTTAACGGTCCAACACACAATAATGTCATACACGGTCACACGGTAGTCTTAACGGTCCAACACACAATAATGCCATACATGGTCACAAGGTAGTCTTAACGGTCCAACACACAATAATGCCATACATGGTCACAAGGTAGTCTTAACGGTCCAACACACAATGATGTCATACATGGTCACACGGTAGTCTTAACGGTCCAACACACAATAATGTCATACACGGCCACACGGTAGATAGTCTTAACGGTCTACTAATACATTAATTCTATACAGGCCACCCTGTAGTATTGACTATCCATTAATGTATTAATTCTATACCGGCCACACGGTAGTATTGACGGTCCACTCAAGTCAGTATTATGTAAGGGACCATCATCATAATAATGACATAACCCCGTGTATAATGTACAGACAGGGATTTCAACTTGTTCAAGTTGACCTATGTTGAGTTTGTAAGTAATGATGTCGAGTTGATGAAGGTGACATGTGTTGAGTTTGTAAACAAGGATGTCGAGTTGATGACGGTGACATGTGTTGAGTTTGTAAGTAATGATGTCGAGTTGATGAAGGTGACATGTGTTGAGTTTGTAAGCAATGATGTCGAGTTGATGAAGGTGACATGTGTTGAGTTTGTAAACAAGGATGTCGAGTTGATGAAGGTGACATGTGTTGAGTTTGTAGACAAGGATGTCGAGTTGATGAAGGTGACATGTGTTGAGTTTGTAAACAAGGATGTCGAGTTGATGAAGGTGACATGTGTTGAGTTTGTAAACAAGGATGTCGAGTTGATGAAGGTGACATGTGTTGAGTTTGTAAACAAGGATGTCGAGTTGATGAAGGTGACATGTGTTGAGTTTGTAGACAAGGATGTCGAGTTGATGAAGGTGACATGTGTTGAGTTTGTAAACAAGGATGTCGAGTTGATGAAGGTGACATGTGTTGAGTTTGTAAGTAATGTTGTCGAGTTGATGAAGGTGACATGTGTTGAGGTTGTAAACAAGGATGTCGAGTTGATGAAGGTGATATGTGTTGAGTTTGTAGACAAGGATGTCGAGTTGATGAAGGTGACATGTGTTGAGTTTGTAAACAAGGATGTCGAGTTGATGAAGGTGACATATGTTGAGTTTGTAAACAAGGATGTCGAGTTGATGAAGGTGACATGTGTTGAGTTTGTAGACAAGGATGTCGAGTTGATGAAGGTGACATGTGTTGAGTTTGTAAACAAGGATGTCGAGTTGATGAAGGTGACATGTGTTGAGTTTGTAGACAAGGATATGGTGTTTATAAAGGTGATATACGTGTATGTTGAATTTATAATCAGGGATGTCGAGATTATGAAGGCGATATATATGTAAGAATACGGAGACATGGTTGCTGATATCACAATGTACCAATGACAATGGTCCTGTCTGTTGCCTTTTCCTTCGCGTGCTTTTATTCAAAGACAGTTGTGGTCATGATAAATCACCGTTGTCTGCCGTGCCCAAAGCTTGTCCTTGAGCGCTCGCGTAGGGGACATCTGTGGTTGCCGTTGTACCAAGAGGGATGTCTGGACATTTTAAAAGTCATTGTTGCTGACCTTGAACCCCGATAGACTGTCTAAAGAATCGAACCCCAGGACTTTGCGATGGACTGTCTAGTTAGTCTGATTGTATTGTAGCTACATCACCCCCGAATCATTGGCCGGAAAAGTAGGCGACGGGGATAAATAAAAATTAATCCGAAAAAATCGGTTATACGTTTTATTGAATCGTGTGTTGTTCCATTAAACAAAAAGTGACAAGGCAATCACATATTGTTAAGTAAATTCACTGTTACAAAATCATACTTACACTTCACGTATACCTGGTGTACAGCAGGCTATATAGCAGTCTTTTACAGGACGTTTCGATTTGTTTTTAATATACTGTTTTCGCTCCTAAGGGTCGATGTTGAGACAAAGAGCAACTGACAACATTCCTTGTCTCGAGCTTTGTGGACATTGTTTGGTTCTATGGTATCTGGCATTAGAATTTATACATTTCGTATTTTATATTGGTGGTCGGGTGAAATACGTCATTATTTTGGTGGTTAGGTGAAATACGTCATTATTTTGGTGGTTAGGTGAAATACGTCATTATTTTAGTGGTCGGGTGAAATAAGTCATCATTTAAGTGGTCGGGTGAATACGTCATTAATTCGGTTGTTGGGTTACAAGGTGGTAAGGCACTCGCCTTTCACACCGGCGATCGGAGTTTGATTCTCAGATCAAACGTGAAAATGTACCGTATACATGTACCTAACCACTTTCTCTGGGCTCCACAGTAAGATCCCTCACGCGCTTCAATCCGGGCGAACGGGCGTGAACGTTTATAGTTTCATTTTGAAAATTTAAGGAGCGGTTTGAGTGATATGTTTAGCCAATCGCTACTGTTCTATTCTAACAGAATTCATCTTAGTTGTTTTTACGCTGTTAAAGCATTGCTTAAGGAAAGCACTACCACCATACTGATTTTAATGAACGCATTCCTTCAATACGCCAATAACATGACGGAGCTTTTATCGAGTATCCGAGTTGATGATTACAATCAACTCTCTAATACATATATCACAAATTTTGAAGGCTAAATCAAGATTAATTATAAAATTATGTCAAAATCAACGTGTTTATTCAGTGGTGTGCAAGATGGCCAATACTGAGCGTTATCTTCCATATAATTACATTAATCTAAATAGCGTAAACCCAATATGACTCGCTAAATACTCTGTAATTGATTAGCAAAACGAAATGGAAAATGGAAAATTCAATAACGATGTCGATACACACATGAAATGATCTTCCGTGTGAAAGTACATTTGTATACCCAGCTACTGCTCCAATCGCGAACATACTTCCGGTAATTAGCAAAAAACAGAGTAATGAAAACAGGGGCGGAAATTATTCGTGTTCTTTTAAATACCGCCATAGACTTAGATGACGTCATATCCTGTTTGGTTCTATCTGATTCAATACAGCTCCTTTGAAACATCACGTCAATTTGTGATGTTCGTTATTTTACATTTCGCTTGCTCATATCTTTCCATTTATCACGAAGGAGACGATTTGGCGAACCCATGTGAGATTTGTACTAAGATGGAGAAGTAAATACCATATAATATGGCTGACAAAGAACTAGCTTTTAATTGTGAGTGTCTTTCCTTGTTCTTTGTAGACAAATTCAAAAATGTAGTTGAAAGAGAATTTTGTTTTAATTATAATCTCTGTGTGTAATCTAGTGATTTAACTAGTCCTTTATGTCTCCGTAATGACATCCATGTTGTGTACAGCCATTCATAGGTAATTAGGGGCACCATCCTCAATCGTGTAAGTATACAGAGACTTTCCAATTTGCCTTTAATCTGTATCTACGCCACACACACGCTAGATACATGTTCTCCTTTGACTAGCATGCACTGAAGACTGGGTTAGAGATTCATATTTAACCGCCTTAGTGCTGTATATGTAATATGTGTTGCGATTCTTTTCGTGTTTTCATTGAAATAAATTACGATATTGTACAAAATTTATTATTTCATTAACTAAACAAACTAAAAGGCCAATCCTTAATTGAATAGTTGACGCTACAATGTATTTAAGAAATAATTAACGATGATTCGTGTATTATTGCAGGATATACAACGAGGACGAGGATATTTTGCAATTGACAATACACGAGTCAAAGTTGATTATTTCTATTCTACCATGTACTGTTGAGTTCTGAGATCGACCTCTTTCTAATTTGTTGATGAAATACACAGGCAATACAGTACTACGATCAAGATAATCTATTATATGGCAATGATTTTGAAAATTAAAAAAAAAAGGATAAAAAAAAAAGGGGGGGGGGGGGGGGGCCTTGGTAGGATTCGAACTCGCATCGTGATAAAAATTTATTGAATGACTAACCCATTAGCCCACTCAGCTATAGTAACCTTTTGTTAAACGGGTGAATATTAGATATATAAAATTGTTACAGCCGTGACTCCCGACCGTGTATTATTGGCACGAGCGTGGGTTATTGGAAAATAATACATGGTTTTAAACCAATCAAAACTGGCGTTGCATAGCAAACATGGTAGAATGCAAAATAATGAAATCTATTGTTTGTCATAATTTTGACGTCACTTCCGTTATAATCAGCACCGATAACCATACACTGGTACCCACAATAGATAGGGGCCTATTTCGAGCGCCTACTGTAGTGACTAGGATCTAATTATTGTAGAAGCGAACTTTTTTTGGTTGCAGGCAATGCGCATGTGTAGAGATACAAGTAGTTACCATGCGCATGTCTATTCCGACTACAGCAACTTGACTTCGTTTGCGCATGCATCATCATTGGGAGGCAAGACATTGGTTGGTTGTTGTTTATACGCATATGTAATCACATGAGACGGAACAGCCAGACTATAGTAAATAGCTGACGCTAGAACGAGGTCATGATGGCAATCGGCGAATGTGATTCGTGCACCTCGGCCGATTTGATGAAAGGGTACTGTGTCGCACCACACCACATTCGAAGAGGAAATGATATGTTTATTTATAGACAGACAAGTTGATTTCCATATGTTATTTTCACTCCACAATATCTGTTAATGTGTTCCTTCTAGATAAGAGTTATCTTAGCATACATACTCCCGGTCCTGTGATTTGGAGAGTTCAGATGCGCCCCTTCCGTCAGAACAGGGCTGTAATATTACCTAAATTTCTTCGGGAGAAATCACGTTACTAAGTCAACCATTACATGAAACTTGAGATAAACACCGTGTATTTATATACAAATATAAAGAATAGCGAAATAGGCAATCAACAAAAAAATTCTACTGAATATTTCAGATCCCAGAATTATTTGAACTTCGAATTTCTGGAAGATGACCAAATGATAGCTCTGAGTTTATAACCAATATCTGCTTATCTATCTGCCATTTTGTGTGTGTTACAGTTCCCCAAAATCTGTGTGACATACTGACTAAATCTTAGTCGTGTCTCCATTTATACATTATATACTTTATATCTATATTGATTATTCCCAAGACGACGTCCATGAGGTTGTGGCGACTCCGTGAGATAATTATGATTTTATCCCCTCATTTTGTAATATTATATATCTGACACTTGGTAAATCTATTGAGATAGAAGTCAAAGCGTCTAAACGACATTGAAGTCTTTTTTCTTCCTATTGGTGACACGGCGGCCTGCATTCACCGCCAGGCAATATTCTTTGTATTAACAAGGAACGACACTCATTTTATAAATTGTTTGGAGAAGAGATGAGATAATTCAATTTTGAATATTTTGGCGTGAATTTTCAGGAAAGTGGTATGCATAATGATGCCATGCTTCGCTTATCAAACATCGAACTGTCAAGAAGTACCTTTGTAAAGCACGGACTACCTAGAGAGGTACCTCTCTAAATAGTCAATCTTTATTTAATCTCTCTAGATAGTCAATACTTACTCCATCTCTCTAGACAGTCTATACTTACTCCACCTCTCTAGATAGTCTATACTTACTTTACCTATCTAGATAGTCTATACTTACTTTACCTCTCTAGATAATCTATACTTACTTTACCTATCTAGATAGTCTATACTTACTTTACCTCTCTAGATAATCTATACTTACGTTACCTCTCTAGATAGTCTATATTTACTTCACCTCTCTAGATAGTCTATACTTACTCCACCTCTCTAGATAGTCTATACTTACTTTACCTCTCTAGATAGTCTATACTTACTCCACCTCTCTAGATAGTCTATACTTACTCCACCTCTCTAGATAGTCTATACTTACTTTACCCCTCTAGATAGTCCATCCTTCCCTTACCTCTCTAGATAGTCTATACTTACTCCACCCCTCTAGATAGTCTATACTTACTCCACCTCTCTAGATAGTCTATACTTACTCCATCCCTCTAGATAGTCTATACTTACTTTACCTCTCTAGATAGTCTATACTTACGTTACCTCTCTAGATAGTCTTTACTTACTTTACCTCTCTAGATACTCTATACTTACTTTACCTCTCTAGATAGTCTATACTTACTCCACCTCTCTAGATAGTATATACTTACGTTACCTCTCTAGATAGTCTATACTTACGTTACCTCTCTAGATAGTCTATACTTACTCCACCTCTCTAGATAGTCTATACTTACTTTACCTCTCTAGATACTCTATACTTACTTTACCTCTCTAGATAGTCTATACTTACTTTACCTCTCTAGATAGTCTATACTTACTCCATCCCTCTAGATAGTCTATACTTACTCCACCTCTCTAGATAGTCTATACTTACGTTACCTTTCTAGATAGTCTATACTTACGTTACCTCTCTAGATAGTCTATACTTACTCCACCTCTCTAGATAGTCTATACTTACTTTACCTCTCTAGATACTCTATACTTACTTTACCTCTCTAGATAGTCTATACTTACTTTACCTCTCTAGATAGTCCATCCTTCCCTTGCTTCTCTAGATAGTCCATCCTTCCTTTACCTCTCTAGATAGTCCATCCTTCCCTTACCTCTCTAGATAGTCCATCCTTCCCTTACTTCTCTAGATAGTCCATCCTTCCTTTACCTCTCTAGATAGTCCATCCTTCCCTTACCTCTCTAGATAGTCCATCCTTCCCTTACTTCTCTAGATAGTCCATCCTTCCTTTACCTCTCGAGATAGTCCATCCTTCCCTTACTTCTCTAGATAATACAGCCTTGCCTTACTTCTCTTGATAGTCCATACTTCCCTTACTTCTCTAGATAATACAGCCTTGCCTTACTTCTCTAGATAGTCCATCCTTCCCTTACTTCTCTTGATAGTCCATACTTCCCTTACTTCTCTAGATAATACAGCCTTGCCTTACTTCTCTAGATAGTCCATCCTTCCCTTACCTCTCTAGATAGTCCATACTTCCCTTACTTCTCTAGATAATACAGCCTTGCCTTACTTCTCTAGATAGTCCATCCTTCCCTTACTTCTCTTGATAGTCCATACTTCCCTTACTTCTCTAGATAATACAGCCTTGCCTTACTTCTCTAGATAGTCCATCCTTCCCTTACCTCTCTAGATAGTCCATACTTCCCTTACTTCTCTAGATAATACAGCCTTGCCTTACTTCTCTAAATAGTCCATCCTTCCCTTACTTCTCTTGATAGTCCATACTTCCCTTACTTCTCTTGATAATCCACCCTTCCCTTACCTCTAGATAGTCCACCCTTCCCTTACTTCTCTAGATAGTTCACCCTTCCCTTACCTCTTCAGATAGTCCATCCTTCCCTTACCTCTCTAGATCGTCCATCCCTCCCATACTTCTCTAGATAGTCCACCCTTCCCTTACCTCTCTAGATAATACATCCTTGCCTTACTTCTCCAGATAGTCCATCCTTCCCTTACCTCTCTAGATAGTCCATCCTTCCCTTACCTCTCTAGATAGTCCATCCTTCCTTTATCTTTCTAGATAGTCATCCTTCCCTTACCTCTCTAGATAATACATCCTTGCCTTACTTCTCCAGATAGTCCATCCTTCCCTTACCTCTCTAGATAGTCCATCCTTCCTTTATCTTTCTAGATAGTCCATCCTTCCCTTACTTCTCCAGATAGTCCATCCTTCCCTTACCTCTCTAGATAGTCCATACTTCCCTTACTTCTCTAGATAGTCCATCCTTCCCTTACCTCTCTAGATAGTCCATCCTTCCTTTACCTCTCTAGATAGTCCATACTTCCCTTACTTCTCTAGATAGTCCATACTTCCCTTACTTCTCTAGATAGTCCATCCATCCAATACCTCTCTAGATAGTCCATCCTTCCCTTACCTCTCCAGATAATCCATCCTTCCCTTACCTCTCTAGATAGTCCATCCTTACTTTACCTCTCTAGATAGTCCATCCTTCCCTTACTTCTCTAGATAGTCCATCCTTCCCTTACTTCTCTAGATAGTGCATCCTTCCCTTACCTTTCTAGATAGTTCATACTTCCCTTATGTCTCTAGATAGTCCATCCTTCATTTACCTCTCTAGATAGTCCATCCTTCCCTTACCTCTCTAGATAGTCCATCCTTCATTTACCTCTCTAGATAGTCCATACTTCCCTTACCTCTCTAGATAGTCCATCCTTCCTTTACCTTTCTAGATAGTCCACCCTTCCCTTACCTCTCTAGATAGTCCATCCTTCCCTTACCTCTCTAGATAGTCCATACTTCCCTTACTTCTCTAGATAGTCCACCCTTCCCTTACCTCTTATATTCTATCCTTCCCTTACCTTTCTAGATAGTCTACCCTTCCCTTACCTCTCTTGATAATCCACCCTTCCCTTACCTCTAGATAGTCCATCCTTCCCTTACCTCTAGATAGTCCACCCTTCCCTTACTTCTCTAGATAGTTCACCCTTCCCTTACCTCTCTTGATAATCCACCCTTCCCTTACCTCTCTAGATAGTCCACCCTTCCCTTACCTCTCTAGATAGTCCATCCTTCCCTTACCTCTCTAGATAGTCCACCCTTCCCTTACTTCTCTAGATAGTTCACCCTTCCCTTACCTCTCTTGATAATCCACCCTTCCCTTACCTCTCCAGATAATCCATCCTTCCCTTACCTCTCTAGATAGTCTACCCTTCCCTTACCTCTCTAGATAGTCCATCCTTCATTTACCTCTCCAGATAGTCCATCCTTCCCTTTCATCTCCAGATAATCCATCCTTCCCTTACCTCTCTAGATAGTCCATACTCACTTTACCTCTCTAGTAAATCCATCCTTCCCTTTCATCTCTAGATAGTCCATCCTTCCCTTACTTCTCTAGATAATCCGTCCTTCCCTTACTTCTCTATATAATCCATCCTTCCCTTACCTCTCTAGATAATCCATCCTTCCCTAACCTCTCTTGATAGTCCACCCTTCCCTTACCTCTCTAGATAATCTATCCTTCCCTTACTTCTCTAGATAATCCATCCTTCCCTTTCATCTCTAGATAGTCCATCCTTCCCTTTCATCTCCAGATAGTCCACCCTTCCCTTACCTCTCTAGATAATCTATCCTTCCCTTACTTCTCTAGTAAATCCATCCTTCCCTTTCATCTCTAGATAGTCTACCCTTCCCTTTCATCTCCAGATAATCCATCCTTCCCTTTCCTCTCTAGATAGTCTACACTTCCCTTACCTCTCTAGATAGTCCATCCTTCCCTTACCTCTCCAGATAGTCCATCCTTCCCTTACTTCTCTAGATAGTCAAGCCTTTCCTAACCTCGTTTGATTTTTGATAGTCACCCTTCCTTTACCTCTCCAGACAGTCCATCCTTCCCTTACTTCTCTAGTGTAATCCATCCTTCCCTTTCATCTCTAGATAGTCCATCCTTCCCTTACCTCTCTAGATAGTCCATCCCTCCCTTACTTCTCTAGTAAATCCATCCTTCCCTTACCTCTCTGGATAGTCCATCCTTCCCTTTCATCTCTAGATAATCCATCCTTCCATTACCTCTCTTGATAGTCCACCCTTCCGTTAACTCTCTAGATAGTCCACCCTTCCCTTACCTCTCTAGATAGTCCACCGTTCCCTTACCTCTCTAGATAGTCCATCCTTCCCTTTCATCTCTAGATAGTCCACCCTTCGCTTACTTCTCTAGTAAATCCATCCTTCCCTTTCATCTCTAGATAGTCCATCCTTCCCTTACCTCTCTAGATAGTCCATCCTTCCCTTACCTCTCTAGATAGTCCACCCTTCCCTTACTTCTCTAGTAAATCCATCCTTCCCTTTCATCTCTAGATAGTCCATCCTTCCCTTTCATCTCCAGATAATCCATCCGTCCCTTACCTCTCTAGATAGTCTACCCTTCCCTTTCATCTCCAGATAATCCATCCTTCCCTTACTTCTCTAGATAGTTCACCCTTCCCTTACCTCTCTAGATAGTCCATCCTTCCCTTACCTCTCTAGATAGTCCACCCTTTCCTTACCTCTCTAGATCGTCCATCTTTCTCTTACTTCTCTAGATAGTCCATCCTTCCCTTACCTCTCTAGATAGTCCATCCTTCCCTTACCTCTCTAGATAGTCCATCCTTCCCTTTCATCTCTAGATAGTCCACCCTTCCCTTACCTCTCTAGGTAGTCCACCCTTTCCTTACCTCTCTAGATAGTCCATCCTTCCCTTTCATCTCTAGATAGTCCACCCTTCCCTTACCTCTCTAGATAGTCCACCCTTCCCTTTCATCTCTAGATAGTCCACCCTTCCCTTACCTCTCTAGATAGTCCACCCTTCCCTTTCATCTCTAGATAGTCCATCCTTCCCTTACCTCTCTAGATAGTCCATCCTTCCCTTACCTCTCTAGATAGTCCATCCTTCCCTTTCATCTCTAGATAGTCCACCCTTCCCTTACCTCTCTAGATAGTCCACCCTTCCCTTTCATCTCTAGATAGTCCATCCTTCCCTTACCTCTCTAGATAGTCCACCCTTCCCTTACCTCTCTAGGTAGTCTACCCTTCCCTTACCTCTCTTGAAAGTCCATCCTTACTTTACCTCTCTGGATACTAGATAGTAGAATTGTAAATGATTTATCTTTGATTGGTGTACTTATAAAAGCACGACAAAATACATTCGCTTTGACTTGACGTTTTAGGTTACGTACACAGGTAACATGCTCTTCAGAATGAAATTACCTGATTTTCTCTACGTAGGCTACACAAATGTATTCGATATGATCATGTTGTGACTGCGTAATATGATATCTTAATTGAAACATATCTGTGACCGATATCTTATAAGGACGCTGTCATCCCCTCGTGTGCTGTCATTTGTCCTATCATTACTCTTAACTACATACATATAACATGCATGTACGTTTGACCTCGTGGCTAATAAAGGTGCAAAAAACCACCTCAACTATTTAATAACAAAACATAAGTAGATTCGCATACAAATGCTGCGTCATTTCCTCCTGATTTCTGCTTTAAATAGCTCGACTTTAGTTACAAATAGCTTTGAATGATTATGTGTTAAGATACGGCTGAGTCCCCGACCATAGACTGCACGTAATATAAAAGACAAAACCCGACACCGTTCCGAGAGTACTAACTATAATGTACTACATGTGTGTCTAACACATATACATATCTACTGTGTCGGAGGTTTCTTACACTGTGTGTGTTTTGTGGAGAAGCTAATATATCTATATATCTACAGTCGAGCTGTGATCTGTTCGACAACAGAAATGGGTAGTATACACATTTATATGTAAGTTGTGGGTTTGTAAATTGGCCGAACTGTTGTGTGGTGTCTTAATCACTCGGCCTAACTGTTATGTTACTGTTGGTTTAACACATGAAGTTCTAGTCCGCAGTCGTCCGGCTGTCACAAACCTTAGACAGCCCCTGGAGTACACTTGCATGCTACAGATACTTAACATACGGGAGTCGGCGTACATAGCCGACAAAACTATTGTTGTCATCCTCCGTAGCGTCGAACGCTTTAAATGTTATAAGCGGTGAGACGAAATGATACCAGCACAGCAACAATTGATATGGAACTAATACTTACACACAACATATTGTGATATAATATGATACTGATAGTGTAACGTGGATATACCCAGACCACCTGACAAAAGGAGTTAACGTAGGACAGTTCAAGTGTAAACCACAATACTGGATAATTAATCAAACCACCAATACCTGGGATTACCTAAGTGCAAAAAGGATTCAACCTCGGAAACTATAACAAAAGTGTGATTTAAATCAAGGAATTAAAAAATTATTCATCTTTAATTCAATTAATTGGCAAGTGGAATCAATCTTATTGGATTCAAGTGATAGTATAATTTTTACCACATACACTACTGTTGTGAAGTTGCGAAATGAAGTATCCAAAGTTACATCTGTCATACTCTCTATAAAGAGGTTAATACTATAGGCAGAAAAATAACTGTGACGTCACGAAGATACACCTGTCATACAATTTATATACAGGTATACTATAGGGCGTAACTGAGACGTCACAGAGATACACCTCTTGTAGTGTCATCATATAGGTAATCCAAGACAGAGAAACAGTGACGTAAAAAATACAACTGCCCTATTTCATATACAGTGTACAGGCAGATACCGGGGAGAGACGTTCAGTGTAGATACTAGATACAACTAACGTAACGTAACTGTGACGTCACAAAAACATGTATCTGCATATAGGTTGATACTAGAGAGAAAGAGAGACTTTGGCGTACTTTATCATACACTTTTCTTACCACTTGCATGTACAGTGTATGTAAAATCTAAAGAAACATGGATACTGGGAACCCAAGCAACAGCTGTTTTGGTGTATGAATATGAACACGTGACTACTGGCGCACAACAGACGTACATACCGTAAAGTATTCAAATACACCAGCCGTATAGGCTGCACGCGGACAGCAGACGGACATACCGGGAGGTACTAAGGTACATCTGTCGTATACGCTGCAGGCGGACAATAGACGGACATACCGTGATATGCTCGGGTACACCGTTTGTATAGGCTACAGGCGGACTGCAGACGGACACACCGTGAGCACACCGGTCGTATAGGCTGCATGCGACAGCAGACGGTCATTCTAATTCTCGAAACAGAGATTGTGTACCAGTGATTACTAACGCTAGCCGATAGAGAACTGTAAGCCGAATTCCGGCTAGTTAACCGTAACCAGCGCCAATAATTCATCATTAACACAAACTATTGTATGTTTATCCCTTCTCTCATTATAACATAGCTTTCTCTGTCGGATGTCACTTAAGTTGAGACCAGATAACGTTTCGATGAAAGGAATCTTGTAGTTACTAAATTAACCTAGTACGTCAATTAAACAACGTGGACAAAATCGAATGCTTTAAAATTGGCAAATTGGAATTAATTTTCAACAGAGGACGTTCTCATCCCAACCTCTCAGTAAATATTGCACCGGTTTGTCACTAGACAGCCCGCCGGGGTGTAGCGTGCCTGAGGGAGACTGGCTCAGGGGGATGGTAGTGCTAGTGCTACTCGATAGCATAACTACATCTGTCGCGTACACACCAACATGGAAAGGCAACGAATGATCACATTCTACTACTTACTACTTGTATTTTCTCTGGCCGAAAGTGGACTGAAGGAGGAAGAGGTGGACAAGACTCTTAGAATGGTCTTAGCGTGCAATAAAAACCCAGGTATGGCCATTTCGGTGGTCAAGGATGGCCGGATTGTGTTTTCGAAAGGATATGGAGTTAAAAATCTGGAAACCAAGGAGCCTGTTTCAAACAAAACCATATTTGGAATAGCATCGCTTTCGAAGGCCTTTGCATCTACGCTGCTTGTCAAACTACTACACAGAACTAAAGAGTGAGTACTGCCCTACACACTACTGACACACGCTCCTCTCCTACTCTGCTAACATGTAATTTACACAATTATGTTTGAAATGGAAAATGTAGTCTTTTTTGCTCTCTCCGATGTTTAAAATAGGCAATTATCTTGGAGCAGATTCTGTTCTCTGCTATTTAGTTTTAGTAGCTTTTGAACGGTAATTGATTTTTCTGTAACTGAGCGTTCTTTAACGAAACAATATTTGGACTCATACATACAAATATATCTAAGATTTAGAATGATGGATGGGGTTTTCTCATTTCAGAATAATACATAGCCTATTAAGTTTCCTCTTTAAACGTTAGAAGACGTATTTCGACATTTGAAATTTTTGATTTATGGTCTTGTGACATCTTTTTATTTGTATTTTTTAGAAATCATTTTTAACGTTTATGAAACAATGAGTATGTTAAGATAATTAGTTGGCAACACGCAAGTCCTATTGACAACGATTGGTCGGAGAAATACTTACCAAAATTCGATACACTACCAGTTACGTATCTGGCGAGAGTCACAAGCACGCGCTTTCGTAGATACCAAGATTGACCAGTACATGAGTATGTGGCCATCAGTTGACAGATAAAAACATACAACTAGTCTTAAACAAATTTGTTCAAACTTTACACCTCCAAAATATTCAATAATACATTCGCATATAGATATTATAGCACACAGGTAATTGCGTATTAATAGAAAAAAAACATTGAATTTATTAAACTTTTGGAGGTTGAGTAAGTTTATTTAACTTGATTTTAGTTAATTTCATTTTTTTAAGACCTGGTGTTACCCGATTGTGTGCTGTCTCTTTAATTCTAAATTTAGCAAATGGGATGTCGATCAAAATAATAACTAGTTATCACACATTTTCAGTTACCTTAAAATGGATGACCTGTTTCATGTCCACTTCCTTTCTGTAAACAATTACGTAATAATCGAAAATCTCTGAGGCAAATTATGTGAATTTGGCGTCAAAATAATTTTTTTCAAATAATGATTTGAGAGAGGATTGAACTTAATCCGAACATGAAAGTTATATGAACATGATTATCACTCAAAGATGTTACGTATCAAACACTTCAGAAACTATAAGATTATTATAATAAAGTGTTGGGTCTAGATAAAATAGACTATAAGGTTATTATACACAAGTGTCGGGTCTAGATATAGTAGATCTATCAGGTTATTATACACAGGTGTCGGGTCTAGATATAGTAGATCTATCAGGTTATTATACACAGGTGTCGGGTCTAGATATAGTAGACCTATCAGGTTATTATACACAGGTGTCGGGTCTAGATATAGTAGATCTATCAGGTTATTATACACAAGTGTCGGGTCTAGATATAGTAGATCTATCAGGTTATTATACACAGGTGTTGGGTCTAGATATAGTAGATCTATCAGGTTATTATACACAGGTGTCGGGTCTAGATATAGTAGATCTATCAGGTTATTATACACAGGTGTTGGGTCTAGATATAGTAGATCTATCAGGTTATTATACACAGGTGTTGGGTCTAGATATAGTAGATCTATCAGGTTATTATACACAGGTGTCGGGTCTAGATATAGTAGATCTATCAGGTTATTATACACAGGTGTCGGGTCTAGATATAGTAAACCTATCAGGTTATTGTACACAAGTGTCGTTTATACACTGTATAACTTATTATAAACAAGTGTCGGCTATACACTGTAGAACTACTTTTACAGAAGTGTCGGCTATACACTGTATAACTCATTATAACAGAAGTGTCGTCTGTACACTGTATAACTTATTATAAACAAGTGTCGGCTATACACTGTAGAACTTATTAGAAACAAGTGTCGGCTATACACTGTAAAACTAATTATACAGAAGTGTCGGCTATACACTGTACAACTAATTATACAGAAGTGTCGGCTATACACTGTACAACTTATTATAAACAAGTGTCGGCTATACACTGTAAAACTAATTATACAGAAGTGTCGGCTATACACTGTACAACTAATTATAACAGAAGTGTCGTCTGTACACTGTATAACTTATTATAAACAAGTGTCGGCTTTACACTGTACAACTTATTAAAAATAGAAGTGTCGGCTATACACTGTAGAACTAATTATAAACAAGTGTCGGCTATACACTGTACAACTTATTAAAAATAGAAGTGTCGGCTATACACTGTAGAACTAATTATAAACAAGTGTCGGCTATACACTGTATAACTTATTATAAACAGAAGTATCGGCTATACACTGTATAACTTATTATAACAGAAGTGTCGTCTGTACACTGTATAACTTATTATAAACAAGTGTCGGCTATACACTGTAGAACTTATTAGAAACAAGTGTCGGCTATACACTGTACAACTTATTATAAACAAGTGTCGGCTGTACACTGTAGAACTTATTATAAACAAGTGTCGGCTATACACTGTATAACTTATTATAAACAGAAGTGTCGGCTATACACTGTAGAACTTATTATAAACAGAAGTATCGGCTATACACTGTATAACTTATTATAAACAGAAGTGTCGGCTATACACTGTACAACTTATTATAAACAGAAGTATCGGCTATACACTGTATAACTGATTATAAACAAGTGTCGGCTGTACATTGTATAACTTATTATAAACAGAAGTGTCGGCTATACACTGTATAACTTATTATAAACAGAAGTGTCGGCTATACACTGTACAACTTATTATAAACAGAAGTGTCGGTTATACACTGTAGAACTACTTTTACAGAAGTGTCGGCTATACACTGTACAACTTATTATAAACAGAAGTGTCGGCTATACACTGTATAACTTATTATAAACAGAAGTGTCGGTTATACACTGTAGAACTACTTTTACAGAAGTGTCGTCTGTACACTGTATAACTTATTATAAACAGAAGCGTCGGCTATACACTGTATAACTTATTATAAACAGAAGTGTCGGTAATACACTGTAGAACTACTTTTACAGAAGTGTCGGCTATACACTGTATAACTTATTATAAACAAGTGTCGGCTATACACTGTATAACTTATTATAACAGAAGTGTCGTCTGTACACTGTATAACTTATTATAAACAAGTGTCGGCTATACACTGTAGAACTTATTATAAACAAGTGTCGGCTATACACTGTATAACTTATTATAACAGAAGTGTCGTCTGTACACTGTATAACTTATTATAAACAAGTGTCGGCTATACATTGTAGAACTAATTATACAGAAGTGTCGGCTATACACTGTAGAACTTATTATACAGAAGTTTCGTCTGTACACTGAAGAACTGATTATAAACAAGTGTCGGCTATACACTGTAGAACTTATTATAAACAAGTGTCGGCTATACACGGTATAACTTATTATACAGAGTGTCGGCTATACACTCTATAACTTATTATATACAAGTGTCGGTTATACACTGTAGAACTAATTAAACAGAAGTGTCGGCTATACACTGTAGAACTAATTATAAACAAGTGTCGGCTATACACTGTAGAACTAACTATAAACAAGTGTCGGCTATACACGGTATAACTTATTATAAACAAGTGTCGGCTGTACACTGTATAACTTATTATAAACAAGTGTCGGTTATACACTGTATAACTTATTATAAACAAGTGTCGGCTATACACTGTACAACTTATTATACACAAGTGTCGGCTATACACTGTATAACTTATTATAACAGAAGTGTCGTCTGTACACTGTATAACTTATTATAAACAAGTGTCGGTTATACACTGTATAACTTATTATAAACAAGTGTCGGCTATACACTGTACAACTTATTATACACAAGTGTCGGCTATACACTTCAGTACTGCAATCATGGAAATAAACGAGAGTCAACTTTACCTAAAACCTTGTTTAACTCGGATGCGGATAAATCAATGCTTCCACTGTGGTATAATAGGGGCTAGTACTATTTTAGGAGCTAACCGTTCTATTTTATTTTGTGCACTGGGATGAAATTATTCTTCGAGCACAGATTGAAAGAACAATACGCCATGTGTAGATTGGTTTAAATGTAGAGATTTTCTTTAGCGCCCTAGCCCTCTTTCCTTAGATAAATGGAGGTGACAATATCTGGTGTGGTTAAATCAATTTCATCTCACCTGATCAACTTGTATACAGGGTACGCAACACTAACGAGGACAAGCTTACTCCTTATCAGTAAAACACTGGAACATCACATTGAAACCAGCAAAAGGATTTTGACAGTTTTATGCTTGCTCCGTCATTCGTACGGCCCGATTTTCTGATGGCTGCCATCATCAACGCATTCATATCGCCTCTGCGAATCGCGCTGATGATCACGTGACTTTCCAGTTTGTGACATACTTATTAAAGTTTATGTTGTATGTTCTTCCGTTAAAATTTACGTTCTGATACCACATTGTCATCTTGAGTGAAGTAGTATGCTTTGGAACATCCCGATAGGACATAGCACACGTCTAGTCGAACAACGGAAATCGCTCATGTTCTCCCGTTGTGGGTTGTGTACACTGTCGTGGTATATTGGTAATGCGAAGTTGCGGCTTGTAATTTGTCACTGGGAAATCTTACTATCATCAATTGAGCTAGTGCTTTTGTGTCGACGGTTTAATGCAGAAATAGTTATTCAATTTGGGAAACATCTCAGTATCTTTTGGAAAAATCTTAACGAGTTCACTTTAATGTTTTATGAAATAGTTGACTCTCTTGTTAGCCTGATAAACATGGCGTTAATCAAACAGTGGCATTTATCAACTGCTACTAATGTCATATTTGTTACAGAATATATATATTTAAGCATTGAACTGATTTCATTTGGCATCCATGGGGAGTATGCATATCTGTTAAATTCCGATATTTTTAGAAATAGTTTAAAGTTGCAGCATGTTGCATCAATTAATCATAATTCACAATAAAGTTGCATGAAGTTTGCGTGTCATGTATGCTTGGTAATGAATAGGAAACGGCAGTAATCTAGTTAAGATTAGACTTGTAATTTCCGCTTTAACACGATATAATTTTAATAAAGGCCTGATTCGACTAGTATCTTATCCTTTCGTTAGTTTTGATTCGATAAGGTCATGAAAAAGGTTATTTTCTCACGTGGTGTTGTTGCTAGGATACCTCATATAGAAAGTCTTGCATAAATCGATGTTGTTATGTGTCACGTGATTTCCATAGCCGACGCTAATTAGGTAGAAATACTTAAACAGAATATACATATATACAATGTATGTGATTAGCGCAGTTGACTAATGATTTAGCTATTCGTCCCTACTGAAGCCTAAAATTACGGAGAATCACGATGATTGGTGGTACACACAGGTCCTCGGGTCATTGACAAGAATACGTATAGTGTTCAATAGGTGATTTGTGTCCACTCGTTGGCCAGAGGTCTTTGTGCCCCATGAGATATATTAGATGGCGGACTGCTGATTATAAATTGAACTTTTGTATACTGGTAAACATGATCTGTAATTAAATCTAGTTTGATTTATGAACACAAATAAACAGAATGAAATCTAACATCTAGTCGGGATGGGTATCGCTGTAACGTTGATCTTGTGTGATTGTCCGACTATAGAGGTTCATCTGATATGGTAATTACGGGAAATATCTGATTGTACTGACCATTCAGACAGAATGTCCAGGTTATATTTCTCTGAATATACTAAACATTCAAACAGAATCCACAAGATATATTTCTCTGATGTGACTGACCATTCAGACTTAGTCCACAGATGGTATTTCTCTTATTGTACTGAACATTCAGACATAATCCACAGGTTATATTTCTCTGATTACACTGAAATTTCAGACAGAATCAACAGGTGTTATATTTATTTCATTGTTCTGATCATTCATACTGGATTCACGGAATAGATTTCTCTTATTGTACTGACCATTCGGTTGGGTAGTATTTCAGATAGCACGATCTCTGTATCAAAGCATAAAATATATTAGTTATTTTGCAATATCGTAAGTGGAAGAATACCACATCAACACAAAAAGGTCATTTTACCTAATTGGTGCCCACTAAGGACCACCTTTTCCCTGACATTTTTTGTGACAAGTATACATTAGCATACCATGCCTTCGAATCCATCAAAGTGACACAGGAATGGACCGATTCTCCCCAAGAGTTTGTAGTGTTGAACGTCGCTGATAGCATACATGACTTTTTAAGACTGGATTATCACAACCACGCGGTGGCCGAGTGGTTAAGGTGTCCCGACACTTTAACACTCTACCTCTGGGTTTCATGTTCGAAACCTACGTGGGGCAGTTGCCAGGTATTGACCGTAGGCCGGTGGTTTTTCTCCGGATACTCCGGCCTTCCTCCACCTCCAAAACCTGGCACGTCCTTAAATGACCCTTGGCTGTTAATAGGACGTTAAACAAAATAGAGGTGAAAGCTTAAGTAAAAAGGTCTAAAGTAAGGCAGTGGCAGGGGTTACATTATGCACTAAGGCAGTGACAGGGGTTTAATTAGGCACTAAGGCAGTGACAGGGGTTACATTAGGCACTAAGGCAGTGACAGGGGTTACATTAGGCACTAAGGCAGTGACAGGGGTTACATTAGGCACTAAGGCAGTGGCAGGGGTTACATTAGGCACTAAGGCAGTGACAGGGGTTACATTAGGCAGTAAGGCAGTGGCAGGGGTTACATTCATTAGGCAGTAAGGCAGTGGCAGGGGTTACATTAGGCATAAAAATGTTCCTGATGTCTCAGAAGAAAGAAATATTCAAAATAATTTCCTCTTAATGGATCAATTCAATGGGGACAGCAGGTACTGTTCTTAGTGGATCAATTCAATGGGGACAGCAGGTACTGTTCTTAATGGATCAATTCAATGGGGACAGCAGGTACTGTTCTTAGTGGATCAATTCAATGGGGACAGCAGGTACTGTTCTTAATGGATCAATTCAATGGGGGCAGCAGGTACTGTTCTTAATGGATCAATTCAATGGGGGCAGCAGGTACTGTTCTTAATGGATCAATTCAATGGGGACAGCAGGTACTGTTCTTAATGGATCAATTAAATGGGGACAGTAGGTACTGTTCTTAATGGATCAATTCAATGGGGACAGCAGGTACTGTTCTTAGTGGATCAATTCAATGGGGACAGCAGGTACTGTTCTTAATGGATCAATTCAATGGGGACAGCAGGTACTGTTCTTAATGGATCAATTCAATGGGGACAGCAGGTACTGTTCTTAGTGGATCAATTCAATGGGGACATCAGATACTGTTCTTAGTGGATCAATTCAATGGGGACAGCAGATACTGTTCTTAGTGGATCAATTCAATGGGGACAGCAGATACTGTTCTTAATGGATCAATTCAATGGGGACAGCAGGTACTGTTCTTAATGGATCAATTCAATGGAGATAGCAGATACTGTTCTTAATGGATCAATTCAATGGGGACAGCAGGTACTGTTCTTAGTGGATCAATTCAATGGGGACAGCAGATACTGTTCTTAATGGATCAATTCAACGGGGACAGCAGGTACTGTTCTTAATGGATCAATTCAATGGGGGCAGCAGGTACTGTTCTTAATGGATCAATTCAATGGGGACAGCAGGTACTGTTCTTAATGGATCAATTCAACGGGGACAGCAGGTACTGTTCTTAATGGATCAATTCAATGGGGGCAGCAGGTACTGTTCTTAGTGAATCAATTCAATGGGGACAGCAGGTACTGTTCTTAGTGGATCAATTCAATGGGGACAGCAGGTACTGTTCTTACGCCCTAGCTGCAGGGACTTCCTACTTTATGACTTTGTTTTTGAATTGAGGGTCCAGAGGCTGCACATATATGGTGACGTTTCTGCAGGTTCAGGATGATAACTTTTCGTATGCCTTCGCTTGCGATACTAAGATGTGACCGGTATTTTCGTGTCTTGGAAGAAAGGTCACGACCGAGATTAACTGTTACAATAGATACTTGGTTTACACGAATTATGCAGTCTACTTGAACGTTAACTCTGAGCAATATCGATACGGATATTAAGCTAAAGTTTGCAATTTTATTTAGGACACTGTCCTTAGCGTTTGTCCATACTGCCAGACGTGAAGTTTTCTTATGATGGTGATTTTCAAATGACTGCCTGTGGGCGGGAGTACCGAAAATCTAAACCTGAACAGTGATGTCATGTTTTCTTGATTTCCTGTAAGGTTCATTTAAGGAGGACATTTATCATTATTTCACAGCGAGACGACGTAATGGCACAGATCCGTCGACAATGAAATGTATTTATACTTGTCTGTATATCAAAACTATCTAGATTATTTATATATATTTATATCCAAACCTAAAATGAAACAGGCGCAGGGTCATAAAATGAGAAAAGATTCTCGTGATTTGGGTTATATTTCTAAAGCGACATGCAGTCGATTTAATGACTAGACTCGTACTATGTGGAGCTCATTAAATAATGCGGATTGTTTATACCGCGACTGTTGCTAACGACGAAATAGCGTCGTCAGGATAATATCAGTAGCGACGCCTGGTGGCGACAGAACTAATCATGTCTTCAGTGTATATTAGGGGAGACAGATGCCGAAGAACGTGTGGAAGTCTATAAAAGGAGAAAATGTTAAAATTATCGACAAATCTGCATCATTTGTAACTCTCTAACAGCCATGGGTTATAGTCGTCATCTCTGTCTCACCGTTTACAATTACAATTCAAAAAGTCCTGGTTTTCATCCGCAAAGAAATTACCAACTTCCGGTAAGTAAACAAATATCAATGAAAAACAAATCTAAAATTCAGATCGCCAATCTGCGAGGAGTTAGTTTAAAAATTGTTACTGCACATTTGAAAACGTAAGTATGGCGGAAAGTTTCACCCGTAAAGAAGGTGAAACGTTTCAACTAAAGGTACGTATTTGGAAGCGTTTCAATTATGGATATGAGAAACGTTTTTGTTGTAGGCATAAGGAAAACGGTTCGACCGAAGGAATGGGGAAACGTTTCAACCGTAGGTATGTGGGAAACGATTCAACCGTAGATATGTGGGAAACGATTCAACCGTAGGTATGTGGGAAACGATTCAACCGTAGATATGTGGGAAACGATTCAACCGTAGATATGTGGGAAACATTTCAACCGTAGGTATGTGGGAAACGATTCAACCGTAGATATGTGGGAAACGTTTCAACCGTAGATATGTGGGAAACGTTTCAACCGTAGGTATGTGGGAAACGATTCAACCGTAGATATGTGGGAAACGATTCAACCGCATCTTTCAGACTAAATATTTCTACAAACTGTCGCATTTTATGATGTCTTTGATCATTTCGATACAGTAGAGATTGTATACTTCTTGGATACAGGTTTAGTATTGTGCTTCTCTCTCTAATAAAATCGGCAGCAATATCAATGCGAAGTGGTATGAACATGTTTGTTTGTTTTTTTTACTTTTTTTTTCTAATAAAACCACACAACGCGCTGTCGACATCCCTTCGTTAGAGAGCAGACTGTCGCATGGCCGCTCATTACAGCGTAGTCTGACAGTTTGGTACACTCGGTATTCGAGACATGTCATATTTCATTGTGTGTTACTGTAGTATACAAAATGTGCGCGTTGTCAAAGTGTTTGTCAGCAATAAAAGAGACATCAATTCCGATTGTGTGTCAGGTTTACAAAGTCATTGATAAGTTAATTCATTGTATGTATGTGATGTTTCGCTGCGACATGATAACGGTATAACGTTTTAGCAGCAATCGTCCGAATTAGAATTTACTGAGACCCATGGGAAGGAAACTATCAGCGGATCAAATCATTCACATTATACAATGGTAATGAATAAGGAATGATATGTTTCTACATGTAAAACTTAAATGACCTGAGGAGTGAAAACAAAATAAAAATGAGCAATCAATAACGGAAGGGATCACAATGTGTCTCACTTCCCCTTTCTTTCTCCTCTCCCTCCTCGTCACCCCCCCCCCCCCCCCCCCCCCCCCCCCCCCCCCCCCCCCTCTCCCCTCCCCCAATCGGCCATATACAGAAAGTGATACCATCTCCAAAGCAACATTTACTGACAGCTGTCGTTCCATAACAACGTTCCATGTTTAAGTTGCCGACACCTATTGAGAAACACTGTCTATGATCGGGATGTTTTAAAAGAGAAAAACACACAATGCCGTATGCTTTTGAGAATGTAACGAAACTAATCAATTTTAGAAAGACAATTCTTCCGCTGTGTTCGTAATTAATCTTTGTGTATGAAATATGGCAGGGATTGATGTCCATATCACCCGTCGTGTGTATTGATAATGAAAAGGTCAAGGTTAGTCATTACGTCACACCCTGTCTGAAGAGATAACGCCCGTAGTTACGAGTGCTTTGATTGGTCTTTCGATATACAAAGTGTAACTTTTATTATGCAACAATGTTTTAATGAAAAATCACGTGCTAGTCTTTGTCGATATGTAGGCCGAGCTACAGAATTGTTTAATTTTATTCTTAAATCAATATAATTACGTCCACAGTAAAACAAAAAACAAAAAAAACCCGACATATTGTTTACCTCTAGTGCTAATATGTATACAACACGCATGTGTACCGTGTAGTCAACATAGAGGCTATTGTTGGTGTGTTCTACATAAATATGTTCCATAAAGGCATACTTCAAGTATTAATCCCGGAAAACCACATGATAGTCTAAGTTGATCAAATATTCAAGGACTTAATTGTTTTCATTATCACGATTTCCGTGAGAGATGATGTTGATTTCTGACGGAAAGAAAAGCATCACATGATTTCGAGAGATGTAGGTTGATGGAGAACATAGGAAAGTTTTATGGTCGAGTCATGATCTCATTTTTTGTGCGATGTGAAGAACGACGTTTTCAATGCCTGTTACTATACCTAGTGGTTCCGTTGCCACCATTATAGTTTCTTATTTTTGGGAATGTAACCTAACCCGGATTCGACCTAGATCCATATGGTGAGTGTCGTCGTGACCTAGATCCATATGGTGAGTATTGTCGTGACCTAGATCCATATGGAGGTGTCGTCGTGACCTAGATCCATATGGAGGTGTCGTCGTGACCTAGATCAATATGGAGGTGTCGTGGTTAAGGTGTCCCGACATTTTAACACTAGCCCTCCACCTCTAGGTTACAAGTTCAAAACCTTCGTGGGGCAGTTGCTACATGTAGGTACTGACCGTAGGCCGGTGGTTTTTCTCCGGGTACTCTGGCTTTCCTCCACCTCCAAATCTGGCACGTCTTTAAATGACTCTAGCTGTTAATAGGACGTTAATTAAAACAAACCAAACCAAATCGACAAAGAGGAAATACATTTAAACAAGAATAAATCGTACACAGGCGTAATATATAGGTATTCGTTTTATGTTTGTTGTGTAATAAAAGTTCTTGTTGTGTCCGAAGGAAGTGGGATTCGAAGTCTAATTGTTTTTCTTTTAATTTTAAGTAACGTAATAATTGTACTATCATCTTGATTGTCGAGACAATTTGTCAAACATTAAAAACGCACTTTTAAGTAATACGGCTCTAATGAACATAATATCTCAATGATCTGATGAAATGGATAGTTCCTGAAAACCGTAGAGAGTAACGACGCACCACCGTTATTGTTGTGAAACTGGTCCGCTGTCTTCTAGATCCAGCTAACAGATATATATGTGTGTTGTCTTCTAAGTACCCCAATCGTATCAATAATAAACGGATCTCTGGAACACTGGGGATGCGTTGATAAATACTACCAACGATCCATATGGATGCAGTGTATTTGAGGTTGGTATATAAATACAGACACTTGTCAGCGTTAAAGTCCTACAGCCCGACCGCCGTCCCAAATCAGAATCGTCTGGATTCTGATATATTTCGGCGGTGTTGTTATCTACGTCAAAGTATACCAACATACATCTGTATCCCTACGAAATCACCTTACCTACATCCCCAATATACCTCGTCAGTTCTTAGGGATATAATCAAGCTGTCCTTTTTCTCCTCTGACTGATCGAAGTGACCGGTATCGACCAATGGCTTATACCGTCGCTACAATGACTACTGTTACACTTCTCGAGAGTTGACTCTCTCACGGAGCGCCTACTATTACACTTCTCGAGAGTTGACTCTCTCACGGAGCGCCTACTATTACACTTCTCGAGAGTTGACTCTCTCACGGAGCGCCTACTATTACACTTCTACTCTCTCACGGAGCGCCAAATGTAAAAAGAAAAACATTTGTAAATAATGCCATTTGGCTTTTTACGTAGTGCGTGATGGTTTAGATATCAAAGTTTACCAAACAGAATTCGTATTTATTATTTACTTCTGTAGTGGCTCACATCTTTCGTTCTTTATGTCCTGCCTCGTTAAATGTGAAGTGGCATATCTCTGAATGATTAAGGTTTGACACTTCTACCTTTGGTTACTCCACAAGCTTCACACATTAAATGACCATGACTGAAGTACTCCTCATTTTTTTACTGTTATAAGCAATAAAAGGCAGAAGGCTTTGGTGTTGATATCCCCACTTCTCTAGTGTCACAAGCTCTGTATGACAACTGGCTGAGATGATGCCCTTCCTTTTCATATATAGCTGGATAACATCTAAGTATCAAATATTTAGCGTCAAAAGCTCTAATCGTCATATGATCATGGTTTTGATACCTCCCCTTCCTCTTTAGCGTCAAAAGCTCTAAGCTCCATAAAATCATGATTTGCATACTTTCCCTTTCTTTATAGAACCAAAACCTCTGAGCGTCATATGATCCTGAATTTCATATGATGATGGTTTTGATTACCCTTTCTCCCTCCCTAACCCCAAAAGTGTCAATTTGCCGTGGTTTGGGAACCCCTCCTTCTTCAGTATCATATTTCTAAACGTCAAATACTAATTATTTTAGTACATGCCTTACTTTCTTACCTCACATTCCATCAACATTAAAACAGCTAGGATTTGTTATTCCTTCTATTTCTGGCGTCTTTGGATTATCAACGTCATAAGATATTTATCACGGTTCTTTGTTGATTGTTCCATGACACTTACCTAGCGTGCATTACAATCTTATTTACCGGTGAATAACACTAAACACACAAAACAAACACGATATTAAGACATGTTGGTTAGCAGAATTATCCATTGTTGTGGACTTGGGGAGTTGTTACATTGTAACCTTTGGTTAGACACACAAACACCAGGGTGGATACATGTATGTAGGTAATGCGCCAGAGTGATGTTTACAGTACCAGATGTTCTGTAACATTGTGTTCACTGGAATGCCCTATACGTTACACACACTCGGAGACCGTATTGCTTCTCTTTAACCTATTGACTTGGTGTATAGACAGCAGAAACAAGTTTTAGATTCAAACCATTTGTTGGGTCAATCCAGACAAGTCAATAAGGCGTAGTAGACTCAACACAGGACGAGTCTGGAGAATGCGCTGTGTCATCTATAATAAATATGAATGCCATTATGTTGTATCGGATCTTAATGCGAAGTGAATGACGCAGTAAATGAAAGATATATCGTTGCCATTTTTGACTTTTCATCAGTCCCGTGAAGTTTAATTGGTACATAATTCAATATAATTATATTGTTATTTCCATTCCTCTACTACACTATACGATACATTGCATTACTGTATTGCAGTGTATTGCAGAGTGTCGTAGAGGAATGGAAATTACAAGTCTAATTTTAATTAGATTGGTATATAATTGTATGTGTATTAGAAGATTGAAGTGAGTTAAGGCACTTGTACCATTCAAAATGAGGCCCCCTTTTCAAATATTTGGATTATAGAATAATGCCTCGTGGTAGATAACTAACAGATGTGAAAATGTTGTTCATGCTTCAATAATGACAGGAACCCTTAGTCTGACTTGACACTGACACAGGCGATCACTTCCACACATCGAGTATGCTGCAGATCTCACTGCATTTGACCTCGAGGTCATAGGTATTTTATCATAGCAAAATGGCTGTGCTAACGCGAAAAGTAATCTATTAATGCAACATAAAATGTTGTCGAAATAGGATATTTAATTTACACATACAATGTTACTTACTACATTGTATGTGAAACTATTTCACGAATGATCTGCAAAGGGATGTGGAACATTTCTACACCATTCAATACAGGAATCTTCATTGTGTTTTTAACTCAAACCTAATCCAAACGTAAAAAATAGCAACATGTATGCCAGAGGTGGTATGTGAAAAAAAAATGTTTGTATTACATGTTTGAAGAAGAACTCATCATTATAGCACAAAATGAAAAAGTAGCGCAAGAAACTGTTCTAGAATCTTAAAATGGCACGTGCCGTTAACAGAGATGCAATGTAGGGGACCGCAATGCACTATGGGATAGCTTGTGTCAGCATGTTGGGTCCTACTTAGTGTTAAGCAGCCCAAGGACATGTATGAAGCTCTATTCCGTCAGATCTATAATTCTCGGTTCATGCACATGCGGGTTGTTTTACATTTTTAGAATCTGCATTTTAGCATTTTAGAGGAAAATCCAGTTCCGCGTTTATTGAATTTGGCATCGATTAGAGCAATCAATCACCATGTTTTGCCATCCTATCTCTCTGGTATTGTGATAGATACGCTTCCTTAGCCAAGATTTCATACCGACACTATGTCCAAACGACATTACTACTGTTCTTTTATCCGTGTTGTGCAGCGCCACTCATAAACATCTCTGAAAATTGGAAGCATGGGGACAGTGCTCTATATCAGTACAATCAATGTTTGTGCTTAACACAAGCAAGACATTTTCCCATTACCGAACCAGCGTTTTGTCCAATCGATCTCAATATTGAATCATTGCATATGTTATGACAAGGTATAAACGGCTATCAACCTTAAAGTACGACCTACAATTTCCATTTTTAAGAATTAACTTAAAAGAGTTGGATCATCTGTCTGATAGATTGATAATTCCCCACTTGTCGTAGCGACTTACCAGACCGACATTGATTCGATTACTATAGAAACCCATCCAAATCCTTTGGTTATTTTATCATTTTATTCTAACGAGACGGAATATGGACGGACAATTTCTGTGCTGAGTGTAAGCTCCCGAATATTACTTCTAATACTAGACGTTCAAGAAACAGAAATGGGGCGTGTCATTGTATTTAGAAAATGAAAATCTCTTACATCATGTGTGTTAACAGTACATTGAATCCATTTGTACCTTACTCAACCGACGAGATGTATTATCAAGTCTAACAATAATACACGCATAATGCATATCTACTCTGCACACATGTCACTGTTTGTTGTACCAATATTCCTGTGGTCAATAGACATAGTTTCAGTTTATCTACGTCCTCTCGTACAACCATCCCTTGATATGTCCCTGTAGTTAGGATGTACAGGAATAATTACGCCTGCTGTCCAACTTGTCTGTTTCATCCATAAGGAGCCACTAGATATGATAACTTTATACCTAACAACTTCTCTTTAAAGCGCCTGTCTTTCTTCTTTGACACTGTCTAACTTTTGGCATTTGAGTTGAGCGTGTGACGAAGGCTGTTGGGTTCTATACCCAGACCGAGACATACCAAAGTCTTGGTTCTTGCCTTTTCTTAACATTAGTGCTAACAGAGATACACAAGGATAACTGCAATATCCTGGTGCCGTTATAAATGATTAGGAGACATGTCATGTCATTGTACCTGCGACATGGCATTTCATCAATTGGGACTTAAAAAGCGCCCCTTCACTTGACCTTATTGACATTTGCACTAACTTCCAATAACCTTGTAGTGTTGAGAGGGTGTTAAACAGTCCCGACCAACTACTGTGACATTTTTCCCGACAACATACACATATATCGTCATTTCCTTCGATACTTTTACTTGCGTCTGAGTGAAGATGAGCAACATTTGCTGTTAATTGAAATTCGGTTTCGATTCAACCATGTTCTATTGTCATAAATACTACAACTGGATAAGCAGACGTTATAACAACTTAGTACAGCCTTTTCCACAGAAAGACATTATACTGTAGAGATGCCAACAATAGCAAACACTGATAAAGCATGTTCAGATAGAACTGCTAGAAAAAGGAAGACAGAAAGAAACTAGAGAATGGGGAAATTGGTAACTACATATTTGACCTTAAAATATTTTGCTTTCTTTAACAAAGGTTTGTACAGAATGGAGATTGAATTCTTTTTCACACCAGACAGGCTTGGAAAACCACATAGGACGTCGACTAAAATATCACAATGTGGAAAACGCCATTTAGCAAGTCTTTGCGCTTTCTAGTCACGTTCAAAAAGGTATTTTTTAACATTGATTTCAATGGACACATGATGGTTTATAATATCAACTCTGTATAAGTCAAACACTTTTGTAATTCAAACCGCTGCATGGATACCTTGTATGTAAAATATTACATCTTCGTTGCATTAAGATAAATTCCTGTACCGTGATTAGTTTGGTTGGGTACAATCTATCAACAACTATCGAGACGAGGTCCCCTTGGTGACTACCTCACTGAACAACATACGAGAGACCCGTCCGTTTGCCATCCAGAGCAGCAATAAGGGTAGAGCATCGTGTCCAAGGACACAACCATGACAGCACAAACAGTCCTGTTTCCAGAAACACAAACTGACACTAGTTATGCGACCAATTTTGGAAGTCGTTACGGAAAAAACAAACGATACTTGCCTAGCACCGTAGGAGCCAGAACACGAACAGGGTAATACCTTCTTCATGAAGTGTAGCTGTATAACCAAACAAATCGAAATTGTCTGAGAATTAAACTCAAACTAAGGCATATTGTCTTTTTTATGTACAACGAGTATCAAGTGTTCTTGACATATTTGGAATCGTGATACAGCTATATGTATATACGCTTTTCAAAATTTAGTTAACAAACAGATGTGACTTACTACAAGTATAGCCATCTATGTATGATTATCTTAAACGTACTCAAAATAGATTTTCTCTGTTGAGTTCATAAACCTCACAGTCTTAACTCAGCCGAAACCCATATACTACCATCCCTATTTATCTATACATAATTAGTCTTGCTAAAAAAAGAATACATTAGAGAATATTTCGATTTGTGTTATTATTGTTATTATTGGTTTATAAGTGATAGACCGAAAAATGAAGCGCATGTGTTGATGACGTCGTGCATAAGCAAAACGTTACGTTGGTTTGGGACGATTATTCGCTACTTTCTTGTGTAGATATTGCCAAACATTGGCATGTGCCGTTTTCCGTCGAATATGGGAACTGTGTATTTAGAATTGAGACTAAGCATATATCCGGCGAATAACTCTCAGAAATTTTGGCCTATGTTTTTAAAGGAAGCTCAACATAGGTTGAACAAAATGTTGAAATCTGGATCGGGAAGTGCAATATCCCAATGATTCAACACATATCATAATTTCTAATAATATATTTCATTACAACGCCAAATGCAAGTTTATATTCTTAATTGTGCAACTAAAACCAAAACAATGCATTCAAATAAAACGCTTAAATAACGCAGATTACACCATTTGTTCTACAAACACTACTGATACAAGTTAGGTTAACAGTCACTGAACTTGTTTAATGAATGTGTGGACATTTTAACCCTCCAGAGTGTCGATGGCGAGTAGGAATTAAAACTTATCTGAGATTTGGGATCTTAAAGCAACGTCCTGGATATACGTGTTCATCCATATCACTTAAGCCGGCTTTCCGTATTTGGAGCCAAGCCTCCTTAACCTTCTACGGAGAAAAATACAACTTATTTGTCTCATATGTGACCTATTTGATTTACCTTGAGTATCACATCAATTCATTGCCAGATGCATATCGGAATGAAAAGCTCTTGGACTAAATTTAGAATAATGCATCCTTTCGATCATTGCATGCAGAGCTACATCAGGTAGCGAGTGTACTACCTTTCGTGGCATGTTTGTTTTAATTAGCAGTGCGTGTCTATAGTGCCAAGCGTCTACCTGATTGGGACTACAAACCGTTATATGTGTGTAGTTTACAACCCGGTACCGGCCCGAATGTCCCCGACCGGAATCTCCTCGCCTGTACTTACAGCTTGAGACAAGAGTTGCGCTCAAATCAATAGATTTTAGCTGGATCTTGTTGTCTATTAAATCAATGGTCAATAATGTGGAATTCGCTAATCGTATAAAATAATCAGGAACCGATTGTCCTTAATAGTGTCGTACAGGACGCGAAAGTGATGGGAGCGGAACTATAGGGTGTTGCGTCAGTCAATTAGGGACCTATCCATGCTACTAATTGGCACGAGATGTTTGATGTGTCACCGTAATGAGGCACTAAAGGGTATAATAGATTTAACGAGTTACTTTGTTTTCTTAAAATCGCGGAGTGATTTCGGTGAGGCGATTCTACTCACCCAAGCGTTTAAACCGAACGATGACGTATGAGCTGAGCTAAGAGAGGCTTTAACTTTACTGTCTTCATTACATCACATTGAAAGGTTCTATGCACTCTCACGGGGATAACTAGATACTTTTACGAGCTGAATTGAGAGTCATTTACCATTCCTTGAATCTAGATTTTCAGTTACATTTCGTTCTGTTTCCACCTGTTTCTAAAGTAGTCCCTCGGTTGTGCTTTCATTTGTAACTGACGTTCTGCACTAGGTGATGTCTGCAAACTACTTAACATCCACCGTATACTGTGGTATGTATTGACTTTAGCACTATAAATAAATTCTGCATGAGTTGAATTGTTAATTTGAACTATTTCGATACTTGACGGAGTCTGTACTAGACATGTGCTTTGGTACAGTTGTACTATCTATCAATTGAAAAAAATTAACACTGAATAACAGAAAGCAGCAAATAGCCTAGAGTTCCTCGATCACGAAGATCGCGCAACAGTAAACAACGAAAAGCCTGAAGTTCCTCAACCATTTACACCGAGCAACAGTAAACAACGAATAGCCTAGAGTTCCTCTAACACTTACAGCGAACAACATTAAACAACGAATAGCCTAGAGTTCCTCTAACACTTACACCGAACAACAGTAAACAATGAACAACCTTGAGTTCCTCTATCAATAACACCGAACAACAGTAAACAACGAGTAGCCAATAGTTCCTCTATCACTAACACCGAGCAAAAGTAAACAACGAATAGCCTAGAGTTCCTCTAACACTAACACCTAGCAACAGTGAACAACGAATAGCCAATAGTTCCTCCAATACTATCACCGAGCAACACTAAACAACGAATAGCCAATAGTTCCTCTAATACTATCACCGAGCAACAGTAAACAACAAATAGCCTAGAGTTCCTCTATTACTAACACCTAGCAACAGTAAACAACGAATAGCCTAGAGGTCCTCTATCACTAACACCGAGCAACAGTAAACAACGAATAGCCTAGAGTTCCTTTATCACTAACACCGAGCAACAGTAAACAACGAATAGCCTAGAGTTCCTCTAACACTAACACCGAGCAACAGTAAACAACGAATAGCCTAGAGTTCCTATATCACTAACAACGGGCACCAGTAAACAATGAATATCCTAGGTTTTCTGTGGCACCGATATTGAATTCCAATAATCAATAAGCATAAAAACCTGTTCATTGATCAGTGTAAGAGATGTATCAGCTGTTGTTCTTTCACTAATAAATCGATAATCATCACTTAAAAATTGAAAGTACCGACAACATAAGGTACAAGCAGCTTTAACGTAAATATACTGTAATGCAACTGGTTACTGTCTGGTCAAAAATTACCGGAAAAAATTATCCCTGATGGAGAAAAAGAACAGATGACTGATGATTACACTCCAGCCGATTTGGGGCGGTTAATGAGCGCCCTCAGTGAAAATGACTTATCCCAGACAGAGACTTGTATCGGACACACGACCGAAATCGAATCAATGTTATTGTACCGGACGGAACTTGCAGACGCAGAACCTTGAAATCGCCCAATGACCTGGATAAATTTCAACTTTGGACTGCAGAGATGTCGCCCTGGTGAGAAGAATTAGCTGCCGAATTGGATGGGGACATGTTCTCTTTATTCGTACAGCGTCACACTGGTAAGACAGCGGTCCCGAGTTTGATCCCTAGATGAGGCTTAGGGAGAGATACACATGTAGTATTGATAATTACCTATGTTATATCCACTCGGAACTCCACGAATGTGACGACCAAACACCCGAAGAGTTCCGATTGATGTTACACATACCATGTATGCCACATTGCCTCGTTGTGTTTCCTTTTTAGCACACCTCTCGTAGACAGGTGGAGCTTATGTTGTCATCCCGGCGTTGGCGTCATCGTTGGTTTCCAAATGTTAAGATTTTGGAGCAAGTATTGAAGGCATCATGCATTTATACAGGACTAAGGCTCTCATATTGGGTTTCACGGTCGCTATTTGGGTTAGTTATTTCTTCGAGTAAACATTTTGAATTTAGATATTTTTTATGTTCATTCCAGTGTTAATATTTTGGTCCAAAGTGTTGAAAAGCATCAGTAAACTCCTTTATAAGATATTAGGGCAATACTCTTTGGTTTCAGGTTGGTCAAAGTCATTGGGTCAAAAGTAAAAAAAAAAGACATGATGAAGCAACGTTGTTCAGAATTAATCAAGGAGTGACCTTACCAAATGTTAAGGTCATGAAAATGTCATGGTGTCAAAAGTCAAGGTCAAATTTCGTATCCTTTCACTGATAAACATTTTGTTAAATCATTACGAAGCGAAGTAGATCAAAATTAAGAGTCAACTGACTAAAGGTCAAGGTCAATGGATCAAAAGTCAAGGATACATTTTGTACCTTTTCTCTAATGAACATTTTGTTACGACACAATGAAGTTAAACAAAGTTGGTCGGAATCAAACAAAGAGAGTGTCTACTAACTTAACGTCAAGATCATTGGTTCAAATTTAAAGGTCACATTTTGAATCTTTTTACAAATGAACATTTTGTCCTGGCAAGACGAAGCAAAGTTGTTCAGAATATTAAACAATGCGTCAACTGGCTAAATGGCAACTCATGGTGTAAAGGTCAAGGTCACTGGATGAAAGGCTATTGTCACATTTTATGTTACATTGTATCACTGATAATCATTTGCTTACATATTAGACTATGAATCAATGTTTGATGGAATTTAAACAAAGAGTCCACTTGACAAATGAAAAGGTCAATGAGCCAAAGGTCAAGATCCAATTTTGCACCTTTTTACTGATGAGCATTTTGTGAAGACATCATGAATCAAAGTTGGTCGGAATTAAACAAGGTCACTGATCAAAGATCAGGGTCACTGGGTCAAATGTAAATGATGCTTGGTTCAAAGGGTCAAGGACAAAGTTATATCTAAATATGACCTTGGATTATTAGTTAGATACATACTTTGGATTACAATGAAACAAATCAAATTTAAGACAATAGTTTTATTCCGGTATTTTAATTTCTTTTAGCCAAATATATATAGAGGCCTATGCGTATGATGTACATTTTGCTCCAATGCCATAATACTTCATATAATGCAAAATCTAATTCAAACTATGATGCAAAATCTGATTTAACCAATGTCTGTTTTACCTTTGATGTGGTCATTTTTTGTTTGTTTGTCTGTTTTTCTGTTTTTACATTACAATACTGGTATTGTGCTATATAAATCCCTGTCAGTGAACTTACGTCATAATGCTAGTGTGAGGTATAACGATATACAATGTGAGGTGAGCTTTTGTACCGATGGAGAACTCCACTATTAAAAACAATCCGAGACGCTACGCGGATTCATACAGTTTGCAAACAAAATTGTATTCATACCCCGATGAAACTAATCAAAATTGGCATCAATGCTTAAATACAATGTGAGGTGAGCTTTTGTACCGATGGTGAACTCGCCCCGTAATTCTAGTGTGAGGTACAGTGTATAACGATATACGATGTGAGGTTAGCTTTTGTACCGATGGTGAACTCGCCGCCTAATTCTAGTGTGAGGTACATGTATAACGATATACAATGTGAGGTGAGCTTTTGTACCGATGGTGAACTCGCCCCCTAATTCTAGTGTGAAGTATAACGATATACAATGTGAGGTGAGCTTTTGTACCGATGGTGAACTCGCCCCCTAATTCCAGTGTGAGGTATAACGATATACAATGTGGTACAAGCTCTGTACTGATGACGGTACTCTTGTTTTACACAGTGATCGCATTGCCAGTTTTGTTATGAGAAACCCAACTCCAAATTTATGCCAACCGAAGTGACTACACAAACCTAGAACGGCATTGAACCTGGAGGGTGGATTCATTCTTATAACCCTAATCTCGTATGCATCATATAAGCTATCATGTAACAGTTACGATGTAGCCGACCTTACCAGTAAGTACAATCTACAATTGTGTATAGGCGTTATAACTAAGTTATTAAGATGAAATAGTTTCTTTACCACAGTATAAACTATAGTTAGACATCACATCGAGATTTTCCCTTTTGGACGCCCGTAATTTCTTTTCAGTACTGGAACGAACACACGCACGAGATTTGCCGATAACAGCATCGTGACTATTCCGTGGACAATGAGATAAGGCTATGACATATGAAAGTAGACATCAAACAGAGTTAATGTTCTATATATCTCCCTCTTTGTGATAATCTTACTGTTGACACGTCCACAGACGTTGCTTCAGTGGCAGCAGGGATGACGTCATAGCATGGGTCACGTGATAGTTTAGCGGTATTTGGTCAGACTAGGTTTTATGTATGTTCTATTTGATATATCTAAAATATAGCCTATCGATTTATGGAAAAATCATAAAGTCCTGGGAGCTGAGGAATAAATGGTCATTTTGTTCTAAAAGCGCGATAATAATATAATGTACGTGGCAATGAAGTTGAAAATAAAGGCATGCGGGGCCTTCGAAGGGTGATTGCGTGAATGCCGATTATTTGGTGCAATAACGTGTATCTATTTATTGTTTATCCACGAAGGGAGTATTTACAATTAAAATGTTACTACGACTGCCTGCACATTTTTTCCTATCTAAAGCATTTTTCAATTGGGAATGTTTAATTCAATAATATGAGGTTTTAGCATGAATGCAGGAAAATCGTTTACAAGAATGTTTTTATTTATAACCAATGGCACCCCTCAGCTAACGCCAACTCGTTTGAAGGCCTTGTCATTGTCAGGATCACTATTACACTATAATTGGTTTCGTTAAAATAATTTTTGATCTATATTTATTGTCTATGACTATTGTGTTGACTTGATTTGGCGGGATTCAATGTCGTCTACCCTAACGTCGCCCAACCTCTGCCTAACTACATAATTTTATATATCACTCCTCGGACTCAGGAATTTCAAGTTCACAAGAGTTAAACTAAACTGATAAACATACATCGCTAATAATTTGTCAACAACACCTGCGATATTTCACGTCAGCAAAGTACTTTACACGCGCGAGGATTCTGTCCACTGACAGGCGATCCTTTCCTCCACTGACACCCTGCCGTGATGACACGATGGCCGGGGCTGACAAGCTGCGATTATCTGGTCACATTGTGGTTGAATTACACCTGTATCATTATTTACCTGTAATTAAGTTTAACAATTCCATTTAAATTTTGCTGTCGGGTACTACGGATGATGATGGACACTTCACTCCTCGTTGACCTTTTGAATAGCCACTTTTCAGCCCCGGGGAATTAAGGCAGGACACTGAAGACAAAGAACCACATGCATCCCCCCCGATTTCATTTCAATCGTCTTTTGTGCTAAGCAAGCTTGAGCGATTTTACGAGTATACTAAGATTCTTTCATACTGGTTGTACTGTTGTATGGGTGTAATGAGGCACAGATTGGCATCAGTGTTTTGTGGTTAAAACTGTAAATATATCCTCTGCTATAAGTTGGATATGTATACCCGGGTTAACTGTGTATACCTGAAGTGACAGCGATACTTCTTGCTTAGCAATAAATCTTACTTTTATTTTTGCACAGAGAGTGATTTGGAACAGATTCTTCCCCAATGTACGATAAATACAATACACATTTAACGGGCCGCATGGTTAGGAATTGATGCCAAATGACAATGTGTCCAGTGGCCCCAAAACAAAGCTTTGGTATGGATTAAGTGACAGGGCCTGTTTTGGAATAATGATTTGTTGTTGTGGTACCAGCCTGATAAGATTAATAGTCAGTATTGTATACCACATTCAATATGTGTTTGTGATTTCACCCAAAGCTTAGATTGCAAGGCAAATTGATAGAGGCGATCACACGAAGTCCTTAATTTACAAACACTTATCACCGTTTTATGAATTTATTCCAAAGTTAATTCACGTGATAACAAGCTTTTTTTCCAAAGAGTATCGATTGTTATATATTGTGTCACCGAGAAAACGGCCCTTATAACCTCTGTGTACGGAGTTCATTAAGATTTGACTGACAACGATTGGAATTCGTCCATCTTAGATAAGACAGCTATTCCCACGAGGGCCCAAACTTTTACTTAAATCCCAGTCCTTGTCTGGATCGAAGTAGAATTTGCATTGTAAATCAATTATGAAGAAATGTCGAATCGTTTTTGTGAAACCCTTCAAAGTCCTAATGAATAAATGATGTCATATGTTTTTAATCTTTATATCCTGGGTATAGCTGCTCTGTATATATTAGAATTAAACTACTTTCTTCCGAAATGACGTCTTTTAAACTCATGTTCAAAAGATTTTTCGTGTCTGCTAATGTTAAAAAAAATGTTCGGGTTTTCTTGGAGTTGAAATTGATCGACGTTCAAAAATTACCCTCTGGATCAGAAAATTAAAAATATTTCCATATGTTTCATATAAATGATGAAATGATTTTTTTTAAACCTTGTGTATAACCTTCGTTACAGTTTTATCTATAATGAAACCGATCAATCGTCCAAAATGTTAACGTGTTAACGTTGTTACAGGCATTTTAATAGATATGATATTATATAATTATAAAATATTCCTTGATCTGTGAATAGTGAAATAGATAAATTAAACACCTCGCTACTGAGCTAGTTCGGTAGAGCCGACTACTGTAAAATTAGATGAAGATCTGAGATGTGTGCTTTAAAGTCAGTTTGCTTTTCGCATGGAGCTGATCCCACTTCTCTGTACTGTCGTGAATGTGCCTTTGGGCAAGGCATTTTACTTCATTGGCGCTTGGAAGAGCATGACGGACCTCGCTGAGGTAGCCTCAAACTACTACATTGAGACTCCCGTCAGAGTGACCCTAGTTATTGCGGATTCATAAACCTAGCAAACATCACATATTTTTATTGAAATTTACCCTCCTGTCTTTTATTTTGAATCTTCGGTTTGTATATTTATCACCAACACCACCCTGAATAGCACATACTATTTATATTCTGTGCTACATTTGACTGTATATCGTTAGTAAACAGAATTGTAGTTATAAGACTGTATACTACAATTTTCAGTGATTCAGTAGGAATATAGCTCCAGACGTTCAAGGTTTTAAATCAATTTAAAATTTGGCTGCCAGATACTTTAAGTGTCAACAGGCATAGAAATATTTCTTTTGTTAGCAATTTGTCACCCAGATACGAAATAACCAAATATGTCAACGTCGTCACACAACGACCCTAACGGGTGACATTCTATTTATCTGTCACGATAATTGTACACTGTATTCATAACGACTGTATACTTTCATCTGGTATCAGTTTAATACTTAATTGTACCTATATTTGGAAGCTTAATGACGAGTTGACCTGTTCGCTGATTGGTTGTTCGTTTAGCCAATGGCAACTACGCTTACTCAATATTAAAGGGTTCGCAAATCCTATTTTTTCATAATTTAGTGCCCTAGACTCGATAATAACCCGAACAAGTACGTTAGGCTTAATCAATCAATCAATGAATATTTTTCATAATGTGTCCTATATATACTCGATTATAACCGGAACGAGGAAGTTAAGCCTCATCAATTAATCAGTCAATCAAATTTTTCATGAAATGTCTACTTACTATAACTAGCAAGGACACGTTGTTCATAAGATATATTCTAATCCGTATTTTAATGTGTGTTGTTTTTGATGCACTTTCTAGTTATGACACGGAATAATAATATAAACAATGCAGACTACTTTTCAATTACAAGCACGCATTTTTTTTCCCAAATCAATGGCTTCATTATTGAAACATTCCTCCGTTATTTCTGAATACATTACATTCATCATACAATTGTAAATGATTCCAAAAACAACATTATCGATTGATTTTTATTTTATTGAATTTGACCCCACATACGAAATTTCCCCGATCTCTCTGCAATAGGCCGAACTAATAAGCTAATAGTTTTGTCGGTAGTGCTTTTCACTGTGTTTTTTATTCAAAATGCTTCATATGACTGGTAGAATCATTAAACCACAGGAGTTTCGCTACTGACAATACACTTATTGGTATGTCCGAAAACGTCTATTGATTGTTGGGTTCATGGAAGATTTACTGTTGAGTGTTAATCACGATAGACTTAGTGCTGAATAATGAAATGACCCTATACTTCACTAAAACTAGACCAACAGACTTGATCAGAATTCCAGATTATTTCAAAGTAAATCAAAATCTCGTTATTTGGCTTCAGTCCTGTCTAAGTTGAAATCATCCTATCACACATGTTTGATATAACACACTATTTACTCTGGTCATGTGGGTTTCGTTATAAACAAGTGTTAACGTACATATACAATTGTACTGCCGGTTGTAAACACTTCCAACCTGTTTTATATAAAACAAATAGTGTCTTTGTAAATAAATCAAGATAATATGTTTTTAGTTTCAAATGTTTTGTGGTCCAATGAAAAAAGACACGTGTTCTATATTGTACTAAAACAATAACTAGATAATGTATCTGTTCGTGTTCATGTCCTTAACCATCAACGGATACGCATACTGGTCTTTGTAGTCAGTAACCGAAGTCGACACCACCGTAAAGGGATCCGTGAGATGGTATCTACTGTCAAAAATCATTTACACCAAACTAGATGAAGTCTAAAATTCTAGCTTTAAAATGGCATCTATTGGAAATTTACATTATACAATCGTTTGTGAAAAAATAAGTTGTTATCTAAAACAAAAAAATGTTGGAAAGTTGATGACAGACTCGAATTACACATACAGACATATAGTACACTAGAAGACCGTGTACCAGAACACATATCATAGTACACTAGAAGACCGTGTACCAGAACACATATCATAGTACACTAGAAGACCGTTTACCAGACCTAGCCGGGGATGTACAGACATGTATCATCGTAATAATGACCTTAGCTGTTAATAGGACGTTAAACAAAATAAACCAAACCAAACCAAACTAATACCGTGTAGCACAGCTTATCCGGGGTTGTACTTACAAATATATCATCGTAAGACAATGTCCCAGAGCTTAGTCGGGATTGAACATCATTTAAAACAGTTGCATTCATTGACGTATGCAATGCACATATTTCCTTTTATGATTATGGTCTCATCTGCAATCAATATGGTAATCAAAGTTCGACCCGTCAGGTCAGCCGGGGTTGTATGGACGTCAGTCAGCTTAACTAATGCTACATTTGTATTGGTTGGGAAGCGTGATATTGAAGTCTTTTTAACAGTTTAAAAGGATATATTTTGTGTGCTTTGTACAATCTTTTAAGATGTTCCAGTCCATGTGAGATAATTGTCGATTATTTTTATTGGGAAGGACAAACTATCGTAAAATGTGTTGCTATTTGATATCATGGTACATTAAATAGACATCGTCTACTCTCGTATAATTGGATAAGTTGTTATTTACTGTAATACAATTTAATTTGTTAAACTTTTTTTACAATTATTTTGATGTAACTGGGTAAATGTTCATTACCGTGATATGATAAAATGCGTCTACTTTGATGTGGTTTGGTAAAGTGTGATTAATTGTTATACGGTTGCAAATAAATCATTTACTGTAGTGTGATTTCACATCTGGTAATTTGATTGGGTAAATTGTGAATAACTGTGGTTTGATTTGATAAATTGTGATTTACTGTGATTTCCTTGGATAAATTGTCAATTACGGTGATTTGATTGGATAAATTGTCAATTACGGTGATTTGATTGGATAAATTGTCAATTACGGTGATTTGATTGGATAAATTGTGTCACCAGAATATGTCCTGTTATTGTAATTCCCTTCGTAATATAAGTAATCAAAATCAATACACTTTCTTCAAACTGCAAAACATTCAATCAGTGATGTCTATCTGTCGTGTTTTAGACGGTGAGAACATTAACTAAAGTACCTTTAAATTCATAAATCGTTACTCCATATACGTACAGAGGAGCATGGAGACATTCTTGACTGGTTGAGGTATATGATGCAAATACAGACCAACATTTATTAATATTGACATGTATATGTATCAAAATTGACCTGCTGCCCCCACTACAGTACTTGAGATCTTTATCTCTTCCTTTCTTTCCTGTTTGCTTTGTCTTTCTCTTCTTTTTCTTTTGATGGGGTTCACTAGACAACCGTTCCCATTCATACATGACACTGTTTTGCTGAGTAAAGACATTTAAGATATATAGTTCAGAAAACGTTGGTCAACTAAATTTTCCTTTAAAACTGACAATATGGGAGAGGTAAAATACTGCATGATTTTAGAAAAATAGAATGTTGTCATGAATTTTGAAGCATTTCCGGATCTAATGTTTCAAAGTTTTTTTCCCCGGATGAGTGCATATATGTGTGTTTTGAAGTATGAATGCGTGTCCGGGATACGGCCGATTCTCTACCCCACGTGGAATCCTTCAATAACATGGCCATGTTATCTTTAATCATAATTGTCATCAGCTGGCTGTGAGAATGATATCCCATGTTAGGAGACTGGTGTGTTGTCAAATAACACTGAGTCGCTCCCCGGTAGTAAGAGTACACTCCTCGCGTGTCTCCGCCTGATCGGAGAGAGATACTGCAGCTGGACTTTATTGATGGAGAACGTGCATTAACAGACAAATTAAGACGGTAGAAATCAAACACGGGCCTTATGCGCTGCAACTTTACACGGTTAAGAGATTTTCGAGCCATTATCGAGGTTTATGTGACAACACAGCAGTATTTGGTAAAAGAGGGAATAATGGATGGCAAAAACAGACCAAAAAACACACTATAAACGTGGGGCATTAAAGGTCCTGAAAACACGACACTTAATCAATATACAGGCATTTTCTATCTATCTATTTTTGTTCGTGTTTGTTTCAAAGAAACAAGAAAGACAAGAAAATATGACCATGAAACAAGAGGGGAAAGCTATGACATGGACTAAGCCACGATTGCATGCAAATTGTGCATATTCTGTCACCAACTGCGCGAAATTAATGAAAAGTACAAAAAAACAAATTGTATATTTATTGTTTTCATCTATCCAAGGATAAATTTATAAGCTCCTGAGAACGCCCTCGCTGACTTAGTTTAGGAAAAGATTAACGAATTACACATACGTCAGATTATGTCAAAGCTATATTGTAGAAATCAGCCTCGGAGCGGACTGTTTCTAAGAAAGCGACAATATAGTTCTAGTCCTTTTAGCTTAGGCAACGCCAACACAACCGCTACATTTCCGTTAAACACATTCTCAAGGACACATATTTCGTATTTTATTTTTAAGTGATGTGGACCTGCTATTTTTCCGTTTTTGTTTTAAAACAGATATATCTTTGTCTTAAAGAGACCTATAACTTTGAAGTATTTTTAACTAGAATTACCGGGGGCTGTACTTCCGTTCTTGGAAATATCGGGTAGCTAAATTTATGACACAACGATTCTATCAAAAACACTGCCTCTGATGAAAATAAATGTCCCTATTATAACTGAGTTCTGCAGGCCAAACAGATTTCCACTTGCAGATGTTTTGTTATCTTAACCCCTACATGGAATTTCCTGTACTTTGTCATGTGTCCATTTATCTCGTTCAGGCATGAAATTGATTTTACAGAGTCAACGTGAGTCTGTTTGAAAAAGTGAAAGATGAGTTAAATGTGAAGAGTCACCATGAATTTGGTAGTGAAACTTTGTGGAATTTGATAAACAAACCAACCATGCTTTTCTGTCTATCATCGGGGGGTGTAACTCGGCACGCGTGGGACAGGTTTACTTTCTTTTTTTAAGATGTTTATTGCATACTCTACTTATGAATTGTTGACGTAACTGAGCAGATTTGGCGGAAATTAAATAAAAAGAAACCTATAGGGTATTATGAAGTTTAGCTTAATTTTTCATATATGTATTAAATCATTACACATCATAAAGGACTGAATGGATTTTTCCACTTTGGTCCGAAGCATCCTTGGGGAAACGGAACAATTTTTGCATAATTTGTGACTCTGTATCACCCAGGGGCTGGTCCAAATTTGGTCTAAAACATCCTTGGGTGAAGACGAACCAATTTTGCATAAGTGGTGGGCATAGAAGGTCAACTGGCTATCAATGTTGAGGGCTTTGTTTGCTTTGAATCTGTTTTGGTACCAGGAAATTCAATTTGATTAAAGGGAAATGCGGCCAGCAATACAAACTAATATTGGTATAGAAAGGCGGATTCCAAAATGGGAAAAAGTATTTGTAATATAACTTAGAGTGCTTTGCCATAACCAATGAAATATCAAGGTGAGCGATGCAAGCTCCATGGACCTCGTGCTAAATCAAGTCTTGGTTGAATATGTTTTGTCTTTTTATATATATGTTGTTGTTTTTTTTAATAAAAAGGGTGTAGGGGTGGGGTGGGGTGGGGTGGGGGCATCTACCGGTACGTGTTTCTTTAAACTTTTTGAGAAATGGCGGAGAAGAATCGCCATTAGTTCTGTGAACATATATTCATTTTTGATGCCTTCATTGAAAGATCAGGTTTTGCAAAATCTAGGTTGATTTAACCACTTAGCATATACAATGTATAGTAAACTGTTTCGTACGATATCACTTACGTAATCCACTATACATCTCAAAAACAACAGAAAATACAGACATAATTTAGAAATCATAACTTAAAAGAGATAATTATTACAGATTTGTATGTAGACATTGGAAAAGCACAAGGGAATCAGACCATGTGTTCCAGAAGGGTAGGCGTCTTCTGCTTCAACGACGATAAATACCCTCAAATTATAGGCTAAACCCGGATTATTTCACATTCCTATGAAGAGAAGTAGAGTTGTAATAATGGAGACACTAGACATATCAACCAATACCTAACACTTCTGACGTCATATCAACAGTATCTTACACTTATGACGTCATATGAACCAGTACCTAACACGTCTGACGTCATATCAACCAGTACCTAACACTTCTGACCTCATATCAACCAGTACCTAACACTTCTGACGTCATATCAACAGTACATAACACTTCTGACGTCATATCAACCAGTACCTAACACTTCTGACTTAATATCAACCAGTACCTAACACTTCTGACTTCATATCAACCAGTACCTAACACTTCTGACTTAATATCAACCAGTACCTAACACGTCTGACTTTATATCAACCAGTACCTAACACTTCTGACTTAATATCAACCAGTACCTAACACTTCTGACGTCATATCAACAGTACGTAACACTTCTGACGTCATATCAACCAGTACCTAACATGTCTGACGTCATATCAACCAGTACCTAACACTTCTGACGTCATATCAACAGTACCTAACACTTCTGACGTCATATCAACAGTACGTAACACTTCTGACGTCATATCAACCAGTACCTAACATGTCTGACGTCATATCAACCAGTACCTAACACTCGTGACGTCATATCAACAGTACCTAACACTTCTGACTTAATATCAACAGTACGTAACACTTCTGACGTCATATCAACCAGTACCTAACACTTCTGACTTAATATCAACCAGTACCTAACACTTCTGTCGTCATATCGCAACAGGAAATGTAATATTTGACATCTCATGAGGTCACAAGACAGTGGTTACAAATCATAGACAGGAACTTGTATAGTAGTTCAAGGAACACTCGCTGTTTACTATAAATACTATTGCCGCTTCTCCAGTTTGTCAAGATTAAGGCAGAAGGAAAGTCGTCAATATATTGAAGCAGCGTTGTCATGGCATTTATCGCGAGGTTAACGCCATAGATTTTAAACGTCAAGAGAACATCATCGGGCCCCAATTCCACCAATCTTAAATTTAGGAAATCACATTTGTTAAAAATGTTCACATGAGAGCATTTTTTGAGCAAAAGAAACAGTCTTTAGCTAAGGAAGTGTATTAAAATTTGTAATGTCGTCGCGTGAAGTTAAGGAACATTTGGGACACTGGGGTATGTCATTAAATCAAGGTCAAGGTCACAAAGTAATAAAAAACATTTTGCCACAATTTGCATGAAATTTGTGTCAAGGTCAAACGACAGTAAAACTCCCATTAAAACTCTATTGATATGAGACTAGAGAAATGCCAATGGTAATGTTTTAACTTAATCAGCCAATCGCAGTTACCTACTGTTTAATATTTTACAAAAGACGGAAATATGAAAGTAAAGCGTTGCCTGTTCCATAGTCAGAAAGGTATATTACAAAGATTGAAATGACATTTGTGCTTGCAGGATCACCTTGGATACGGAGATCAGTAGAATATACAATGACGACAACATCTTTAGTGATGACCTTCGATCTCGTTACGTCACCATCCGGGACCTTCTGGCACATAACATCGGTATCCGTAGTAACAACTACATGAGGTTTGACGACTCCCTAACAAGGGGAAATATATACAGGTAAATACTAACAGGTAAACACAAATTTTCAAATAGATACAGGTAAATGAATACAATTCAACATATCATCGTCTAGTATTATATTGGATAATTTTAGGTCATTTAAGTCTTGAATAATGCGATTGCGTTTTCCCGGCGTCTTTCGTACGTTAATAAATGCCATTTTCGAGGGCTTTTCTAAAACCTCTTAACCAATTTCATTTAAAGTGTACATGAACCTTTCCTAGCTATATAAGAATAATCACCTGAGAGATTGGACAATGGACCAAACCGAACAATCTCTACAACATTCTTCTTCAAAACCATATGTTTCAGGATTGGATATTCTTCATTGATATACGGTCAAAATGGTGCTTTATGACAATTCTGACTTTCATTACTTTGTATTAAAGTAAGGAAGTATAACTGTGTATTGAACTAAAGCAGATTAACTACATCAATAATGACATGTGTTAGTATAGGATGGCTGTTTGATAATGGTACAACATTGTATAAAGAGGACATAAAATATATTTAAAAGCAACGTCCCTCGAGGCTCCAGTCCTTTTGTTTTGATCTTTTATTCAAACTATTGTTTTTCATGTTAATATTTTAATTGTGACATCACTATTATTCCATCTCTTTGCCTTAAAGGCAGGTGGTATGATCATATCCGTGTTTACATTTAGCTTTCCTCAGAGTCACTTCAGTCACATGACACTGGAATCGGTTTCGTTTACAAAGCCATCCGTAAAACAAACAGCATGCAACTTGCAATTTCATCTGCCTGAGTAATTATATTTGGATTATCTCTGCTTCTCTCTGTTGTGACTTTAGAAATGCTGGTCGTGAAACCTAACCTTGAGGTCGACTGCATTTTCTACTGTAAATATGCAATATCAATATAATAAAGGGCTGGGTTACAATGATTTATTTTTTAAACGTTGCGAACTATTTCCCAATCGATAGTAGCGTCCCCTGGCGGTGGCGTTGACCCATCGTTAGATGCGGGACAAGCAAGTCTGATCGATCGGCGCCAAATCATAATTGCATACCTTGCTTCACATCAACTTCTAGTTTGCCGTGCGCAAAGTTATTTATAAATCCAATCTCGTCTAATTCATATCAATGTAATCTTAAGTTTTCTTTCGGTTTGTACAATCATATTTCATTGTTTTAAATCCTGTATTCGATAGATCCCCGCCAGATTAGGTCCAATTACAGACGGGTACTGTGTGTCTGCCGCTATGTCTTCGTCTTTTTACCTCAAGGTTACATCGAGGTCACGAGCTTGTGACCTAGTTACAGTACCAGATGACGTTTTGTATGAAATTATATTGATATCTTTCCTTGTAAAACCTTGCACATTCATGGTTCGAGCACGCCCGTTGTTTGTGTCATCGGCGATAGTCTACAACGACCATTTTCTATTTCTTCCACAACAAATACCAAAGTTGTCTTTTTTTCAATGTAAGACATACCCACTACATGATGCATTATATGTGTGGCTTTAGAAAAACACTGGAACTCGTTTATGTTTGCTAAGTTGTGTTTGAACTGTACATTGATGTATGTATGTACAAACTGTTAGTGATAGCAGTGTTATCTTTTGGCGTCGTTTTGGCGTCGTTTTGGTGTCCTTTTGGCGTCCTTTTGGCGTCCTTTGAGTACATCATTACCAGTAGTGACTTAAAGACTGTTAAATAGATAAGTACCTGCGTTTTAGTTAAACTGGTCGTCTTTGAATGTGGTACCTTCATTATAATATGAACGCAAATAGTAAAATGCCAATGGGGACTGTATTCATTCATTATGGCATGACTGCTAGTAAGAAATGTTGTGTACACATATTCATAGAACCATAAATACTCCTGATATTCAGTTCTGAAGTCTTTCCTGGAAAGGAAAAGTTCGCCTGAATGTTCACATTTTACGGTAATCACGGTCATAACAGTAACGGTGATTAAAACACTGGGCAGATGATTGACGTAACATTACACATTCATTTTGAGACACGTGTACTTATTTTAGAAAAACATGCAAACGAAAACAAGTGGAGAGAAAAATAATCTTCTTAGATAAGCAGATATGCTATGTTTTCTCACGCAGGCGCATCAAGTTCCTTAGAGGACGGGGCCGGTTCCGGGAAAGTTTTTACTACAGCAATCTCATGTATGGTATCATCACGGATATTGCCGAGCGACTTGGCGGGAAAAGCTGGGAGGATCTCGTCAGAGAAGAACTTCTAAACCCAATAGGAATGTCGTCGACGACATTTGCAACAGTAGCCGAGGAAAAGAAGATAGATCTCGCCACAGGCTACATTGATTTCTATGGTGAAATCCATCCAGTGGCATTTAGATTATCAAAGTAAGATGTGATACCTTAGCAGGTGAAAAATATACTTCCAAGTAAAGATACATCAAGATATTCGGCACTATGTAATATACTAAGATAAACATACACGTCCCCATGTACAAAGTCGTCACTATATGATTTACTAAAATAAACATACACGTCCCCATGTACAACGTCGTCACTATATAATATACTAAAATAAACATACACATCCCCATGTACAAAGTGGTCACTACACACATGTATATAATATAGTAAAATAAACATACACGTCCCCATGTACAAAGTCGTCACTATATGATTTACTAAGATAAACATACACGTCCCCATGTACAACGTCGTCACTGTATAATATACAAAGATAAACATACACGTCCCCATGTACAAAGTCGTCACTGTATAATATACTAAGATAAACATACACGTCCCCATGTACAAAGTCGTCACTGTATAATATACTAAGATAAACATACACGTCCCCATGTACAAAGTCGTCACTATATAATATACAAAGATAAACATACACGTCCCCATGTACAAAGTCGTCACTGTATAATATACTAAGATAAACATACACGTCCCCATGTACAAAGTCGTCACTGTATAATATACTAAGATAAACATACACGTCCCCATGTACAAAGTCGTCACTGTATAATATACTAAGATAAACATACACGTCCCCATGTACAAAGTCGTCACTGTATAATATACTAAGATAAACATACACGTCCCCATGTACAAAGTCGTCACTATATAATATACTAAGATAAACATACACGTCCCCATGTACAAAGTCGTCACTGTATAATATACTAAGATAAACATACACGTCCCCATGTACAAAGTCGTCACTATATAATATACTAAGATAAACATACACGTCCCCATGTACAAAGTGGTCACTATATAATATACTAAAATAAACATACACGTCCCCATGTACAAAGTCGTCACTGTATAATATACTAAGATAAACATACACGTCCCCATGTACAAAGTCGTCACTATATAATATACTAAGATAAACATACACGTCCCCATGTACAAAGTCGTCACTATATGATTTACTAAAATAAACATACACGTCCCCATGTACAAAGTCGTCACTGTATAATATACTAAGATAAACATACACGTCCCCATGTACAAAGTCGTCACTATATGATTTACTAAAATAAACATACACGTCCCCATGTACAAAGTCGTCACTATATAATATACTAAGATAAACATACACGTCCCCATGTACAAAGTCGTCACTATATGATTTACTAAAATAAACATACACGTCCCCATGTACAAAGTCGTCACTGTATAATATACTAAGATAAACATACACGTCCCCATGTACAAAGTCGTCACTGTATAATATACTAAGATAAACATACACGTCCCTATGTACAAAGTCGTCACTATATGATTTACTAAAATAAACATACACGTCCCCATGTACAACGTCGTCACTATATAATATACTAAAATAAACATACACGTCCCCATGTACAACGTCGTCACTATATAATATACTAAAATAAACATACACGTCCCCATGTACAAAGTGGTCACTGTATAATATACTAAGATAAACATACACGTCCCCATGTACAAAGTGGTCACTATATAATATACTAAGATAAACATACACGTCCCCATGTACAACGTCGTCACTGTATAATATACTAAAATAAACATACACGTCCCCATGTACAAAGTCGTCACTGTATAATATACAAAGATAAACATACACGTCCCCATGTACAAAGTGGTCACTATATAATATACAAAGATAAACATACACGTCCCCATGTACAAAGTCGTCACTGTATACTATACTAAGATAAACATACACGTCCCCATGTACAAAGTCGTCACTATATAATATACTAAAATAAACATACACGTCCCCATGTACAAAGTCGTCACTATATAATATACTAAGATAAACATACACGTCCCCATGTACAAAGTCGTCACTATATAATATACTAAAATAAACATACACGTCCCCATGTACAAAGTCGTCACTATATAATATACTAAGATAAACATACACGTCCCCATGTACAAAGTCGTCACTATATAATATACTAAAATAAACATACACGTCCCCATGTACAAAGTGGTCACTATATAATATACAAAGATAAACATACACGTCCCCATGTACAAAGTCGTCACTGTATACTATACTAAGATAAACATACACGTCCCCATGTACAAAGTCGTCACTATATAATATACTAAAATAAACATACACGTCCCCATGTACAAAGTCGTCACTATATAATATACTAAAATAAACATACACGTCCCCATGTACAAAGTCGTCACTATATAATATACTAAAATAAACATACACGTCCCCATGTACAAAGTCGTCACTATATAATATACTAAGATAAACATACACGTCCCCATGTACAAAGTCGTCACTATATAATATACTAAGATAAACATACACGTCCCCATGTACAAAGTCGTCACTATATAATATACTAAGATAAACACACACGTCCCCATGTACAAAGTCGTCACTGTATAATATACTAAGATAAACATACACGTCCCCATGTACAAAGTCGTCACTATATAATATACTAAAATAAACATACACGTCCCCATGTACAAAGTCGTCACTATATAATATACTAAAATAAACATACACGTCCCCATGTACAAAGTCGTCACTATATAATATACAAAGATAAACATACACGTCCCCATGTACAAAGTCGTCACTATATAATATACAAAGATAAACATACACGTCCCCATGTACAAAGTCGTCACTGTATAATATACTAAAATAAACATACACGTCCCCATGTACAAAGTGGTCACTGTATAATATACTAAGATAAACATACACGTCCCCATGTACAAAGTCGTCACTATATAATTTACTAAGATACCAAAGATCATGATAGTGGAGGAAAACATTGACACCGAATGGCGGCTGATTACTGTCAAAGCGATCAGGCGCCAACACGTCATTTTATGCACGCTAATTAGCGTATTAAATATGTCTTGTTAGCATTTTTGCGTATTGACGCCATGTCCCGGTTTAAAAACACAAGACGACATTTTATCTCTTAAATCTCGCCTTGGCGTGGTTTGATAATGCGCCAATGCGACAACACGAGATGATTATCATTTGATGATGTCGCAATAGGTCATATACATGTACATCTATGTATGGCATGGATTTATCCATTAAATATCAAAGCGATCTTTTGATGAAATTAATGTATGTAGTATTAGGCTGAACTTCTTTGAAAGGACAAATGCATGTACATGTAACAACGTCAACATAGCTTACAAATACAATATATTTTGCTTTTAAATTTTATGATTGAGACAATGAGGGGCCTTTTTATCTTTCTTTCTAGAGAGTGGGGTAACCTGTGTGGTTCCGGTTGTGTGATGAGCTCAGCGAATGATATGGCTAAATGGATGATGTTCCACCTCGACAAGGGACGCAACTCATTCTCCGTGAAAGTCGTGGACGAGAGGGCGCTGTCACACACTCATAAAGCACACAATACCATCGCCAAGTCGTCCATTTTTAAATATTTTACCAAACCAGTGGTACCGTACACTCATTGTCAGACCAACTACGCTCTTGGATGGAAAAATGGCTACTATCGAGGTTGGTAGCCAAATACGACATGTCGGTTTATCTAATTAATTTCATAATGAATTTAATCAGAAAAGGCGACCCTCTTCAGGAGATATAACATATTGTCCTGGCGTGGTTAGAGAGTATGCCGTAATATTGATTCGTTTCATAGCTGTTCAACTTAAGTCATTATGAACACCAAAGAAAACTATTTTTCCACAACTACAGAGAAAATCAAATTGATTAATAGAGGAGCTCATTTTCGTAAAACTCGACGACAAAATAGCTTTTCCAATTGATTTCAAGCGTAAACACAATTCATTTAAAACATATGATACGTTAGTATTTTTATGCACACGCGCGGAATGCATTACGATGAAAGGGCACACAGTAAGCCTTCGCACAAGCAAACTGACGTAAATCAGACTTCTGTCATTTGCAGTGGTTGTCTTCACAATTTTCCGATACATTATGCAAGAAATGTGAAAGGCTTTGATCTGTATAAACGCACTGTAATGCATTAACAAACAGATATGAAATTAAATATATTATCTCCGTTTAACTGATTTTACTCGGAAGCGAAGCAGTATTATCCGGAGTCCCATGCTCGCTTCCTTCCAGACCTCCATTACCAGTTAGTCAATTGCACGGCGTCATATTAATAACACTGTCGGCATTTGTCTTTCTATGCAAGGAAGAAGACTAAATATCGTGCTTATAGAAAATAATATGCAAATATCTAGCCAAGAAAATTCCTTTGTGAAGAATACTTGTCAAGGGCACACAAAAGGAAATGTCTGTTTTGAGTCGAGTGCATTGTCAATCAACAAAATTTAAAAAAAACATGTCTGCATTACATTTTCAAAAGCGGTTTTCATCAAGGGGATGAATATAGACTCACTGTAACTGTTCCAATTGTCCAATGCATGCATTCATCTTACTATACTGAAAAGACTAAACAAGATTCGTGTATGTGTAGTGATTTGAGACCATACAAATGTGTGATGATTTGAGACGATACCAATCTGTCGTGATTTAAGACCATACCAAGCTGTCGTGATTTTAGGAGGTTGAATCACTGATTCATCAAAACCAATACACAAAGGGGTACCTTCTGGCAATAATTCGATTCCCAAACTTCGTAAAACATCACTGGAATGACCACAATGCATTCTCCATTGGTACCCCATGATAACTTTTGATTAGCGAGGGAATACATTTTTCAATCATACAATGTATGCGTGTGACCAAGAGAAAGCCTAATATCTTGAATATTAAAGTTTTATTTGAGTTTTAGTTGATCGCCCTTCTATACGCCACGTGTGTATGTAAAAGTCACGTACAGCTACACGTCATCATCATCGAAATGAATCAAGATGTTAAAAAAACACACATTTAAGTACAATTACACTTCATTATTATATATATATATATATATTTGCAATAATTTTAATTTCGTTTCTTTTCAAGGATATGAAATATTGACACATTCTGGATCGACATGGGGATACCGAGCACTGATAACACTATTTCCGGCCATGCGCCTTGGTATATATACGTCACTGACCGGTGAGGATTATGGCTACATTTTGAGGACAAATATACATAATTATTTGGCAGACATGTACCTTGATGAAAAGCCATGGCTTAACGGGTCAACGATATGTTCCTTCCCTGAACCGTGGTTTAGACCTGGCAAGGAGAAGCCGAAACCTTTGATCGACAAAACACGTGCTCTTCCTAGAAATACGACTTATTACATTGGAGAGTATGAAAATCCAGCCTACGGCCGAATGATTGTAGCCGTCAATGGAACAACAGGCAATCTGATCATAAAGTATGGAGTAGTGACATTAGGCTTGTATCCAAAAGCTTTGAGGGACGAATTCCATTTCGAGACACTTGGATTTGCCGCCTTTGTGTTAAACTTTGGAACGATTAAGTTCAAGATGGAAACTCTTTCAGGTTACTTTGCAGCATTCCAGGTCACGACATTCGACACAAAAGACCCACCAGAATTTCAACGATTTATGACACAAAACGACCTCCCTAATACTCTGTACGTTGGCGTTGCTTCCCAACGTAACAGTGCTAATACACTACAGTCAATGGACACTCCGCTTGGTCTTCTGATTATTTGGATTATAAACCTTTTCATCTTCAGAAAAATTCCTGTCTGCCGATCATAGCGAATGCACAGTAGTTAATTCTTTCATGAGTGACCGACAGCTGACGGAGCCTTCTCCACATTTTGGTTTTTGGAAATATTCCGTAATACTCCAGTTAACGGGTTTGTGTCGCTGGGAAGTGTTACAGTGTCTGTGTCTGGTACTTGGACTATCGAGTCTACACTAGCAAGTCGTTTGGGGATGGGGGGGTCCGAGTTATTAAGGTTCGGATGCAATTGTAAGATCAATCAGGTCGATGAGGCATTTTTCTGTCAATCCGCGTATCGGGATAGAGTTTCTGGATATGCGATACTAAACTTTAGTTGTTTTTGTCGGATTATCGAGGCACTCTTACGTGTACATTGAGATGATATTTGCCTTATTTTGGAGATTACATTCAGTTGTTTGGGAATTTCCGGATTAGAGTTACTTCGCTTCGTTAAGTGATTATTCCGGATTAACAAAGCTCTCGATAAACGAACTTTCAATATCTTCTCAGGTGTGTCCACATCAATGCAATATCCTTATATTCAAATAATATCAATTCAGATCAAGGGTGTTTCACTGCACTTTGATGAATTCAATCTTAAATGACGATGATTTAAGTTGGAATGATGAGGCCAACTTCGGAGTGATTTTACTAAATACTCTACTCCATTATGTGATTGAGACATATTTGATGGTCGATATTCCTGTTAATAATTAGATGTCTGTTACACAATTTAACGATATTTCGGTAAATACCGTGTGCACATCGCAAGAGTGGTGTTTTGGATTACTAAGCCTTGACTTTGTTATAAAATGGTGAGCTCACTTCTTCTCTAAACAGCGATCCTGACTAGCTGTCAACCATCACACTATTGTAAACAAATGAAAAAAATAATAGTTTTGTGTCAATGCGTCAGCAACGTCCAGACAATATGAGCAGAGAATCTTTGGTCTTGTAAGACCTTCGACGTTTCAGAAAATATTTTGAGTTGATTAAAAATTTCATACAATTTCTTCGCTCTCATTATAGAAATCGAGGCAATAACATTTGAATGTCATCAAATTATGAAACATAAAAAAAAAAAAAAAAAATGATTATGCCGTTTCATTTTATAATGGGATTTCAAAACTAAATATCATTTAAGCGTTGTGGAGTAAAAGTACAACGATATTCGAAGTTGTTACGAGGAAAAGGTGATTTGGTTTTGATTGATTGATTGATTCATTCATTCATTGGTATAGAATTATGGAGTTGCTGATTTCTGAACTTTAGTTTTACTCCCCATGTTCAATACAGCACAGCTACGAAAAGTGCTGCGTAAAACTATTTTGCATGTTATACATGTATAATAAATGTTTCATACCCTCCCCAACAGACATATTTTATATGTCATATTTTTGGTTTCATTCATTATATACATAACTTTGCAACTTTGCATTGTAAAATACTAATGGTTTTTGCTTATATCAATACGTCATCAATTATTGCGTGTCACATGATATATACGTGCTTAGTCTGTGTGTTCCGTGCTCTGTGATCCACGTCACCGTTTGGTATGTCTTGTGTACTGAGGTTGTACTTATGTAGGACCCTGGATGACAGTGTAATTACAGCACTCGGTATGTGTCCGGGAAATATTAGAATCAGAAAATTTAATATATCGCCTGAACTAGCTGGTGCCATTCAAGTCTGGATGTTGATAGAAATAAACCACATAATCAACGTCCCTGATTTACTTTTTTTCATGAACTGCTTTCCTTTCTTAATTCGTGGACAATTCCTGTGTAATCGCTAAAGACATGGCTTGACGATAAAGACTTTATCTGAATGAGAGTGCAGTAATTGGGTTTTTCTACGTTCTCACGCAAATGTACCGTTCACCTATACGAGCTGAGAGTCTCGCCGCTGTGCCGGTAGCTTTCAGGCTATTGTGTTTTAATCAAAAGGCATTGTTCTCTATGTCATTAAGTGCAGCTTGTGAGTGATGCTATTTCCTAATTCTGCGTTGGAATACACACCGGATGTAACGTCTTTGTATACATGTAGGTTTCCTTCCGGCGCATTCTTTTTTAAGAATGCAATTGTAATCTGTTTCATTTTAATTGTATTTGTAAATCAGTTATACAGTTTGTATTGCAATTAACAGAAAGAAAAGAAAGTCCATTTATGTATTTATTGTCATGATGAATATTTGTGTAAGATTAGCTGACCTTGAGAATTTACCATTCGGTATAGCCTCTGCCTTAACTACATGTATGTACGTTCTGTACCTTTATCTATATCGGAATATCTCTGTGTTTATAATATAGAATAAGACTTGTCTTTAACATTTCAGAATAATCTGATAATATAAGTTTTACAAAGCAATGCGGATTTTAGATAGAATTTCCTGGTGAAAACATTTAGATAACACTTTCAATTATATTTAAAATCACTAGCTATTAGGTAGTTGTGTCTCCCTTCCCACCGTGAAATAATTGTTACAGATGGTATATATCGTAGCGATCAACCGCCTATTTCCATTGACAGATATACACAATTTCTATTATTTCATAAAATGAAATATATCTGTGGAAAGTGATTGCGTCTGGTATATCACATCGTCGCCATGGTGATGGAACGCCGCCATTACATGTCTGTACCCGCTCCCCGCTAATAAATGGCCGAATTTCGTGTCGTCTTGTATTTCATGTGGATTTTGTCCAAATTTCATTTCAGATACGAGAGAGGTCTCAAGAAAGGTTTTATTTGTATCTGTATGTATGATAGATTTTGGTATCTGTGCCGATGTATTACTGGTGTAATGTCAATGGGTTTTTTTTTTCTCACTGTATCGCTTTTAAGCTGTTTACGTACATTGTTGTACGTGGTGATGTAGGAATACGTGGACCTACATGATGATGAATTGTATATGTCTGTGACTAGAAAATAAAATATTCTATTGTTCACATTCTTGTTTTATTGGTTTAAAACGTCCACTTAACAACACTTTCATCTTCTTACTCAATAAAAACGAAACTCATATACAGTACATGTTTTTGTGTCTATACCGAAACATGTGAATGTGTCATTAAGAAATAAGTCTGAGAGGATTTCAAAAGATATACTTTTTGAAGTACTAAAACATAAAGTCATACATCATCTTAACAACAAATCTCTACTTTTGACGGAGAAGATGTATGTTGGTAGATCTGCACTATCTTCAGTAGCCAATCAGAGCCTAAAGTCTTGGTTTTATGTGCCAGATGACGTCATCTTTGATCATCTACCGCGTGCCAGATTGACCTTTAGTTACTCCCGAACATACACCAAATATACATTAAACTATCTGAATCATATTTTTATGGATCTTTATATGAGAATCAGTGTAATTTTATCGTTTTCATCTCTACTCTATGGACTTATTAATCAAGAAAATCTTTAAAACGTAAAATATATTGCATTAAACTTTGGAGAATATTCTGAATGCTTCAAGTCATATCGATTTTACTAGAAAAATAAAATACCTATTGTTGAATTTTTTCCAGTTAGCATAAATTGTAGTCGATGCCTCGTATTTCCCTGTCATTCTTCCTGGTATATTACAACTTTAACCAAATTCCTAAATACCATAAAATGTCTAAAACGTCATGTTCTGGCGCGGCTGTATCTAATTTTGTCCTGGCTGGCTTTGCGTTCGCCATGCGCCCCACACTAACGCAATAATGTCGTACTGTCGAATAAAGTCTTGGTCATGTCGGGATAGGCAACGCACGGCCTTACCAACCCTTAACACAGGTTTATGTCTATACAAATCAAAATGGTGAAAGACGATACCGAGACTGGCGATGATGAGTAGAAGAAATATGGTTTATTATACAATTATCCGTCTTGAAATAATTATTCATGGGAATTATCTTGCAGAAAAAGCTTCGTGTTACTTTATTTTCTGATATGACATAAAAAATAACAGCCCTACATACTGTCAATATGAGTCTGATTTATGATACCGTAAACCACTCTGTAAAATAAAGGGGATGCCACAGAGAGTTAACGTTCACATTACGTGTATATAAAGCCGTGAGGGATTAACGGCACATCGCTTGCATGGTTAAAAAGTCGAGACCAACACGTCATGATTGTCAATCAATTCCGAAGTGTGTTACATTCCTTATTGTCGCAAGAATGTGTGTAGCACCGCATTTGTTTCAGTTGGGGTTTAGCATCCTTGTAACAGAAGCCCAGGCCCACACAATGGCCCGCTGATAACGCACTACCTCACATTACCCTCCCAATGCTACAAATACGTATATTATTGGACACGTTAGCGCAACACACTGGTCTCCACCCACAACAGTATACCTACTACGGGCTTGAAAGTAGTTCGTGACGTTGGATTGAGTCGCTCAGGGAGTAGGTCCCATTGTTTCCTGCATGTTGCCGTCAGCTGTAATCGAGAGGAAATTAAATCATTGGTTGCAACAGATTTGTTTTGATCAATCTGTGTCCCCGGAGTAACGTTCAAAAACAAATAAAAACTCGACACTCCGGGGGTTCCCACATCAATCGCTTCATACAAATCATGAAATGGACATAGATATTTTTCTTCGTCCAAGTCCTGCAAGGTATTTAAATAGTTTTGTGTTAAATAACAAAAAAATATTCTCAGTGATTTTACATAAAATATATTATAATATAAGTTAATGCGTATGTAGCCCGAGTTTCCTCTGGCCCTGACACCATGTCTGGTGTAGGGCCAGAGAGCACTACTATATGAAAACGTGGAATTATCCGACACCGTTTGGTGTTGCTAAGAATCTGGTGCAAATACAATAAAAGCGGGTGGACTAT